>NC_034410.1:98821545-98994247 GCF_002078875.1 Numida meleagris
GCCGGCGGGTGCGTGGAGCGGGCGTGCGCCCGGCTGCGGGCGGGCACGGGCACGGTGCGCCGCTATCCTGAGCCGGCGCCGGCAGGAGGTGCAGCGACAGTCACAAGCTCAGATGGAAGTCCCAGCAGCAGCCGCGGTCACGGCAGTGAAAAAGCTTTTGTGGAGGGGACGAGCGGCCCCAGTCACCCCGTGCAATAAGTAACGCGGTGGCAACGGGACGCTACCCGTTTGCTACAGTTGCTCCAGTCGGGTGCCTACTGCGCACCGCTGTGGAGTTTGGGTTCTTTCCCCGATCCCAAACTCCTGTGTGCTCACCAACGCGGCTTGCAGCCAGTTACTCCGTCTGTAATTGGTTCCCGTTTAGCAAGTCTCAGCAGAATCGCAGCAAAATTGTATATTGCTTAATAGATTGTCGGCAGTGGCGCTTTGCTGTGCACTGAAAAAGAAAGCAGGGCTTTTCCCAGCTTGTGAAGAGCTCTGTGTCCTGTTGGAATAGTTGGTCATGCCCTCATCTGCACTGGGTTGGTGGATTGGATGTAAGGAAAAAAAGTTATTATCAGGGTGGTGAGGCACAGGAACAGGTTGCCCAGAGAGGTGGTGGGTGCCCTGTCCCTGGAGACGCTCAAGGTCAGGCTGGACGGGGATCTGAGCAACCTGATCCAGCTGTAGGTGTCCCTGCTCATTGCAGGGCAGTTGGACTAGATGGCCTTTGAGGATCTCTTCTATTTCGAACAATTTGTTGATTCTATGATGCCTCATCCTAAGTCAGCAGAGCCAGACAGCTCAGGAAAACACAATATTTCTTAGTTTTCTTTTGCCTGTTTCACATATTTGTACACTTCCTTTCTGACTTTGTCTTCCTTTCTGATCGGTCTTAACATCTGATTGCACAGCACAAATAATTTTAGCATTCTTTTCTTCTTTTTTTTTTTTTTTTTTTTTTTTTAAAGTCAATGGTGCCATATGCTGCAATGCCAGGCCTGCAAACACTGTTGTCCGATGCTGAGTGTTTCCACATCATACTAAACACCCGTTGCCAAAGGTGGAAGTTGCATACCTGCCAGCTGCTTCCGTTTCATATCTTGTCGAGGGTAAATAGGAATTGAGGAGTGGTATTCCAAGTAGCTGCATGACAGGTGATGGAGGGAGGTGTCTGAATGAAATATTGGCTTACCTGGTTGGCAACCCTGCCCGTGGCAGGGCAGTTGGAGCTCAGTGATTTTTAAGGTCCCTTTCAACCTAATCCATTCTATGATTACCTTCCTCCCCCATGTGTTTCCTGCCCCTATCACAAGGGGCTGCCTGCCTGTGGGAGACTGGGATTGAATAATATCAGTTCTGTATTTTTCAGTGTCCCTCTGCTGTTCAAACATCTCCACTGTTTGTTTGAAGATCTGACATCCTGGGTGTTTCTGGATGTGCACCCATCTGTGCCTCGACGTGCCATCCCTAGGACTGCTTTGCCTGGTTGCCACGCTCTTCCCTGCTCTTGCTCACCCCACTAACTCAGCAGAAAACTGTCCACCCTTTTTGATGGATTAATAGATTGACTTTGCTGAATCCCGTAGAGGTTTTCCTGACTTTTGGATCTAGGGAGAAGTGAGTAGCAGGAAAGCAGTCAGAGAAGTGAAGAAGCCAGCAGAAAGTAAACATGGTTTATGACAACACAGCTATCATCAGATAAGTTTGTACAGTCATCTGTAGAATCTGTCTAAATAATAACTGAGTGTTTTAGCACTCTGTGTGGTATCATTTTAAATAGTCGATAATGCCATGCTTTAATGCAATAATGTAAAACAGATTTTATCATTTCTAAATATGTTAACGTCTTTCTGTCTTTCAGGGTGAAGGTGCCCCATTGTAAGGGTTAATCATCTGTCAAATATTTAATAATTGTTTATTCAGAACATTTCCTGCATTGTTCATGGTAAGGCTTGTATTCTGTATTTCACTTTCAGTTTGTTATGCTGCCACATGTCCTATACCGTTTTCAATACTAATATTTACTTCAGTTTAAGAACTACTTCTGATACTGTTGGGTCCTGTATTTAGAGGAAATTGCAACTTCTCAGAAGTTTTCAATTTTGCGTGACTGAATTAATACATGTTTTAATAATATCTTAATACAAAGAAAACACATTAATTGCTATGCCCTATAAATCTTATAATCTGGGGAAATATTTGTAATTTTCAAAGAGGTTTCAAAGTAATATTTTGATAATCTGAAAGGCTTCTCTGACCCCATTAAGCCAAAAATTTTATTTGGCAATTGTTTTAGAGTGTAAATGGCATCGGCCAGTGGGATTTTATGACTTAGCCTGTTTTATCACAAAACTTTCCCTTGTTGTTTTACAGGAGTTTTTCATCAGTATGTCTGAAACCATTAAATATAATGATGATGATCATAAAACTGTGTTCTTGAAAACATTAAATGAACAACGTTTGGAAGGAGAATTTTGTGACATAGCTATTGTGGTTGAAGATGTTAAATTCCGAGCACATAGGTGTGTGCTTGCTGCCTGCAGTACCTACTTCAAAAAGCTTTTCAAAAAACTAGAAGTCGATAGTTCCTCAGTAATAGAAATAGATTTTCTTCGTTCTGATATTTTTGAGGAAGTTCTCAATTACATGTACACCGCAAAGATTTCTGTTAAGAAGGAAGATGTAAATTTGATGATGTCTTCAGGCCAGATTCTTGGTATTCGTTTTCTGGATAAACTCTGCTCTCAAAAACGTGATGTATCTAGTCCTGAAGAGAACACACAGTCCAAGAGCAAGTACTGTCTGAAAATAAACCGTCCTATCGGGGAACCTAACGATACCCAAGATGATGAGGTAGAAGAGATTGGAGATCATGATGACAGTCCATCAGATGTGACAGTGGAAGGAACTCCCCCCAGTCAGGAAGATGGGAAGTCACCAACCACTACCCTGAGAGTTCAGGAAGCAATTCTGAAGGAGTTGGGAAGTGAAGAGGTTCGAAAGGTAAACTGCTATGGCCAAGAAGTAGAGCCTATGGAAACAACGGAATCAAAAGACTTAGGATCTCAAACCCCTCAGGCTTTGACATTTAATGATGGCATAAGTGAAGTGAAAGATGAGCAGACGCCGGGCTGGACAACAGCAGCTGGGGATATGAAGTTCGAATATTTGCTTTATGGTCACAGGGAACACATTGTATGTCAGGCTTGTGGTAAGACCTTTTCTGATGAAGCACGATTGAGAAAACATGAAAAGCTACACACTGCTGATAGACCATTTGTTTGTGAAATGTGTACAAAGGGCTTTACCACACAAGCTCATTTGAAAGAGCATCTGAAAATACACACAGGTTACAAGCCTTACAGTTGCGAGGTATGTGGAAAGTCTTTTATTCGTGCACCAGACCTAAAAAAACATGAAAGAGTTCACAGTAATGAGAGGCCATTTGCATGCCACATGTGTGACAAAGCTTTCAAGCACAAGTCCCACCTCAAAGACCATGAAAGAAGACACCGAGGAGAGAAACCTTTCGTCTGCAGTTCCTGCACTAAAGCATTTGCTAAAGCATCGGATCTAAAAAGGCATGAGAACAATATGCACAGTGAAAGAAAACAAGTTACTACAGCCAATTCCATCCAGAGTGAAACAGAACAGTTACAAGCAGCAGCTATGGCTGCTGAAGCAGAGCAGCAATTAGAAACTATAGCTTGTAGTTAAAAAAAAAAAAAAAAAAAAAGACCCAGAAACTTTATCAAAAATAATATAAGATATTAAAATGAACAAAATCTATTGTTGGTATACATTTAGACCGATAATTATCTTTTGGAAAAAAAAAACAAACCCTATTTTTAGAGGATTTGAATGCTACATAGGAACAGAAAGCATTGTTCAGTTAGGTGTTTTAAAAAAATTCAGAGATGGGTATTCTTAGAATATAAAATAGTTTTGTTGTCATTAGCAGTATAATGCACTAATACCTGATTTGTTTTAAGGCTATGATTAAGTTCTCTATAAAACAGGGGTCATCACTTGTGGATGTTTTGTTTTATTGAGTATGGAATACTGCATACAATATAGACGTCAAAATCAGTGAATTATACCTAAAAATGCTGATATCATAAAATCAGAAACACTGAAAGGAAATACTTGTTTTTCATAGTTTTGAAGGTGTTAGGCTTACAATTCTTGAGAAAGAAACAATGATTCCCTATGCTTTTTAATTCCTCCTTTTTTTTTTTTTTTAACCTAAGGTAGGTTAGTACAACAGGGTAATGGGGGACTGTGATCAAAATGAAATTTCTTCTTTTTCCACTCCCTCAAATATCCTTTCATTTTAATCGAGGTGGCAAGTTTTATTAAATAGGAAGTACTCGCTTTCCTAAAAAAAATTGCATTATTCACAGTGGTCCAGGCTGACAAAGAAGGATCATTGCACTTGCTAGTCCCTTCTGTGGGGAAAAAGTGTCTGACTTGTTTGTTTCTCTGTTCAGTTCAGAAATCTTCTGCAGGCCTGAGAAGAAGGAACAGAACCACAATGGAGCTTTCTCCATGCAGCATGGAGAAAGATATTTTCCTTAGTGGGACCTGGTAGAAATGAGTTAAAACTCATTTACAGCCTGATGTGGTAGCTTCTATTTTACAGCTTTCACTCCACCTAACCTAGCACAGTTAAGGCAGAGGGCAGCACAGTAGGATTAGCTGCACTGGCAAGTGACTGAAATTCACTGCCAGACCTCCAGAGTTTCAGAGCACAGTCACGGCCTATTGCATTACCTGCCAGCAGCGTTCAGACTGGGGTTTTCTATCATCTTGGCTGGTCATACCAGCTGGTAAGTCCTGCTCAACCTTTAAAGAACACCACCTTCCGGCACACTGCCACTCAGCAAGAAGGAGACTTCAGTGGGTGATTTCAGTCTTAATTGATTCAGAATCAGTGTTCACTAATAGTCTGTTACCTAGAGTTGCCTGTCATGTTTTGTTTCAGACAAGCTGAGGTAGATGCTGCTAATTTAACTGTTAACTCACAGAGTCAACAAAGTACATCGTCTTTGGATTGCAGTCTGCTATGTGCAGTTAAGAAGAGAAGACACAAAAACAATGATAATGTGATCCAAAGGGATATTGAGCCTTTATTTAAAATTTGTAAATACTCAACTATTGTCAGCACTTGAAGCATTTGAAGTAGGAATGGGCAAAAAATGCATTATTGGCACATGATTGGACAGCATTGATCATTTGCGATACCTATAGCATATGAAAGTGTTAGACCAGTTTCTGGTAAGTTACTGTGTAGTAGATCACATTTTGCATTTCTAAATAGAAATTGAAAATAGCGTTTTTGGAACTGTTCTATGAAACTTTGCTTATTGTTTTGTTTGTTTGCTTTTATACAGCTTCATTTTTTTCATGTACCCATCAGGTTAAGCAATTATCTTAAAATGCCAATAATCGTTTGAAAGCTGGTCTGTAAATAAAACGTGAATTTAATATTTTAGAAAATGTAAACTTTGGACCTTTACCAATATATTTTTTTAAAATGTTGCTTCATTTTACATTCAGTAATATTAGTTTGTAAACAAACTATACATTTTGTATCTGTGCAACATCAGAGGATGTGTATTCATTGCATTTTATTGGTTCTCTTGAGGAACATGATAAATGACCATTGTTAAAATGTTTTATTGTATATGATCACAGATAAAGATAGTAGGTCCAGATTGGGATCTACTTTTTTCTTTCTAAGAATATTAGTCTCGTTTTGTTTTCTTATCTAAAATTTTGTTCACTTTTTCTTAGATGTTAAAACTGGGGTTGCTGAGCCTGCGTAAAATAAATCTGTTGTGAAAAGACTTCAAAAGCATAAAAAATGAAAAAACTAAAATTTCTCTAGGTCTCTTATGAAGAGTGCAAGAGGTAATTAGCTGAAATTGCGGCAGTGAACATTTACATTAGACGTCGTGAAAGACTTTTAAGGGGTAGAGTAATGAATTATTAGAACAGAATGCCTGGAGAAGTGCTGCAATCTCCAGTAGTGGTGATATTCAAGAATGGGTTAGACAAATACCTGTTAGGAATGGTTGAAATATAGTTAATTCTGCCTTGAAGCTAAGGGATAAGCTAAATAACCTCTGAAGAGCCTCTTTAACTTTGGTGTTGTTTTTTTTTTTTGTTGTTTTTTTTTTTTTTAGGATGCTGGGGAATTAATAAATGAACACTTAAGTGGAAGGAAAGCTTAAAGCTTACAGTTCAGAAAATATGTATATTGCCCTCTGACATTTGTGCACCAGCAATTGGGACATCAATTTAAATTGTATGGAAAAGCAGGTTTGCATTAAAAGACAGGCAATTGAAAGTGTAATAACACTGGATTTTGCATCATAGTAAATTTTGCTATTGTTTAAGTTTACAGCTGTAAGAGTTATATAAGGCTACAGCTCTAAGCGTTGTGCAAGTTTGTGGCATTTGAAAATTGAGGCAGATTGGTATTCAGGGACAGTATTCAGAGACAGAAACAAGTGCTGTTGCCACATATGCCTTGTACACGGCATAAACACTTTGCATGAGACTTGGCCTTGAGTGAAAACAATGGAATTAATCCCACGTTATAGGTTTCAAAAGTCCCATAGGCCTCCTACTAGCTTACTGGTTTTAGCTGCACAGGAGCCAGGAAAATCGCTGCATTTTCCAGAGACCAACAGTGATGATACTGATCATGAAGGCAAAGGCTCTGTTATTTTTAAAAGGTTGAGAATTTCTTTGGAAGTTTCTACTACAGCTGTGTGTTTTAATGATGCAAACTTTATTTTTCCTTTTTTTCTCCCTCCACTCCTCTCTCTCTTTTTTTTTCTGTGAAAGCTAATAGAATTTTTTTCTTCCCTTTCCAGAACAGGGCCTGGAATAATTAAGTTTGAAGTTCTGGAAAAGGTCTTAGAAAGGAAGTGTCAAGGTATCCTTAGCTGTACACTATCATTAGTCCATCCTAAATTAATCCTGTTATAAGTATACAATCTGAAGGGATAGTGGTTTATGTGTTCTGGGGATCTGACTGTGAAATTCAAGTAAATACAACTGCATCCTAAGACACTACTGCTCACAGCTTCTCTCCTGTCTGTACCAGAAGATGCTATGTACAGAAGCATATGTATGTCAGCTCCAAGCCTTAGCAGTTTTCCAGCATGGTAAAAGGGCAAAGTTTTACTTTTGCTTTTAGAAGGATGGCAATTTATTTTCAGAGCATACAAGATGGTGAGTGAGATCCTGACCAATTAATGAGAATTTTGCTATTGACTTTACTGGTGCCAGACTAGCCTAATATTCCTAACAAAGTTTGCAGACAAGGGACAGATTAGCATGAAAGAATGACAGAATGCTATAGAAACATGAATGGCTAAAATTACATTAGATATGAATTAAATGGTCTTTTCTGTTTGTTTGTTGCTTCACAGTTAAGTAGCAAAAATATCATGCACGGAAGTATTCCTAAACAGACATTTCTCTGTATAATGTTTTTGAAACCCTGTGATGTCTTTATTATACACAGAATAGCAAAAACTCTTGTTAGTCTTTTGGCTCTTATTGCAAATCTGAGGGCATTATGGTGGCTGGTGGAAGTCTGCATGTATTAAAATTAAGTTTAGGAATGAATAGCTGTTTGCATGATCAGGACTTATATATATTATATATATTATATATTAATATATATAATATCAGAACTTATATAATATATATAATAAGTTCTGATATATATAATATAATATATATTATATATTATATATTATAATATAAATATATATTATAATATTTATAAATATATAATATATATATTAAAAAGTTCTGATATATATAAAATGCAACATCATGTCAGCTGATGTTCTGGTGACCCAAATGAGTCTGTGTGATTGTTTTAGCCTCTCCACTGGTGTCCAAGTCTCCTGAGTTGTAAAAAGACCTAAGTACTGAGGAAGCATAGATAAAATAACTTAGGGCAAAAAGAAATACTTGAAGTACTTGTTCTTCTGTGATCTTAACTGTGAGCTCTTAAAAACAGGTGTTTACTAAAGAGGAAAAAGGAACAAAGAGAGCACTGGAAAGAATACCTTTCAGCCCTTTTCCACTGTCAACCCCTCTTCTGCACACACTTCTTACCAATATTTAAACAAACATTAGAATATTAACCAATTCACAGTTGAGAATTTGCATTTTCACTTTCTGCTTTAATATTCCAAAGAAAATGGTTTAGGCCCATAGATCAGAGTTTAAATGTTGATGTGATGTGAAAGCAAGTGCTTCATGCTGACTTCAGTAGCAAAATTTTGAAGTGTCTTCTACTTGCTCATATAAGCTGCAAAATACTAAAAACTCATCAGAATTCTGCTATTCAGCTGGAACTAAAAGAACTCCAATCTGGAGTTCTTTTGGAGATCATACTCTGATTTTCTAATCGAGTCATAGCTTTAGGGCTATCTTCATAATTCCAGTGAGAAAGGATATTTAAATTAATAGAATTGGGTGAGATATAGAATAAAATATCAGATGGTACCAGAAAGTCTGCACTAAGCTTAAAATGTATTTTTAGGGGCAGATCATCTATTCTGAAGTCTTTTATCAATTTTTAGACACCTCACTGTTATATAGAAGTTGTGCATATCTGAAATAAAGTGCATCTACCACTAACAACATAATTTTTTTCTGAGTAAACATTTACAAAGCAGTACAATACAGTATAATTCCACCTAGAAGGTAGAGATAAATAGAAAATATTCATTCTGTTAGTCCACAGATCACAGTGGTATGCTCAGTAAGCCAGAAATGTGCATGTTTCATTAAAAATTCCATTACAGCAGTTGATCTGTCATTTGTCTCCGTATAGGTCTAAAACAATTATAACAGCATTCATTTCAGAGCAGATGGAGGACTTCCATGAATAGATTTTGTTAAATATGTGTTGTAATAGTTGAGACATCTTTTTGCAGGAATGCTTCTAAAAAGTAATATAAGAAATTTGAAATAATAGAATATCTAAAAATAGCGATTTGTATAAGATTGATATGTTTTTGAAAGTATTTTTCTCCACTATCCTTTTATGTTTTTTATTTGCGGGCCTTACTCCTTCAGATATTTATAAAACTCTGAAACTTTAAGATCTTCAACAATTCTGATAGGAACAGAGCAGTGCTGAGAGCTCTTTAAGGTAGAAAAAAACTAAAGTCTTTCTGTTTTTCAACAACCTGCAGCTAAGTATCTAATTTTAAAAACACATAGACCTTCTGAATAAAGTTGTTCCAAGTCTAAAACGTTTATTATTGAGGTTAAGCATGGATATCAAAAGCCTTGGTCAACAGCAGGAATGCTGTGCGCCTGTATCCCAGATTCCTTGTAGGGATGTATATGTACCTAGGATATCTTATGTACATTTAAAAGTCTGTGGCTCTTGAAAGGATACAAGATTGTAAGTCAAGAATGGTACTAATAAGATATTGAAAATCTTAGTGAATGGAAATTCCAAATGTATTTTCTTTTTCATAATGTTGACCACTTTGGATAGTAGAACAGTAGCAGCACATTTCATACTGGGCATGTCCTTAGATTTAAAGCTGAATTTTAATGTAGAAGTAAAAGAAACTAATGAAGGAAGGAGGAAGGTATTGAATACAGATGGTTTTTCATGGAATCGTAAAATTATGGGAATCATGATGAATGATATTTTCAACTCTTCTGTTTTAGGAAAAAAAAAAACATTTTCTGAGGCAAAATCATTTTTTTAAAGACCAAAAAAAAAAAAAAAAAAGCGCAAAAAAACCCCCACCAACATAACAACAAAGCACACTGCTTACTTCAGTAGTTTTCTGACTTCCTCCCAATGGGCTATTTATACATTTCAGTAATCTGCATGTACAAGCAAGTTAGCTGCAGGGAAGCTCAATTTTTAGAATATTTTAGAGTCAAAAATACTGAAGTTTTCATTCTTCACTAATGAAGCTCCTGTCTTTTTTCAAGGTCACAGATATCAGAAGCAGTGCTTGTATGAACAAATCCTTGTAGTGGCATTGCAGAGTACTCAGGCAAGAGGATGTCATCTGGTAGAGTTCCACTCTAAGATGAAAAACTCATTTTTTCCTTTTGCTCTAGAAATTGAAATAAAAAACCACAAAATACTGTGTTGCTTGGGGCAGGAGTTCCTCTTTAGGGGAAATTATCAATTATCTACAGATTTTTGGTTATTTTATACTCATCATCAGCATAACTGTAGTTTACAGAGTAGAGTTTTCAGGACTGTCTTCAGATGAAGATATTTGTTCTACTTGGCATACTGTCAAAGCTGGTTAATGTGTTTCTGTTGTGCTTAAGGTTGCATAGGCAAAGTATGGAAGAAGATTTGGGGTAAAAGCAAGAAAATACTGTGAAAAATATTCTCAAACTTGCATTTATTTCACTCTAATACAAACAAAATGCAAATTTGTATTTGCTGTTTGTAAATACGGTTGTATTTAAGAACAAGTTTTCACTTGCTTAAGAAGTCACTAGCCTCAGATGATCCTTGTTGTTTTGCGTTCATTATATTAACCTCCAACATTTAGAATCTGTATGCAGATTATTTGTCCTGAGTGTGAGAGCCATGAAGTATCTTTTGATACATATCTATCACAGTAGAAGGGTCTAGTGGTATTTGCTATGTCTAAGCAGCATTTAATCCTGTTGTTTTTTTTTTGTATACTAGGGAATACCTCTTCCTTGTGTCCCAAATAAGCCCATTATCATTCCCTCATTTCCTTTCAAAAATGATTAAAGTTTTCCTGAGCTGTGCTTAGGGCATTAAAGATTTTTTTTTCCTCAGATGCTGATGTGATTTGATCTGATTACTTTGTTAAGAGGTAAAGAGAATAGAAAGTGGCATTTGCTGTTTAGAAAGGAAGTTTGCAATGGAATGTTTCTCTATGTTTGTTTCAAAACTTTAGCATTGATTTTTTCTATCCTTCTCTACTATAAACTTTGTTTTTTGAGAAGACAGTCTTCTAGAGGCATAGTGTTCTGCATATGAAGAATTTGCTTCTGACAGGTTCTTGGTGATACCGGGTAAAGTATTCACAGGTAGGCCAATAGTCATATACAGAAAGAAGAATGGAACTCACCCAACTGGTGAAGGGGATCTCTGGCTATGCAGCACTTCTCAGGAAGCAGCCTAGGTCCAAAAGATGTTCTCCTTTCAGTGGCTGGCCCTTGTATGAGCCTAGCATGTGGCTGGCTCCTGCTCCCTGGCCAGCCACACCCCTTCACTAGGTAGGTGCTCAGTCACTAGTTCAAGTTGTGACCTAACTGTTCCCCTACAGCATAGCAAAGCAGATTTTGTGTGGTAAAGATTGATTCTGCTTAAAGTGGGAGTCTTGTTCCTTCTCCCCTCCCTTTCCGCTCACAGAGGTGTCAGGTGAATTTCTGTGTCAGTGCAAGCGGGGAAGGTATTCAGGCTGGGATGAGAATGAAGGGAAGGAACTGTAGTGAAATGGGTGACAGCTTGCTCTGTCTTACCTTACCACCCCCCTATCTCATCTGGACAAATCTCATGCCTAGAATTTTCATAGAGATAATATATTGGATTATCTGTGCCTTTTTTTTTTTTTTAATCATCTAGTGGCTATTGCCTTGGATCCATAGACAATCTGTTCTCATTTTTCATAAAGCGTAGGAACAGGCCTAGTACTCTTTAACTCAAATATATTTATCAATTGTAGGTGATAACAAAGAGAGGTAATGCACAAGGCCTCACATCCAAAGCAGAGCTAAATCATGAGATATTTCCCTTTTTGAAGTTTAGGGAAAAAACTTAAAAGGAGATTGAGGTTTCAGATCCATGCAGATTGAAGACAGCCTAAGTTGTGGTTTCTGCAGTTTACTGCTTCTCCTGCAGTACCGCTCTTGCAAAGTCTCAACAAACGTCTTCGTAGAGGGCTGAACCACTTGAAAACTAATAACTGTTTTGAGGCAGTCTTTTTTCTTATGCTTCTTAGCTCCTTGAAGTACAGCACTTCATGATTGCCTCAGTGCTAGGGTCAATGGAAGAGCAGTTTCAGTTTAGATTGAATTTGGGCACTGTGGAACTGCCACCTAGGATAGCAGCTTTATGTTTAGCCTGCCATAGTAAAACTGCAAATTTTTGCTAAGAGGGGTAATTCCATTTTCTCCTCTCCTGTCCTCTCCTCTTCTGTCCTCTCCTGTTTCTTGCAGTGCATTTTGCACCTGTTTCCTCTCTCTTGTTTGCCTCAGATTTAATGGCTTCTGTGGCTTTAGGATAAACCAACTGTATGAGTTTATATAACGCAGCAGTTCAGTACTTCAGTGAGTTAGCTTTAAGTTGGCCTACATCGAAGCAATTCATTAGATTTGAGCCAAGTTAAGTGACAGGAGCACGTAGAAAGAATGGGACAGGACTTAGCCAACTTCAGCACCACATTCAATGCAAGGGGATAAAGCACAGCACTTGTTGTGAGAGGCAATCAGGAAACAGAAAGGACCAGACACATCTCTTATGCAAAAACCTCTGGTGGTAAACTTGGGGAATTTTGAAGAGACAAATGTATGTGTTTTGTTTCTGGGGTTTTTTTTGTTTGTTTTGGGGAGGAAGTTGGGGAGAACATAATTTGGAGGCTTGTGCTGTGTTGTTCCTTTTTTTTTTTTTTTTTTTTTTTGAGATATCTCAAACTTTTGCAAATAATACAAATCAAGAAATAATTTTAGCTTTTGCCAATAATAAAAATGAAGTATATAGCAATGGATTCTGTGTTTCATCAGGTGATATCAGCTGATTTCATGCTAAAACTTATTTTCTGTCTTTCTAATTTAGGCTTCTCTGGCAAACTTGAAATTTTAAAGATAAGTGGCTTTGGTTTCCTTCCAGGTAGAAGTAAGTATTAATTCTTTTGAAGGCCTGAATATAAAAATTGTAGATACTTACGCATTTTCATTTGGCGCTTCATGTTAAGGAATTTTAAATATAACTCTTCAGCTGTGTAGCTGATGCTGCGGAAGGCCTTCTTTGTCCAGAGTTGCCTTCTTTCAGTGAAGAGTTCTTCCCTGGAAATGAGTTACATTCTCTGATATTTCTCATAATTTTCTGTGCTTTACTTTCATCAAGTCATTTTGTACGCATCTGAAGTGCTAATATTTAAATATTTTCTTTTTATAATAGATAGACTATATAGACTATATCACAGCTAATACTGTTTTGTTATTTTACCCAGTAATACATTACTTGTTTATCCAGGAAGGTTTTTATTTTTTCCAGTAAGATGTACAACAATCATGGCTACTGCATTCTTGCTCTTCATTTATATAATAGAACTTGAATAGAACCAAGACTTTGAGATATAAACTTTGTGGTGTGAAGTACATGAAATCTTATACCCTTCTATTAAAGTAAGACTTGATTTTTAAAAAAGAAATACATTCTGACTTTGTTTAAGGAATTCTTGATCTTAAATCAAATAAAGAAAAAAAGTTTAATTTAACTACTATCCTATGAGTCTTTAGCATGATGTAGAATGGTATTGTCTTGTCCATGTCAGGGATTGTATATGAGGTTCTTTAAAGTCTCTTCCTATGCTTTATGATGCCTCTGCTAGATCTGTTAGGCCAGAACTTGACTGGACTGAATTCCTTGCTGTAGAACGTAATTGTAGTATGATCTAAAGGCTCTTGTTATTGGGCTGTGACTCATTCATCAGTCTCAGTGGACAGGTCAGTTGTATACAGAGGTGTGGCATGTAGGAGCAGCAATTACTTTGACTTCATTGTTTTTTTCACAGTTGCATGTGTGGTGATGCTTTAGGTGAATCATTCAGTCTCGTATTTAGATGTTCTAAATTTATCTAGGTCTTTGTTCCTTACTGGATGGCTTTTGCTTTGGGTTCAGCTCCTCTGTAATTTTTACTTCCATCTGTAACATCGAGATACCAATTTAACTTCTGATGGGACTGCTGGAGATTAAAACCTTAGCAGGTGAAAGGCATGTTGTGTTTGTGGATATGTATCAGATTTCCTAGATGGGGAATCTAGAGAAGCTACAGTGACTCCCTGGATAGAAAAGTTGCTTTGGGGATCCCTTTACTTCCTGTAAGAAGTCCTAGCATTTTGTGATGTTTAAAAAACAACAACAAAGTAAAACATTACTTCTGTTACTCCCAGACTTTAAAATTTAACCATTTTTAAATCTTGAGCCTGGACTAATATGTAGTTTATCACATTAATTAAGAAAAATGAACAGACTAATGCACTAAAACTGTAATGGCCACATTTGCCTTTAATGGTGTTCACTTTCTCCTGTCTCTGAAAATATTGCATGTTCTTGTTGCTAGCCTTTAAGATCTCATGTCTTTTACTGCTGGAAGTCTGTGCATTGCTGTTTTTCTGGAGTACTGATGGAAAGGTAATTGGATTTTTCTTTTTCCTACTGTGTTTATTCCCTACTTCTGTTTGTTACAAGCCTATTAATCACAGAGGTATTAATTGTTCTAGTTTAAATCTAGGACACTGAAAAATTATGATCCCTGCTGTATAATGATTTGATTATACGTAGGTTGCTTCAAAAGTAATGCCTCCTATTTCTTTCCATGGAAACTACACCCAGTACAAAGAGCACAATAACTCTATTTGACAGAGCAAATTCTCAGCTACAAAATGCTGTTTTTCAGCATAGTCACCACCATTAGCTGTGCGTTATCGCCAGCAATGAACAAGAGCCTGCATGCTGTGCTCGTAAAACTCTGCACCAGTGGAGGTGACCCACTGTCACTGTTGTCGCTGCCACTGCCTCACTGTGCTCACAGCCACTGGTTGGTCTCCATATATGTTCAGCAAGTGTCAATGAATGTCAGTGGGTGCCATTTTTTATGTGTGGAGGAATTCAGTTCCACACTTTTGCTTCATACACACTTCCATGTCAGACACCATTCTGTCAGACTACCCCGCTGCTGCCATCTGTTACACAGCAACAAAATGTAATGGAATATTTGCAGGAAGGTTCTAACTCTACTGCCATACCAACGACATCCACCTGTGGCATTGTGTGCCTGCATAATAAAAGGAGGAGTTACTTTTGGAGTAACCCTTGTAAATGCTGTGTTGTGTGAGGAAATAAAAATGGCTCAGGGTTAGTTTGCTCTCAAAATTGTACTGGAAACTTTTAATAAAATATAAAACTCTTCCTAGCATTTGATATGGACATATGACATTTTCTGAATTATCTCTTTATTTCTTTATAATATTTGATTATAGAATGTTTTCATTTAGATTTGAGTGATTCAAACCAACTTTTTTTTTTTCTAGAAACATTCAGATGCCTTCCTGTCAAATATTAGCTGTGCATTATTGTGAACAAGATGTTGAAACATAGAACATCTTCAGGTAAAAATCTCTTTTTCCTTGAAAACATGTTTACTAAGCTGCTGAATCTACGCGCCTATGTAACTGTGTTTCATTCCATTAGAATAAAGGGTTTACGTCACTTATAAACTTGCAGAAATTGGTGGTTTAAAGTGATGTCACTAAACTTAGCAGTCAACAGATTTTTGTAACTATCTGGTTACAAATGTTGATGTTCTTAACATGATGCTCTCTAAATAAGTCAAAACTTCTCTTAAAATATTTGAAGATATATACTTGCAATTTTTTCAGTGCCCTTATACAGAGGCTACTAGTTCTTCACTCAACCAGTAAGGATTTAAATGGTACATAAGGGGGACCATATAATTAACAGTAAAAATATATAGATATTTCTCTATGTGTTTTCATATTTCATACAAGTTATTAAAGAAACAAGAGCATGTATTGTATTTTGATTATATTACCTCATTTTTAAGATGATTCATTCTCGAGGGCTTTTTTTTTTTTTTGAGTGATGAGGCATAACTAATGTCCGCTGATCTGAAGTTGTAATTATTAGTACGCTGTTTTCATTATTATATTGCATTAACTGCACATTCGCTTAGTATATTCCTTCCAAGATTTTATGAATTGAAAGAAAATTTTGTCTCCATTAGCATTCCTTTTGAGTTAACAATTTAATACAGAACTATGTGCTGTGCAATTATTTCAGTTATTTTTGTACTTCTGAACTTGTGACCAAAGCTGGAATTTGAAAACGCTTCCATTAAATGATAAAAAAAAAGCCCAATGTGATTTTGGGTAGCATTTTTCTTCAGGCAGAAAACATTAATTGCTGGTGGGTCTTAACTTGAGCAAGAAAAACTAAAGGCTCTAAAGTGTGCCTGTTTTGAGTAAGTTATTAGATATCATTTCAAGTAAGATGTGTGTGGAACATTGTAGTTAACAATCTGTATTTTTTCAACAAGATATTGTATGTTCTGTTATCAAGTTAGAGAAGTCCACTTAGAGTTTTACAGGTAGATTACAGACTTTTTGATCACTTAAACATACTTAATATTTTAAATATTATATAACAAACTCCACCATCATCTTGAAACCCGCTTATGCTCTTAGAAGCATAAATCTGATTTCCTTTGAGTATATTTGTAATAGATATATGTCCAATATTTATTATTTATTTATTTATTTATTTATTTATTTATTGAGAAAAGTGAGTTAACTTTTCCTCCCCATGAAGTCTAATTCTCCGTTGAACACATTAATGAAGAAGGTAAGGGCCAGGTAAGAAAGATATCATAAAAACCACCACTGTGAATTTTCCTAATGTCTTTCCAAAAGTCTCAATTTTCTAAAGATTATAGGATACATATGATCTTTCCCATAAGAGTGCTGATTATTTCTGACTGTTGTTTTACTCCTGTATTTTATGTATTTTACATATACTATGGTTATTTTATAATTAACTTTGTTAAGTAACGTTCTAAAAGGGAACAATGTTTCTGAGCAATTGAGGGTGTAATGTTTAAGTTCATTAATTCAGTTGCTGTCTGAGATAAGTGAAACTGGTATGTGAAGATGAATCTTGAAGGCCTTCCCAAGGAGAAATGATCTTATAAGGTGTTTCAAAAATAATAAAACCTGTCATCAGATGATTAGTTTGACTTTGAAAGTGATGCTATTCTTGAGTTCTTGCTGGAGAATATAGCCAAAAGTATTTAAGCAGGTCAGTGCTTTTCTGTATCCATATTTTAAGAATAATGCCTTATTTGAGACCTGAAATATTCCAAATTGAATTGGAATTTTATGTGAAATGCTTGATAATTAAAAAATGAAGTACAAATATCTGTTTATTATAAACATATGAATGGAAAATGTAATGCAAATTTACATGCAAATTTTCACACAAAAAAATATGTTTTTAATCTACTTTTTCTAATTTGCACTCGTTAATCAGTGTTTTTCAGATTATCCCTTGCATGTGTAGGCTTAAGCAGAGCAGATATTTTGTTAAACTGTGTCTTATCTGACTGTTGTCAGAACTTCTCACTTCTATTGTGGAAGTTCTCAGTCCACAGGAAATCAGAGCATGGGTTTTATAAATAAAAGCAAATTAAACAAGCAGTACAAAAGTTATGGAAATTTTTAAGTTTTGTCATCTCCCACTGTTTGCTCTCCTCCTCCTTATTTAGTTATTTATTGATTGATTTACTTTTTGGCCTTAATGTCATATTTTATATCTTCCAATGCTAATGTTTGCTCTTAATTCAAAGTGTTTCTGTTGCTAGAAATGGGCTAACAGGCCTGTGAAATCAGAGGAGAAATTCCTTTGCTTTCCCTTTGAAAGCTAAAATACTGTGACAAAGTCCAGCGTGGCTGGAGCCAATTAGCAGGGCACCTAGCTTGTGGTGAAAGCAGTGCACCCCAAAATGTCAGGCAGCAGGGCTGTTGCCGAGAGCTAATTAGGAGCAATTAGCTGGTCTCCCTGCTGGGCAGATAGCTATTACCTTTCTCCTCCGTGCCCTTCTCCCTGCTGTCGTTGCAGAGAAGCGAGTTGTGGCAGCGATGCTTCTCAGAGTACGTGTGTGTGTGTGTGTGTGTCCGTGCGGGCGCGCTGCGCCCCGGCCCCCTCCCCGCCCCGCCGCATTGTGGAGGGAGGGACCGCGGCCCGCAGCCGCCTCCGCCGCTGTGCGGGGCCGGCAGCTGTCCGAGGTGCTGAGCCTTGCGGGACCCAGAGCTGTCCGAGGTGCTGAGCAGTGCGGGACTTGCAGCTGTCCGAGGTGCTGAGCAGCGCCGCGCCCGGGTGGCATCATGGTGTTTGCTCCAGGTAAGGGCAGCCGCTTCGGGTGCCTACCCCAGGGAGACCAGCGGGAAGGCCCCGACCGTGCCGGAGAGTCTGCTCCGGGGTCTGTGGGGGAGGGGGTACCAGCTGAACCAGTCCTGCTGGGCAGAGATAGGCGGTTTCATAGGGAGGGACTCAGCTGAAAGCTGTGAGGGTCACCCCTATGGTTTCCATCAGGGACGGGAGCCTTATACGTGCAAGTGTGCAAGGGGCTGTGCACATCAGACTGCACAAAAAATGGGTCAGGAAGGGGAATGGGGCCTTGCAGTGATTGGGGAGCAGATCCCCTGAGCACTCACACTGATGTCTGTCAATGAGACATGAGCTCTGAATCTCAAGAGTTATTTTACAAAATTCCACCATCACCACTCCACCTCTCCCTTACTCCCCTCAAAGTATGAGAATGTAAGAGCACAGAAAGTTTGTTCAGTCCAGTTGTTACTGGAACAAAATTGATGACTTCAGCAGAATCTCATGTGACACCTCACTCCATAAGGGAGTTTTGCTACATGGTATAGATATACTACACCACAAAGAAACTGCAAAGAATGTGCATTGGACATAATACATTCTGCTTGCAAGTGGACAATTTGTTGTTCAGAAAAGGATGAGAGGCCTGGTAGCTCTCAGATATTATAGTCATGCATAACATTTTCCGTAGTGAGATGACTTGCAATTCATTTCTTTTAAAATGCATAGCTGTCAGTAAAATAGTGGGTCAGTTGAAAAGGGAAAGTGAATGCTGCAACTTGTCAATGAAGAACTATTAAAAACTTTGTTTTGCAAAGCTTACAGAAGTTTTGCTTTCCTTTGAAATTTCATGTCTCATCTGTGAAGGGGCAAGTATCCAAAACTTTTACACCCTCTTTAAAAAAAATATCTTGGGGTTCACTTTCCTAACTCAGCAACTGAAAGGCTAACCTTTTGGGAAATTGATATACCTCTTCAATAATCAGAAGTTCATTTTGCCTCTCATACTGTCAAGTTGCAGACTAATATACTACTTTCCCACAGAGGCTGTCCTGAAGTTGGGATCAAGTTGTTTATCTCAGTAGTACCAGCCCCTGTTTTATGTAGTACACCTTTCAGTATTAGTGGCTCTCTTCTGAATTCCTTTTATCTAACAGTCTGTCACCACTAACCATACTCATTTTTGAAACACACGATGGGACTGGGGTACTGCAGAATGAGATTACCTCTAAAATAATGTAAACACGTGGGTTTTTTTCATCCCCAAAGACTGACAATTATTAAAACCCAAATCTCATTAATAGCTGCATAAATTGTTCTTTTCACAACCCTAATCCATAAAGAAAAAAATCTGTCTTGCATAATCATTCTTCTCAGCCTGTTTTTACATAAAGAAAAGCCCTTGGTTTCCTTGCAAATTTCATAATATACATACGGTAACTAAATAGGAATTTTTAGAAGAGATGGTAAAACAATCAGAGTGGTTTGACAATCTACAGAGCAAGCCTGAGCAGATTACATTTTTACTGATGGCTTTTCTTCACTGTCAGTCAGCCTTAGCCTGGCATTCTCTCTTGTCTCTATATGTGTATATTTTAAAAATCAGGGGTTTGTACATCTTTAACATCTTCATTGTAGCTATAGATATGGCTATATCACATAGACATTCTATACATTTACTAAGAAGTTGAGTTTCATTTTCTTGACTTTGTGATTTTATCTTATTGTGATGAATGACCCGATTTCAATTTCATTAATTTGTTTCTCATGGGCTGGGGAGGGGAGGAGGGGAGAGAGTGAAGGAGAAAAAGATTTGTCTATTTATAAATGGTTGTACATTATATCCTTTAGGCTCAGAATGATAAACATGCCTCAAGGAGGGAAAAAATACAGACACACAAACACACACACATGCACACAAAGAAAACAAACTAAAAAAGTCTCTTCAAGGAAAAGTTTGTTTAGCTGAAGACAAAGGTAATTATTTGCATGCCAACAAGATGAGGCTTTACATTATTGCAGAGCACTGACTTAATGTGATATGTTCATAAACTGGTAAGTAGAAAAAGCCTACCAAATTAAAATATATGTTTTTAAAGGTGAAGACAACTACCTACTGACTGAATAGAGATTTTCCTTTTAATCTTCAACTCTTTTCCCTAGCTCTTACAACTAGCTACCAAAAAACAACAAAAATCCAACAAAAAAAATCCAACAACTTTAGACCAAATCAAAACCACAGTCTTCATTATTTTTGAGCTAGATTTGTCAAAAAATATTACACAAAGATCATTATTTTTCCAAAGCAAAATAGACACTCTTGCTCACTCTGTCTTGTTCTGGCAAGTATGTTGCTGTTTACAGGTGTGCAAAAAGCTACTATTCATATCAGAACTTTCTTTACACCCAATTTCTACTAACTTTGACTCTTGACTTAAATTGCTGTGTAATCTGCTGGAGAGAAGAACTGAGAAAAAGGACATTTTTCCTTGTATGATTTAATCTGACTGAGGCTTCGTTGTACTTTGTTGTGGAGGTTAACTTATGGTAGGATGGTATAGGAAATGCAATGCCAACACTATGAGATGTCTGGGAGTTCATTCTTCCTAGAGGATTCCCACATGACATAGCTGTTTATAATGCTACCCTTATAATAGGAGGCGATCCATGTAATGGAAATGTAGACAAACTACTACATTGCAATGTTTAGCTTGTTTACTCTTCCTGAATTTAATTGCTTTAGGCAGAAGCAGACAAGAAAGTTTTACTTATCATCAAATGTAAAGGTGGAAGTATGCACAGGACTGCAGTAGAGAAACATGACATTTTGAGTTTTTGGATTAGCCCAGAGAGAAGTTGTTGAAGTGTCGGGTTTTATTAGGAGACTTCAGAAGATAATAGATTCTGAACTTTAAAAATAAAAAAAATATTTGTCCCATTAGCTTATAAAGGATTGATATTTGTAAATAATTCTACAACTTAAATATCTATCATTGCAAGGTAATAAATGAAGAGTTATTAAAACATTTCTTTGTTCTAAAGCATCAGGAAAAATCATGAAAAGGTGACTTTTGAATGCAGCAAGCAAGCCCCATTATTAGTTTGGAAAGGAGAGGTCGCTTCCAATATCAGGCCATCTATCAATAATATCAATATCTATCAATAATCATTTTTGTTTGTAAGTGAACATTTATAATTCAACAATCATTTAAATGTTCCTAATCAATATCATGCTACTTTCTTTTCAAATTACTTCCCGTTACTTTTCAAGCAAATGAACAAACAAACAAAAACAAACAAAAGAACAGAAGGTTTTGGGCATACTCCATGCTTATTCAAGGCCTCAAAACTTTTCATATGAAATATTGTCAACGGTTTACAGGCGTTAGGCCCAATTCCGTGACAAAGGGGACGGGGGACCCAAGGGCCCACGTCCCGGGAAAAGGGGAAAGGGGAAAAGGGTAGGGATATAGCCCTGAGAGCAAAGAACAGCGGCAACAATCTGAGGAGAAACAAACTAATTTACTAAATAAAATATCGGAATGCAAAACAACACACTATAATACAATATAATTACAATTTAAGCTGATAAATCCAATACAGAGAGAGAGAATGTCCCAAAATCAAGGTAGGCCTTACTCTACTACCGATGATAAGACGGCTGGAGAGCGAGGTGCTGCCAAGACAAGAGACGGCGGAAAAAAAAGGGACGAGGTCTCGTGATCTGCAAGTTTTTATACTGCGAGCTTTTATCTTTTCCCTCCGGCTGGAAATGGTAACAGAGGAGCAAAGTACCGTGGGGACTGTAGTAGTCCTTCTCTTCTGAGGAACAGGTACATTCACTACATGATGTTATGATGTGGAGTACCAATAACCGAAAATCATAAAACCATGACATACCATGACAAATATTTTTTTAAAAATTGAGAAAAAAAGTTGGTTTATTTTTCTGATTCATCTTTTCAAGGGGGCTACAAAAGATGTTTGTCATTCTCTCAGGATTTTTTCTAATGGTATTTTGCACATGAATCACTCAAACACCTTTGCCTTAACCTTCTACCCTCTGTGTGTCTGCACTGATAAAGCACAAAGGTTGTCTGCATTTTTCAAAACTAGCTTGGAAACTTGTTAAGGGTATATCCTACCAAATGGGTTTCCTAAGCAATTCTCTCACTAGTACATCACTTAAGAGATTATTTTAGTATCTATTGAGGTTTTTTACTCTATAATGTAAGACTATAAGATATTACCAAGTTAGAATCACATGGCAGGTTATTACTGTTTCACCAAGTCAATACTGTACCATGCTGTGTTTTGTTAAATATGAATTTGTATTTTTTACTAAATAATATTTTTTTTCAGAAAAGACTCAGTTTTGATCTGAATATATCAAGAAAGATTGCAGCATTTATGTTGGCAGCTTATCCAAACACTTCCATCCTTTAAGTATCTACTTTGAATTGAGCAGTTCTGTCTTTCAGGTGATTCTTGTTAATTTTCAGTGTAATTTGGAAAATTTCTTCTTACCTAAATCCAGAAACTCATTAGGTTTACTCATGACCCTCCACTCCAAAAAGGAGGAGGAGGTAGTAAAATAATTTTTTTATCAATATTTCTGTGTAAAAAAAGATGTGTGAAAACACTTAAAGTTTAAAGATATTGAGACGCTACAGAAGTCAGAACATTCACTGTTCAGCATCTTTCTTCTTCAGCAGCAACTCAAACAGCTTTTCAGCTAGCCCTTCAGAAGCACAGCTGTTGTTAACATTTTTAAGCCAGGGACAGTATAGCAGACCTGTATAATGACACTGAGGTTCAGAAGCGCATCATGTACCAAATGTTTGAGGAATCTCATTAAACTGCAATTGATGACATAGCAGCTGCACACTAAAACAGATGTGCCTACTTGTCTGATTAGTCCTGATCTTCTCAAGTGGGAAAGATGGGAAAGCTGGTGTGTCGTGGGATGTGAAGACATTAAATTTCTTGATAGCCTTTCATTTTTTTAATTATAGCATTGCAGATGCTGTGGAGAGCTCTGTCCACAATGCACAGATCAAGATACTATGAAGGGACATAATGAAAGGAAAAACTGCTACCAGTATTTTTACTTTTCTGAATATAAACTGTCAAGGGATATCTCTAGTGTTTGTGCTGAGTGTGGCACTCTGGCAGTTTCACTTATGAAGTTTCTTTCACCCATGAAAACAATTGTAGGATGGCAGGATACAGTCCTTTTCTCTATTTGTTCCCTAATTGTTGTTCTACATTCTGTTAATGGTCTAAGTTCTGCAGTACAAAATGAATAAATAATGACACGCTAACCCCTGATAAAAGTTGTAAGAGTATATACATATAAGATTATTTCTTATTAGCTTAGTGGTAAAGAGTTCCATGCCATAGACAAAATTTGGAGGCTAGAGTCAAACGATTTTGCACGCCTTATGCAGTTTGATGCAATGGTTGTCTTGTCCAGAATTTGTGATAGCTAGTAGTGGATTTGGTAGTGAGGATGCAGACCAGTTCTGCCGAAATGCTCTCAACTATACTTGAAAGTGTTTTTCACCTGGTAGGAAGAAACGATATAGGAAGAAATTCCTTATTCTATCTCACTGAGGAAAAAAAGTGTTTCATGTGCTGACCTCACCCCAGTGATGCATTGATCTCTCCCCTGATGTGGAACTCTACTAGCATGTCTTATTAGTGAGGTGAAAAAATGTTCATAGATATTCAGAGATGTGATGAGATTAGCAAGCTTAAAAAGTAATCATCAGTACTTGATGCGCTATTAGTTTGAAGTATGAGTCAACACTGTTAAAAACCAGAATGCAATTTACTTTTTCCAATGATTTATACCACAAGTTAGACTTAAGCAATAGGCACTTCTCAATTCCAAACCGCTGGGTTGAATCTTATTCAGATTAGCTGCAGAAAGAATTCAGACTTCACAGTGATTGAGTAGTGGCTTACATCAAAGGAATTGTTCATAGCTAAGAACTGGTGATAGTAAGTCATACAGTCATTATTAACATCCTTAATAGCACTGTTTTCCAAAAGTCAAATTGTGAGTGTGCAAAGGGAATGAGTTACATTGACCTGTAATGTTTCTCCCTCCAGACTGTTGTTCTTCCATATGAATTGCTCTGTTGTAGTTCTCACATACATAAATAATATGATTCTAACCTTGTAAGCTTTAACATGATAATGGAAATTAAATACTGTAGAACAAAGCAAAGCTTTAGATTACTTCCTATATCTTCAATCTTGTACATTAGGTATTTTATTAAGGACTTAATCCATTATGTTTACACATAAGAAGTTAAGCAAAAGTTCTTTGCAAGCAGTGTGTGAAGTGATTTCTTTATAGGCTTTCTGAAATTATCTGAGAGGTTAGCCATTTGCAGTTATGTTCCTTCCCTAATATTTTGCAAGAATAAGATTTTACTCCTGCTATTACTATTTGCAAGAATAAGATTTATTATTCTCTAAGGGGTTGCAACTGGAGCAGAATCTTTATTGATGTTAACAGAAATGAGAAGCTGACCTGAATAACAGTAAAATTCCTGTAGAATGCCTTGCCAGGGAAGTCAATGCAGGTGAGCTCTGTGCTGCTGTCATCTGACCCGGCAAATGCTTGTAGTCATGTTGTCAGAAGATGCTGTCTTCTTTCTTCAAGAGAGTCTGAAATTTTCTGCCTGAAGAAGTAAGTTGAGCCATGCAAATATTTCACTAATGGTAAGGCAAGTGTAATCTCCTGTGGATTACTTACATTTGCTTCACTTTGTAGTATGCATATTTGATATAATGACACTATTTTCTTACTTTGATCAGTGAATCAGTTTACCATTTATCATTATGAAGGTGGTGCAAATCCATTACTACATCTGTTAAATAATCAGATTAACCTTACTTTCTGTCTCGAAGTAAGCTTTCTCCTTAGAGAGGAAAATACTTTTCTGGCAAGTTAGATCCAAGAGAGGAAAACAGCATTCCAATAGCATCCTGTTTCTTGCAGCAAGTATATATAGAGACTCTGTCAGATTACAGCCATGAGAATGCACTTCTTTGAAGGTGCACTCTAAATTTATATAATCTTTGATACACTTTGTCTTGTGACTTTGCATACGTACATACATAAATACATATGTTTATTTGTTTTCAGCTGCAATGGCCTTAATGTACAGCTTTCAAACTCTGCTTACATTCTGAAATAAGCAAGACACTTTTCCTACACTGTTATCACAGCTTGCAGAATGTTGTCGCTGATTTGCTGGCTTTTGACAAATTACATACCTCTTCCTTATTTTCTTTACATAAACAAAATAAATCAGAGTGAGATACTGCAAATTTTAATTAAGCTGTACAGAGCTGAAGACCAAAAACTGTGTGGTACTTCAGAAATACGAACACAGGAGCTAACAGTGGAGCATGAAATCTTTGAAAACTTTCACGCATGCTACACAGTAGTGGATAGCAAAACCTTTTTAACACCTAGGAAAGGTAGGCAGGGGATTTAGTGAAGCTTTGTGTGAGCCCACGAATGATATTTTTTTTGCACAGAATTAGAAGGCCTAAATGTTATCTCAGTTTCTGTGCCTGAAATGTTCTTTTTGGCTAGTAACCTCTGAGCACCTAAGCAACAGAAAATAGAAGTTTAATGGCACACTATCTACCTGTGTTGTTCACACTGGACTTCCTCCCTTGGAGGAGCACAGCATTTGATGCAGAGATGTTTCTTACTTCCTATTTGAAGTGTGTCTCCTAAAAGAAATAGCAAAATTGTGCAGATCGAGGTAATTAAATTTTTAATTAATTTTAGAGAAGCTGGTCCCACATAATTTTTAGAAAGTATTTTATTTTTAATACACTGGGCTCTACCTAAGGAGTAGAAAAACCAAAAGAAAGAACCCTCATCCGTAGATTTTGACCTAAAGCATTAGTTCCAGAAATTTTTCTTCTGAGAACAAAATCTGAATATCATGCTAATAGGTTTATGTATGGCAGAATATTCAGTGACTACTACTTTGAAACTGCATCTGGTCTTCAAAGCTGTGAACACATAGTCTTTAAACAACGAAATCATTGCTATGCATGAAAATACTCAGTAAATGTGTAAACTGAAGTTTATAGTCTGTTTTGGTTAATCTTATTAAAGTACAGCAATAAATCTTATAAAACATGCTGAAAAAATTCTTAAGAATAACAAAATTATCTGTAGATCTCAACGAATTCTTAATCTAGAAGATGTTGAAAGCTTCATATTGGCTGGCATATTTCAAATAGTATGGAGTAACTCAAAGGGGACTTATAAAAATAATATTGGTATATAAAACCAAACCAAAAAACTATGATACTTACAGATGTGCCTTTCTCCTATAGAGAAAAATGCAGTGGACAAAAAAAATAATGAAAAAGTGATTTGGAAATATATTGTTAGTATCTAGATAAAAAAGAGACAAGTATTACTTTGGAGATATATTATGTCCTTTGGGAAAGTCTATCTGCATTTCTGCTCTTTGATTTCTCTTTTCTTCATTCCTGGATTTGTGTTTAAAGCAAGGTTGTTCCTATTTCATCTTTATGCTTTCTTTTGTATCCAAAGTAATCTGTGTTGGCCCTCTTCCTAAGTTCCTCTTCTGTAGTGATTGCACAGCAGTAGTCAAGGACTGAGGTTAGGACAGAAAATATAACTGGACTGTAACTTTTCTGGTGAAAGTGAGGGAGTGTTAAAAATCCTCTGACCACTGCAGGTTAGGGAACTGGAAAATCCTGGTGGTCCTACACGAAAGCATTTCTGATACCTTCAGTTTAGTTCCTCCTTCCTCAAGTAATCAGGGCAAGTTAGTGCCCTTAGAAACCTGACAGCTATCATTCAGAAACTCACAGAGCTCTATTTTGGGGCATGAGTAACAGTACTGGACAGAACTAATTTTAATACAGTAAAGAATGCATACGCTTGGGCTTTATTTTTCCCTCTCTTTTCTTTTTTTCTTCTTTCTTCTTTCTCTTTTCTTTTTTATGTTTTCCTCCCTTAATGCTTCAGTCTAGGACCTTTTCATGAGATCTGAAATGGCATCATTACTGATGTTGCTATAAATTGGATCTCTAGTCCTTAACAACACATGCATAAAGTTGGTTTTGTGCACGTTTGAAAGTCTGCAGCACTGGCTAACTGATGCGTTCGTTCATTCTGGATCTAATTAATACGACTCATCAACATTTCCTGATTATGAATGATGTGCAGCCTCATTTTTTATATCCCTTTTTCCAATTATGGATTCCAATGCTGAAAACCTAGCATGAACCAATTAAGCAGCACAGAGGATATTTTTAACCATTGTGATTTGCAGGTTATAAAATGTTCCCCAGTAGATTCTCACGTGAAATTTCCATTCTGTGACTAGGAAAATGGAGAGATACGGCACTGCCTAATGCCAATGGGAAGTTATAGAACAGACTTCAACTCTTTTTTGCAGTAGAAGACAAGTATTGATGCAATAAATGTTAGTGTTAATTACTACCACATGTACACTTTATGTCATTGCAAACTTGCCAGATTCTTGATTTTATTTGTGAGAATTACAGTTTATAAACAAAAATTAGCTGATATCCTGTAGCTTTTCTGATAAATGTATACTTGACCTTCTGATAAAATGTTATCATCATGGTCTTGCTTATATATACATTCATTCCAATTTAAAATGTCAGCAGTACTGTTGGTTTGTTTGTAAAATTATCAGTAGTATTTTTCAACAGAATTGAAATAGACTTACAAGAGAGGGATATTTTTGTTGGGTCGTTATTATTTTTATTAATCAGGGGGAAAAAAAATTCTAACATCACAGTGCTGCAGGAAAAGTATAATGGTTAACTATTCCAGGCCAAAGTAATATATTCTTAAAACAAATGGTAATGTTTCTAGTTAAGAGATGTATTTACATAATCTCTTGCAAAACATTGAGAGATAATATTTGCTTCATGTCTCTTCTACACTCAGAAGTTTGGTATAAATCAAACTTGTAGCTAATGGGAATATATTTTGGGTAACTGAGAATTCTAAATTGCTCTGATGCTTGCTTAGAGAAATATGGTTTCACTGTATTTAAAAATGGTTAAACTCAAAGCTGTTTACAAAAAAAAAAAAAATCCGTTCATTTTTCTAGGAGAACAGCTTTAGAGGTATCCACTTGCTGGAATTAAACTACATTTTTTATTCCTGTGAAGCAGAACGTAAACTTTTAACCTCTGCTACATGCCCCTTGGGATTCATGGAAGCTGCTGGAAGAGTTAAGTTGTTCTCTTCAAATGCAGTGTTTGTATTGCGTCTCAAGGCCAAATGAGACCTAACCTGCAGGAAGATATAATGAGATGCATACGTGCCACAAGTTTTCAGGAAAATGGAATTAAAATTAAAGGCATTATTTTTCTCCTGGGAAAAACAATAAACTTGCTGAAAAAGCAAAAAGGATAACTGAGAGATAGTGGAATTTGTTGAGATTACAGAGGTAGGACGTTCATTTATGATCATAGAATCATAGAATCATAGAATTAGCCAGGTTGGAAAAGACCTACAAGGTCATCCAGTCCAACCATCCACCTACCACCAATAACCCCACTAAACCATGTCTCTCAATGCTATATCTAAATGTTTCTTGAACACCTCCAGGGACGGTGACTCAACCACCTCCCTGGGCAGCCCATTCCAGCGCCTGACCACTTGTTCAGAAAAGTAGTGTTTCCTAATGTCCAGCCTAAATCTCCCCTGGTGAGATGCATGCTCATGTGTGACTAATGCCTTCTCAGAAAGTGTGGGATAAATTATTTGTAGCCTATGCTTTCCAAGAGTCTGAAGTTCTTTCCTACCACTGCTCATTCACTATTTTGCCCCTGCTCTTATTTCAGGTGAAAAATTATACTTCTGCTTCCTTTTAAAATATTGATTCTTCATCCAGTGAAAGATATCTTGTTCCCCCACAGTTTATTGCCATAATCAGGTGATCTGGGATGGACTTATTGCAAGAGCAAGGTCTGTGGTTGCTTAGCTTCATGATAGTATCCCCAACAACTCTATGAAAATTTATGGTGGAGAACTTTATGAATTGCTGATTCACACAAATGATGTGTTGCTAACTATTATTTAGTAGGAATGTTTATAAGTCTTATTAAATGTAACAAACAGCAAACTGAAAGGGAAAAGGCACAGGGAGTATCAACAGAAAGCACAGGAGATTGCTTTGATCTCAGGCTGGAAAGGAAGCAAATCATGGTGCTCTGAAGAAAGTGAAATGAATAAATGAGAAAAAGGTCCATGTATGACCAGATGGAAGTTCTTCTTCAAGTCTTAATCTGTGTTCAGCTCTTTCTCTGTAGCTATTAATTTCAGTGTTTACTTTTCTAGGTATATTCCGTAGTCTAGAAACATCACAAAGTATAAGATCTCCCACACAAGGTATTCTTGGACTTAAACGAATATTAGTTCTAGGAATTTAAATGAGGATTTTGAACTTACTTTAAATGTGTTTATTTGTTGTTGGGTTTTTTTTTGTGATTTTTTTTTTCTTTTTCCAAACTGCTAGCAATTTTTTTTCCTCATGATGCTTCAGAAGGAACTAAAATATGGCACTAATTTTATATGAAAGTGGAATTTGTGACTGATTCCCAAAGCCATTCTAAGACTTTGAAGTTTTGCAAATCTTTTGAATAGTATTTTTAATTGCAGAACCAAAGTGGAGATTGCAAATTACTTCTAATTTCCTATGTCAGTTAGTATAAAATTTGCAAAGTGAAAGAGAAAGAAATATAAATTTCCAAAAGAGACTTTCTCACGTCTTGATAACAAAAATTGCTACCTTGTCTTCAAGAACTAAACATCATAGATCCTCAATGTTATCCGTTTACAGAATTAGCGTGCTGCCTTCCTATATATCTGATTTGAGCATTTAAAGACAGAAACTAACTAGGAAGGGTTTTCTGACATGAAGGGGAATTTTCATCTTGATGTGGCCATTAGACAAGGATAACTTATAAGCAGAATGCTATTTCTGCTGTAATGTTTTACCAGCAAATAGTTCAACTGAAATTTTGTCATGGAATTTTTATTAAAATTATTCTTCAAATCTTAAAAAAATAATAAACACAATTTAGCTGTATTTTATTAACTCTTGATTTGATTAGCTAAATATCAAATGCTTAGACAACAGGGGAGATATCTGTATTTTACCTTATTGAAAGTATGCGATCCTTAAAATGCCTTATTAATTCTATAGGCACTCAGAGTTCTGCCTTTGTGCATGTCCACAACAGTCTGTATCTCAGCTAAGCGGAGCAGTTTGATAGACGTTTTCCAGCTCAGTCTCCTTGGGATACTTGCATGAGTCATTGCTGCTTCCCTTAGTCACTCCCTCTCTTCTAAGTGCAGCATATCAATAAAGAAATGAGCTTCTCAGAAAACAGTTTTGTGCTGGCTGTTTCCTTTGAAATGAATAGCTGGAAGAAAGAGGGAGTAATGGGAACAGCCTTTTAGACACTGCTGTTTACTCCTTCAGGAAGTGGAAAAGTTGAGTTTTATGGCAGCCTCACCAGATGGAGTCACAAAATCACAGAATGGTTGAGGTGGGAAATGACTTGCGGAGGTCATCTGGTCCAACACCCTCCTCAAACAGAGCCACCTAGAGCAGGGTGCCCAGGCCCACGTCTAGGCAGCTTTTGTTGATCTCAGATTTGATTGATTGATGTTCAGATTTTGATGATCTCAGAGAGATTCCACAGCCTCTCTGGGCAGTCTGTGTCAGTGCTCCATCACCCACACAGCACAGAAGTGCTTCCTGGTGTTCAGAGCGAGCTTCCTGTGTGCCAATTTGTGTCCACTGCCTCTTATTCTGTCACTGGGCACTGCTGAAAAGAACTTGGCTCCATTCTATTTTCACTCTCCAGGTGTTTACAGACATTTTTGAGATCCCCCTGAGCCTCCTCCAGGCTGGACAGTTCCAGCTCTCAGCCTCTCAACTCTCTCTTTAGGAGAGGTGCTCCAGTCCATCATCTTTGTGGCCCTTTGCTGGACTCAGTCCTAAGTGTTCATTTCTCTGTTGCACGAGGAGGGGGGAGGCAGAACTGGATACAGTACCCCAGAGCTGGTCTCACCAGTGCTGAGGAGAGGGGAAGGATCACCTCCCTTCACCCACTGGAAACAAGAAGCCAGCCAAACCCACGTTTCTCAGGTGAATTACTGCTGGACTTTCCTGTTTTCAGCTTTATTAGGCCATTCATTATCTGATGAGAGGTAAGAGGGAAAAGTGAAGAAATTTCTGTTTTTGTAATCCACTTGAAGCAGAATCCTTTTACAGCAACTTCAAAACCTGAAATTCTTAGGGCTTCACAAATTGCAAAAGATTCTTTATACGAGTTAGGGCAAAATAACCTAGTTTCACAAATGGATTGGAAGGTGATCCTTTTGAAAGTTCCTGATAGCTCTGACATTTGAAAAATAAAGTTAAAATTTTGACTGTCTTTAGCCTGAAGATGACATAAACTATGATTGAAAGCTTAAGTCATATGAGAAGAGTTGAGGTAAGGTGAGAAACAAACAAACAAAAACCCACATGCATTCATCCTCATTTATCAGCCATGACTGGAAACAAAAATACAATGAAAGCCCTATTCTAGATTTAAAGAAAAATATGTGTCACATTGCTCAAGGTACTAGAAGTCTTCATGAGCAGAGCTGCCGCTCTCAGAGGCAGCTGGGATTTCAGACCTTACTTCTCATTGTTTTCTAGTGCAAAGTATGGGCTTCCCTTCATGCCCAACACCCTCCCCATTTCCACTTTGCTTAATGTGTAGTGTAGTGTAGATGTCCTGGTTATTGTATTCACAATCCCATCTTTTACCTTGTATTTTCTAATTCCTTCTAATAAAAGACAGCACCCCTCCATCCAGACCTCTACAGAAAATAGTATTAAGAGTGGAGGGGGATAGAGGAAGACTGAGGAAGACAGATTTCCTCCTATCTTTTTCCATGGTGAAGAAAAGATTTAGTAGCACCATGGAGGAATTTAGGATTTGGTAGCCACAAGGACAGGACCACGCCAATCAGTGACCATAAATTTTAGAGTATTTGTTAAGCAATATGAGTATAATACGTGGATAGTGTTTTCTATTGTAAAGGTTCTATTTGACAGTGGCTTCCTATATTTTGTTGAGAACACACACCAAACTAATTTCCTACTCCTCTGGGCCAGCTGTGACAGGCAATGCAGTCCAAGAGGAGCTAAGTGTTCATATGTGACAAATTGATGTGACTGGATCCCGGCTGTCAGTCCAGATCCTACATATGCTAGTCACTCTATTAGCTCAGACCACTGCACTGTGTCTGGTATCCAATTCAAAAGGTGAAAGGAAAAGGAAAAAAGAAAGGGAAGGGAAGGAAAAGCTCGTGCTACAACTGGGCTATTTGTCTAGTAGGCTGCTGTGAGAGACAACATCAAAGGCCTTACTAAATTCCAGAAATATTACATCCACTGACTGGATTATCATATCGTATAAAGTCAAATTACTGAGGCAGGATTTTCCCTACATGAACCCATGTTGACTATACATGATAACAGCTTTGTTCTTTAAATGTCTTTCTGTAGCATCCAGGATAATCTTCTCTATAATTTTTCCAAGTACTGTTGGTAGACTAACAGGTCTGTAGTTTTCTTTGTCTTCTCTCATGCCCTTCTTATTTTCTGATTGCTACTTTCAAATTTAGTTGGTCAGCATAAACTGTCAATGGCCCCATTACTTACAACACCCAGGCCAACACCTTTAACTTTCTTCATAACCAAATCCATTTAGCATTTTTTACCTGGGTTACTATCATCCAAAGTATGTTATATTGATGGAAAGTTGTTACATGTTTTATTGTGCTTCTTTATTTCCTTTCTGTACATACTTAAACTATCAGAAGTAATCCAGAGGTTCTGGTTTCTCTGTGCTTGGTTTATTTTCCCAGCACACACCAACACTGTCTATCAAGCAGATGTAATCAAGGTCATACTTATATGAGTTATACTTAAATGTAGTCTTTCCTCCATGACAAATAACTGAAAAACACAGGTAACCTTACTAATATATTTATATATATATATATATAATTCAGATTTTGTACATTAAGAAGAATAAATCATGAAGTGCTCCCAAAGCAAGAAAACTGTGTAATTTTCAACAAAAACATGATTAATGACAGTATGTTTTTAAAAATAAATTCTGATTTTTTATGGTCATGGGGGTTGGAAAACTGATCACATTTCATATACCACTGTACCCCAATCCAGCATACTCACCTATATTCACAATTTCACTCATATTTACAATTCCATATTTATCCATACTTTCGGTAATATATCTTCGGAACATGAGTTGGCTGATACTTTTCAGCCAGCAAGAAGACTAATTCATTCTGTAATAAAAATGTGAGTTCATATTTGAGCAATAGAGTAGTATCTGTACATTACTGTTAAATAGCTTTGAATTTTATCCAAAAAACACTGTTTCAAGTGCTGTTGGTAAGAACAAAGTGAATCAGGGAAGTGGACTGAGCCAAGGATTCAAATGATTCCATTCAGTTATTATTTTGAGATTAAAACATGTTTTCTAAGTTTTTATGGTTTTAACCTCTGAACTGTAGTCAAAGAGAGTAGTCTTGATACAGTTGTGTGTTGCTTTTTTCTTTCATGTATTTTATTTCAATAGAAACAAACCATGCCTATATTTTACTTTTAGCCAGAAACTGTATAACATGAATATCATGGATAGAAAAAAGTATATTTTTGAACTCCTTTCAAAGAAATTTTGGAGATAATGAATTATTTAGTTCTTACAGAATAAGGTTTAATTATTTTGCTAGTGGTTGGTTTGGTCTCACGATCTTTGTAGTATCTTCCATAAGATAAACTGATGATTTTACTTTATGTTTCTATTTATCTTAAATTTTCCTCCAACTATTTCTTTAGGAATACTGTGTCCCACAACTCCAAATGTGAACCTCTTATGAGAGCATCTGATCTTTAATTCACTCTGTTTTACTTCTCTCAGAACATAATTCATAATAAATGGCTTCAAAACAGACAGTGAAATACAAATCCCATTTCTTGAACTACTTGAGTATGAAACAATTGATTAAGAAAGAACTGAGAAGATTATCTCAAAAGCCTTTAAAATCAAATCTAGTCATGCAAATAAGCACCTACCCTAAGCATTTCCTTTAGCAAGAATACATTTTCCTAAATTTCTGTAGGTGGACATCTCACTAATTCAGAATTATTATTTTTATATCAAGATGAACTCTGACCATTTTACAGCACTCCTTGTTGTCCTACCAAATCATCATTTCTGCTAGGAGGCAAAGTAGTACCAAAAGAGAAACCTCTTAACATAATCTACTTTTCTTCATTACCACGTTTGCTGTCACAGTACATTACTTTGTTTCCTCCAGGTTTTAGCATTTTGGCAAAACAAGAAAGTATCACATAAGAAATGCATGGTTTTTTTAGGTTGCTATTGATAGTGGAGTTTTGTTTGTTTACTTGTTTTCTTACTTTACCTGTGGCAACCTGAGCAATTCTTAATGTTTTTCAAATGCTTTTGAAAATGTAGCTAAGGATTAAGTCTTACACTTAAGAAAACTTTTACCTTTAAGCCAACTGGAATTCGATGGGTGAGGGCTTTTAATTTTAAGTAAATAGAAACCTTAAAGAAAGCTTTTTCCCTTTATGGTCATGAAGGAAAATGCATCAGAACTGCAAAATGAAGTCAAATTCCCCTTAGAGATGCTCACCTCTAATCAAAAAGGATATGATTCAGAGATAGATGAGGAAAAAAAAAAACTGTTTCCCTCTCATGCTGCAAAATAGAATAGTACTTGTTTCAGCTGTGAAGACACAGCTGTCCTGGGGCTGGGAAGTGGGTAGCTGAGATCTCTGACTCAGTCTCCCTCTTCAGTCAGACAATGCTAAGCATGCAGCAGGCATTTTGTATCCTACTACAGCATCTCCTATGGTTCTCTATGTCATAAGCTGTTCCCAAGTACTCCTATCTTCCACCTTCCCACTTCTTTATTTCTATCTTTCTTGCATTCACAGAGTAGCCACAAATGCTTAAATCACCTTGTTTGTTTGTTGTTTGGTTCTGACAGGTGAGAAACCAGGGCCAGAGCAAGACGAGGTTAAGCTGCAGAATGCCAGCAAGCAGATAGTGCAGACCGCTATCCTCCAAGCTGTGCAGCAAGTTTCTCGGGAGAACCAACAAAAGGAGAAGCGAACTAACAGCAGCGTGAGCCTCCAGCTAGAAAGAGGAAAATTAACCAAGAAGCATGAAAAAAAGTAAAGGAGCAGCTAGTTTGTAATGATCCTTCTGTCTGCCATGTTTTCAGCCTTCTCTTTAGTATCAGCTGTACTGCTAGCGCCATGTTACTGTTGTGAAGCAAACCAAAGTATAATCAACACCTAGGCATAGAGTAAAGCTGCAGTAGTCCTCGGCTGAAAAATATTAAGTGCATTAGATGACAAACTTCATATTTATGCAGTGCCTCTTAACAGAAACAATAACCATAGCTATAAAGGTAGTTTCAAGCACAAGCTCTTATGGTATGGACTTATTTTCTGAAGCTTGTTGTCAGTGTACTTCCCTGTCGGTTCTGCGTGCAGTGTTGCTGCTAGGCCAGCTGGCCGGACTCTCCTCTGTCTTACTGGGTTCACTGAAGCTGTCTTCATAGAAGAAACAGTTTGCTGTTGAGTGTAGCAGAATGCTCTCAGGCTGCTTTGACACATGAGGTTGTCATTTGTTTTGATTGGCCATGGATTAACCATGGATGTGATATGGTGGTGTAAAATGGATTTGGTAAGTTCCATGAACCACTTTCTTTTTTTTTGCATCGTGGAAAAAAGAAAGGCATCCACTATGACTTTGCAGCAACTATGATCTATGACTGTGATCGTAGATCTGTGATCTTTGTGGTTTTTTTTAAGAAGTTAAAATAAGTACTGAAGTTTTGATCTATTTATTTGAAGTACTTCTGAACTTCTGTATGAATATCACTTGTGCCTCGACCACTCCTTTTAATTTTCTTAATATTGAAAGAAGAGAAACCAATGTGCTGATATGGAGTTCACTAGCTATGCCAGTTTCGAAAGTTTGCTGAGACACAATTTACCAAAATGAATACTGAAGTGGCTTTAAAAAAAAGGATTTTGACTTTATTAATATTTGAAGGATGGAAATACTGTGTCTGAATTCTGTCATGGTAGAAGTTTCTCACCTGCTGGGCATAAAGTGACTTTAGATATTTTCAATTGTCACATAGATTGACCTTAAATAGCACTGCTTTAAGCTGGTAATACAGAACTTATCCTTTAACTACTCTATATAGCTGAAGAAATCCATGATATTTCTGAAAATACATATTAAATAAATATATCTTTCACTTTTATGCTTCCTTACTGTAATGATGATTGCACTATTACACAGCTGAAATGAATAATAGTTTATTTCATTCTGGAAATGGCTTGTAGCTCTACTTCATCTGAATTCTTGTAGTAATATACCTAGAAATATATTAGAAGCAGATGCAAAGAATCTGCAAAGTAGGATACAAACTTTCATAACTGCTTTTCTACTTAGCGAGAAGAGTCTCAAAGAGACTTTTTGATTTAAGTAATTGGCTATTACTTACTATGTTGTACTGCTTTTGTTAAACAATTCCAGGATTCTTTTTCATGGCCAGGGGCTTAGTCATGAATAGCCACATATTGTAATATTAAGACTCTGAAATCTGCTTGTTTCCTATTTTTTTTTTTAATGTAACAGCACTGACTCATACCAGATAATGATCTAGCTCAATCTTCATTTCATTGAAAAACGCAAAGAAAAATTCAACATGATTAAAATTATTATAAATCCTCTAAGAATTAAAACTGAACTGCACTGCAAGTACACAGTTTGTTTGTTTCTGTTGGCACTGGCTGAATTTCCTCAGCCAAGCAAGCTTTGAAAGGTGGAAATTTTGATCTTAGAGCATGCACATATTTTTTGTAATAGTCTTTTTTTTTTTATTTTTTACTATTAGCTTTTTATTCAGCTGTCCTTCAGTTAGGAGGTAGCTCTTTTCTGAGCACTCATTGTATCTTTGCTTTCTGAGAGCCTAAGAAAACTGACTGTGAGTCAAGGTTCAATTCTGAGGCTGATGAGCAGGCAAGAAGAGTGGATGAGGGAAAGTAAGCCTGCTGGGGAGGCTCTGTGGTGCAAAATGGTGTTTGCCAACAGTGATGTAAGAAGGAGAACTATAGGTCAACAAAAACATAACTTATTTGGGATTATTCTACTTTTTTTTCCCACAGAAATCTGCAAGACATGTATTTTGTATACCTTTCTGGTAATTGTATCTGTAGTAGTCTGGCAAGTTGTTTGCATGTCCATATTTTCTTCTTAATCCCTATGTTATGCAAATAAGAACTTCAAAAACCAGTGAATCCAGGCTTTTTGCCATTACTTCATATGAGCCTATTCCACCCCTCCTCCCACTGTTCAATTCTGCATTATGTCTTTACTGCCCTAGCCCTTCTAGACACACTGTTACTCAACCAGTACCTCTGCCCTTCATTTCAGTGCTGTCAGAAGTCTATCATCTTGGAGAGAGAAGAATGATAGGAAGCCTCACAGAACCGTGAGGAGGTTTGATAGGAGACTGTCAAGGAAAAACAAATACCCTTGCATAAATAGTGTAGTTTTCTTTGAGACCCAAATAATGCGTTTCCTATCTATAGTATGCATCTCTAAATTAAGGCATGCATTTAGTATCTCCTATCTGTTGGCAAAGGATGTTCTGCACTCCATTTGCATCCAGTGTATGTAGTTGAGATCTATATTGCAAGTGAGAAAGCGGGTAATTTTAGTCAATTCATGGACAGATCATATTTTTGGGAGAAAAACAGTCTATAAATTATTACAGATGTGATGCAGATCTGATTACAAATAAAGAAACTTGAACACCTTACATGTCTCTGGCTTCTCATCAAAAGAAGGGAAGAAATGTTCAGATTATGTAGAAAATCTTTTCAGAAAAGCAGTGTGCTTGGGAGGTTTGTGGTACTGGAAGAATTATCTATCACAATAATTTCTATCTTAAAAATGCGAGATAATCAAAATTGTATCTAAATATATTTAAAACGAATTCACCACATTTTAGCACTTGTCAATAAGTAGAAGGATGCACAAATATGGAAGTACATTTACTGCATCTCCCTTCATGAAGTAAAATCAGGTATTTGTATCTATCCTGCCACTGCACTTGCTTTATTTTCATTTAGGTCGATTATCATGGTTTTATTACTGTGCTTGTGTTGTTCTTTGTAATGTAATCAGACACTGTTCATAAAGCAGCAGTACCTAAATGGAAATTGCATGGCCACAGCAAAATGTTGTAAGAGATTACTAAATAGCACTGTTCATAAAGTTGGTGGCTCTGGGCAGTTACACTGGAAATCCCTACTATAAAATGAAAAACACAGTGTATCTTGGAAACCAACATTTTCATTTTAACATTTATGAAAAATAAAAGAATTCCATGGTAACATTATCACTCAGAACTGGAAAATCTTGAATATATAATCAACAGCAAATGATGCATCTACAATCTTAATTAAAGTCTCTAATGGTATCATCTCTGATTATTTTTTTTTTTTGCAGTATTCTTATGCATCTCTGACTATAATGTATCTACAATAATAAGAATATGAAAATAGCAATGTAGCTGTTCTCAGTGTGACTACCATGAAATACGCTGCAGTTGTCCTTTACATGAGTGGTAATGTCAAATGCAGGAGTTAATGAGTCGTTACCAAAGGCCTTTTCTGACAGTGCTTAATCTAAATTTGGGAAAAGGATAAGAGGAAATAGAATATATTCTTGAAAGAATATGGGATTCACTCTTTTCACTTGGTTACCTTTTGGGGACTTATAAAAAATGAAATCAGTGAAGATCTAGATACTGGCATAGCCTCATGTCTCTCAGTTGGTTCCTGCAACACATGAATCAAATTGTTATAAGAGAATGTAGAAGTGAAGAGGAAAACCAAGCTTGCTCCAGAAGAAGCAGCAGCAGTACTGATGGAGCCTGGTTTCCGGTGAGTTGGTTTCTCATGGCTGGCTCTTTGGGGCCCCACTGGATAAGTGTTGAAAGAGCCTTCTGCCTTGTTTTATGTTTTCTAGAACAAAGGGATTCTCTGAGGCCTATTGGTTTTGAATTTGAACTGTATCCCATTCTAAGGGAGCAAAAGCAAAATCTCTTTTTGTCTATTTTTGTAACTACTTTCATGAAACTTTCTGGACATCAGTGTGTATAGGCTTCTGCTTTTAAAGACACCTACGTTTCTGCCAATTTATTTAGTCCCACAGAAGGATGGATGTACACATCAGCTATGCCTGAGTTCTCTGGGGAACACCAAGAAATAGATGGATGTTTTAAATGCATTTGCTTCTAAGGTGCTCTTTTCTACTAGACGGATTGTTTAATTAACATAGGCAGCTTATCTTTTTTTATTAATCTTTCTTCCAGTGGCTTGCTACTTGGATTTTGTATATGAGCTTGCTAGCTTTAACATTAAAACAACAGTAGTTCACTTTTAGCGACTGCGGAATTCTGTGTTCCACCATGGTGTGTTTTCTTGTTTTCTTTTTTCTTTCACTAAAGGTGAGTAGCAGTGATAAGTAATGTCCAAGAGGAAAGAAAGTTGTGGGGGTTTTTTTGTTTGTTTGTTCTTCCTCCATGGACTATAGCAGGAGGCAACAGAGTTCAGATCATCATGAATCATTTACATATGTGGTAAAAGTAGCTGGCTGTAGATCTCATTCAGAGAGAAAATTAGTTCTCACCTAACTAAACCACCTAACTTGATTCTAAAAACATTGAAGAAGGATGCTCCTAGTAGCTTTAAGGAAGGTGATCTATGTGTGCTTTCAGAGTTGAAATCCATTTAGGAACATCAGCTGGTGAAGTCTCAAATTGCAGGCTTTGTGATCTGAGGTGGAGGATGAACATTACTGTATTGTTCTGAAGACTGCGATGCTGCTTCCTTGCATCTGTTGAAGATTTTAAACAGCATCCTTTGGCAGAGTGAAACATTTGGTACTGCCCTTGGGAGTCAATAGCTACTATTCTTTGCATTTATGTGTGCATAAGCATCCCGGAAGATTAAGCCCCTGTCTCCATTTGCTATAGTAGTTGCCCTTGCCACATATTTATATTTTCTTAGTAAACATATCTCCTACTAATGCTGTTTTCCTTCATTTCTTTCACATAGGACAGCTCATTCTGAAAACCTCAGATACAAGATGAACCATCTACTTCTTGAACAAGGAAAGTGAATGTAATAAAGCATTCTTGCTTCTTTGGTGGAATATTGACCCTTTCCCACAGCTCACTGTACAGGTTTATTTCCAAGGAGAACCGTGTCAGCCAGTGCTTCCGTACACTCTTGCTGATGCACTCACCGAGTACTCATCTTAAATACTTAGTTCTAAGGCAAAAACTATTCCTGGGAAACAGTTTGCCCTGACTTACGACAGTTTACTAGGTCTGTCTGACATCTGATTTCCCACAGACTGCATTACTGAGCATTAGGTGGGAACAGAGAGTCCTATTGTTCTCTTTGGCTTAGATCACTGAAAGCTGCAGGCAGCAACAGAAGCTGCAATGCCTGGGAAAGCAGCCCTCTCAATGCTGAGCTGACCCTGCAGCTCTTTTCTTGACCTCATACATTTCTTTATTTCTATATTTTCACCTCCAGAAAAAAAAAGTCAAGTGGGTAGACCTACAAAAGAGAAGTTCTTGAGAGGATCCAGTGCATTCCTGCAACATTCTCAAATTTAAATGAATCACCCCCACAACATTCTCCCCTCTGGTAATTGTATGAAAGAACAATCCTGGTGTTGGTGTTTCCTGGTGTTTCCTCAGCACTTTAGACAATGGGTTGCCACCTAGCTGGGAGCTCTGTTTCAGCTCAGGAGGCACCAAATTTTATCTTCTGTTTGCTGAAGCTGATTTCAAAGATAAGTGCCTACATCAGGTGACAGGTGACATCACCACGCTCAGAGGAGCTGTCTGGATGAGAACAGGCAGCAAGCCAGGCTCCAATGAGCAGAACTCTGCAGAGAGCACTGGCCTTCTATGTGGCCAGAAAGGTTCCTGCACTGGACTGAGCAGCTAAGCAAGTCTCTCTGTCTGCTGTTGTGGTTGTGGTTGGTTGGTTTGTTTTTAGCAGCAAGCCCCAGGGTATTCCTTGTTCACTGTCAGGCAGGAAATAAAACACTCTAGCAAGCAAGTCTGGAATTCAGGACCAGTCTTCAGCATACCTAATGTGTGGAAAAAACATTTTCTTCCAGACTCAAATTGGCACATCTTCTGTAACTTGATGCGTGCCTTCAGGCTTTTCTCTTCTTCCTTGCAATTCAAGGAATCATTGAAGCCTGCAGGATTAAGTTAACCTCCACTGTTTTTTTGTTTGGTTTTTTTTGCCTGCTCTTTTTCACTCCAGCTGACCTGTGCTTTATCTCTCAAGGTCACCTTCTTCCTTTCTCCGAAAAAAAATATTGTCTGAGAAAAAATACAGAATCGGTCCCCTAGTCCCTGTTTGAATCTGTGTTCCAGCACAACTCAGGTAATGCTTTTCCTTGGTACAGGCAAAAAAAAAGCTATCCAAACCAAAACCAGCCCATATCTTTACTGTATGTTTCATTTTTTAAAAAAGTTTTCCCTGCACCTGTGATGTGTGTAGAGCTAGGACTGTAGAAACTAGAGCTGTGTTTTGACTCTGAAGCTATCAAAACGACTATATAGTATATATGCTAAATCCTCACTTCCTTGAAAAATCCCTTACTCTTATAAATCAGATTATATAACTCCATTTGCCCTGGTAAGAATTAGGTTAACTTCTATTCTGCCTGCTGGCAGGCTAGAAGGCTTGTTGATTTGTGTGTGTGTGTGCGTGCATGTGCTGTTCTTATTTTGTGTGTCTTTTTTCTTCCCATTTTCAAATATCTGTATCTCAGACTATTAGGATACTTGATAATTTGGAAAGTTAACCATGCAGCTAGGGAGCACACTGAGTGACTGAGAATTCAGATTCGAGCTGCAGTAATGAGGCTGTGTGCAGAGCTGATGAGATACAACCTTGGGATCTTTGTGACTTGCAATTTGGAGGTACCATAATAAACAGTCCTGAACAGATTATGATGTCTGGATACTTGCAGCTTTGCCTGTGCAGATGGCAATGCCGTCAGCAAATGTCAGCCTTCGGTCTCTAAACACCTGTCACATTTCATTAGGGTGCACATATGACTGTGTTCCCTCGACTGCTGAGGTTTGGCAGCAGATAACAAATGAGTTCTGCTCATAATTGCCCTATTCGTTATTATTTTGTGATCCATTCGTTTTACACAAGTGCCTGTCTCCACAAAAGCAAAAAAAAAAAATAAAAATGCTTCCATGTGAACTTTCAGATTGTTGGTGACAAAGAATGTATCAGCACTCCAGGAGATACCACATACTCTGCAGAAGGGCAATGAAACCCAGTTTCTTTCAGAACATCTCTCTAGAGGAACAATGCATCAGACTGAGGATACATTACATCTCTTCTGCTGTCATCTTGCTTCATCTCAGATTGAAACTCCAAAAGTACAGGTGAAAAGAAAACCACATCTGGTAGCAAGAGTCATTAACTAGCAGTTATTTGTCACTAGCAACACAAGACCATAGCCAAAACCTTGCCTCTTCCCAGTCCTTCTGGCACACAGTTATAGAGCAATCCCTGAAGGGACAGGTCTTGGGTACCACTGCTTCTTCTGGTACATGAAGGTACACTTCTTCACCAAAGTCTCTCAAAAAGACCACCAAGGCAGAAAGGAACAGGATAAAAGGCCACAAGCGGGCACCAAATGACCCCGAACGTATAACTCCAAACTGCTAGAGCTGCAGGGCTGCTCTGAAGAAGCAGTTTTCTGACAGATTTTTCCCAGTCTTTATCCCCTATAACATAAACCACTTAAAAGTATGTTTTTGCAGAGTATATTCTTCTAGGTGAAATGAAGGAGCGTTCTCTTTGGAGAAATAAATTACTTACCAAAGGTAACGTTGTCTTTATTGAACAGATCCTCACTGCTCAGTTCTTGCCTGCTAATCACTTTATGCGTTAAAGAAGAAAGTAATCTGGAGGTGAACACTCTGTTACAGGTGAAATCTAGTGCCTGTGCATAGTAACAAAAGGCACATGGTGTTATGTGACAAAGCCACAACTGAAGAGGCATGCCAGACTGTCAGCATTGTTTTCAGAGTCTGTTGCAAGCCTACATCACAAGTCTTGTACACTATTCCTGTTTGATACCATTATTTGTCTTGTCTAAAAAGTCTTTCTTTTACTATTAAGAGAAAACATTAACTTATCTGGTAACAGAGAAAACTAGTTCTGACAGCAGCTGGAGAAGATCGAGGAATGAAAGAACAGCTACACTTTCTGTGTTTAGTATACTCATAGGTTTAGAAAGCATTAGTAACTTCAGAAAATGAAGATTTCCAAGAAAATCTGGAGCATGTTAGAACAAGAGTAAGTAATAAATATTCAGTAGACTTTGCTTTCAACAAGAACCTTTCCCATGTGCTTAAAAATGAACTTACAATCTTACTGTCATCCACAGTGGTTCTAAAACCTCATGTGAACAGCTTCTAATTTCACATATATTCACAAATCCATCTCCTAGAGATAAATCAGTGATAGGGAGTCATTATTTTCTAGCAAGTGGGATAAAACATCATTATAATCTATCTCTTTTGCAGATGAGGTCTACCTGTACCTCTGCAAAAAGACAATCTGCCAAGTGAGTCATTATGCATCATTCTACAGCAATCACTGCAAATTGAGAAAAGAAAGCTGTAGGCCCCAGCTGATGTTTAGAAATTGTATGTGCTTACATTTTAATTGTGTTGAAGGCACACAGCATTTCTCTGAGAATGACACCTGGATGAGCACTGGCTTTAGCTCATTCCTGTTATGAAATCCGTACTGTGTTTACTATTTATTATTATTTTTAAGAGTTATGTAGAAGAATCAATACTTTGAATGAGGTGCAGGAATTTTTCTCTAGGAGCTGAGCAAATCTTAGTTGCATTCCTCCTGTTGCCGAACAGGTTGCAGTTATTGACTGGAGTCCTCACTCCTAAAAGCTCTTGCCAGGATTCTCATAATCTCAAAAGAGGCTGGAGTTCACCCAATTACTTGTAACATTGGCTTAAAGTCTGCAGCTGCTGCTTACACATTATACAAGTCATATTCTATATCTTGGCAACACACCTTATGGAGCACAATGTACAAAGAGCTCAGCTGAACCTGAGTTACTGGACATCTGAGGTCAGCAATGGAGTTTTCTTCGCCTGACTTCCTAAGAAAAAAAGATTTGCATGCTCACATGAGCTGCCTGTGTTGGTGCCACCCAACAGCTATTGTGTCTGCTGGCTTGTGCAACAAAAGCTGACAGAAGGGTCTCAGGATGAGACCCTCCTTCCTGCTTGGAGCTGGAGCATCATGGGAAAAATCCTGGGGAAGGCTTTATTTTGAGAGACATTTTAAGGAAAACCTACTTCCCTCAGCATATCTAAACTACACTCTCCTTTACTCTCTGATCCACAACTAAACTACTACAAGGTCAAAGTCATTATTGGTATTAGGTTTGTCTTCCTTTTAATACACTTAAGTACAGCTAGGATCTTAGAAGGTTTTTAGTGGTTTTTAATTCTTTACATAAGTCATAGGAACATTTTCTATTTCAGGCTTAGAAACCGGTAGATGACTGATTTGTGCTACCTTTCCATTTTACCAAAGGAAAATATTCTCACCATTAGTGTTTTTTGTAAAGGAATGGAAATAAATTTCAGGATTTTCAGGAAAATAAGAGAACAAAAATTTGGTGATAGGATGCACAAACATTTCTTAATATAACACACATATTATTAGTTCCTAAAACATGGACATCCCATCACTCACTCACACTACATAATATTCTTCACGTGAGCATGGTACACCCCAATTTTATAAAGTTTCATACCCTTAATTATGCCTAAGATACTGTAAGACAAAAAAATATTCAGAAAAAGCCAAATACAAATGCTTGAGTACCAATCTATATAAATGAATGAAATTTCATTCCTTTCCTTCTCCTTTGCCATTACGTATTTTAGCTGAAAGGTCTATTTATGACCAGTGAAAATATTGCTTACTCTCTGCTGCAGCATAGTCCTCAGAGAATGCTTTATACTATAAGCTGCAGCAAATGTAAGTTCTGATTGCTCTTAACATTCAGACTGTTTAATAAGAAACTCCTCATTCTGTGAAAGAAACATTGGTATGATACATCTATTCACTGGAGGTTTCCCTCAGTTCTTTTCATGCTTAAAAAACAAGTTATTCTTCAGCATTTTTTTCAAGTTCAAGTGAAATATCCCTTGCAGTCTGAAACACTTGAAAAATGATGGAAAATCCAAATGATGACCCATATACAGCATATTTTCCCCGTTATAATACTTACCTACATTACCAGCTATCTGTGGGCTTTTTACCACTGTAGTCAATCTTTGCATTTGTAAATATCCCTAATCCCCCTTCTCTGCTGTGTGAAGATATTCAGATGATGGAGAATACTCCTATCCCTGCTAATGAGCAGTAACTCAGGAATATTTCAAAAACTCTTTGAAATATTTGATATTTCTGTGAACTGAGGCATCAGAGGAAAAATATATCTTTCATAAAGAAGTCTTTGATTCCTTTCCACATAGGGTGAGGCTGGCAATGCAAGAAATTTTGTCATATTGGAATACGCCGCTAATGTCTGTGAATGTTAGAAAAAAAGGTTATTTCATTAATGGCTGCAGCCAGAAAGTCCAAGTGAGGTGAATATCTCAATTTTTTTGGAGAAAAATCTTCATTCCTGGAGAAAAGATGAGAGAAATGCCTGTCACGACTAACATAATTATGGCTGCTCCTGCCTTAGGATTGTGAATGGGACTAGAAAGCTTTCAGCAACTTTCCAGATGTTTTTTTTTAATTATTCTATTATTAGTTAATGTTGCTGTATACATTATACCTGAAGATGACTGAGCATAGGTACAGGTTGCCCAGAGAGATCTTCAGAAGCTACCTGGACATGGTATTGGGCACTCTGATCTAGGTGTCTCTGCTTGAGCAGGGGTTGGGCCTGGTGAACCCAGGGATCCCTTTCCACCTCAGCCATGCGGTGATTCTGTGAAATTTGGTTGATTCACTTGCTATATATTCATATGAAAAGAAAAAAACAAGGAATTTTGTCCTTGGAGTAAGGGACACTTTACAATAAGCAGAAAAGTGGTAGAGGGATCTTTGTGATAACTCCTCTTTGTGAGAGATCTCAATGTGAGCTCACTTCCTACTGAAAACTAGAAGTTTCCTGAGGCAGTGGGTAAAAGATTTAATGGATTTAAGAGCTAGACAAAGCATGAAGTAGAAATCCACTGAGGGTTACTAAATACATAAATACAAAGAGTCCTATGGAAATTTGACCTGAAAATGGAGGAGGATATTGAAAAACAAACAAAGCAACCCATTGCAACTGGTGGCAACATGGCACCTGTAACTGCCCTGACTGTATAGGAAACATCTGTCAACCTTCAAAAATGAAGTAGTGAGGGATCAGATATAACTAGTGATTATTCACTCCATAATTTATGTTGTAAGTCCCTGTTTAAGTCTCTTTTAGCAGATGATGAGACAGGTCAGTTATTGCAGTGATTAATGCTTCTTAGTGCTCTTATTTCAAAGTCAGGTTGTCTGTCACTGCAGATCTGTATCATTTCCCTTGGCTGATGTAGAAAGAAAGTTTTTTGATCAATCAGTTATAAAAATATTTTCCTGTGCTGTGTACTAAGGAAATGTACTGTAACTCAATGCAAATGGAATAAAAATATTAAGAAGGGATTTCCTGTTTCAGCCAAGGCTCTCGGATTTCATTCAATCTAACACTATAATTTTTTATGATGAAGTATAGACTATTTATGCTCTTTGTTTAAGGAAACTAATACATCCACAATTGCAGAGTCCAGAGATATTGCTGTGTGACCTCCTTAGCTGTAGCAACCAAGTTCCTTCATTCACTGAAGCTGTATCCACTGCCTGCAATGCAGAGTGACTGGCAGGCCTCTGGACTGGCATTCATGCATCTGCCTACCATGTAAATCATGTCAATGCTGAGGTCAAAAGCCTTTGGAAGTGACCGATGAGGCATTGTCGTATAGTCCTCTGCATTTAGTCAAAGTGAAAAATGGTACCTGATGCTCTATGCGAAAAATGGTAACCACAGCGCAACTCCCATCCTAAAGGACTAGTGGTATGTGGGTAGTGCAGAGGTGGGAAGATGAGAGGGGAAGGACAAGGCTCATCCAAAATTTGAGTGACAACTCATGCCTGTTCCTCTTCAGTTGCTAGCTCCAATACAGAGCGAAGACCACCCTGCAGATGTGCATCATCAGTTATGGCCCAAAGTTGAAATAAGAGAATGGTTAAACCAGAGCAGCTGTTCTCTCAGCATCCAGCATGATACCTCTGAAAAGGAATAAACGTAAGTGAGAGGGGTGCTGCAGAGGACTTGTGTTGAAAAGCTTCAAATACAAAGCCTGAACTTAAGTATCTGAATTTAAAATCTCACTCAGTTGCAAAAATGTATAGTTTATGTTAATGAAACTCACTTTAACATTAATGTAAAAGAAAGTTATCTGTGTGGTAGTATAACCAACTTGTCCTGCTGATTATATTATTTTTCTATATTGGTCCCTCCCCCTCATGGGATGATTTATCTCAATTTCACTGTCATCCTCTTAATGAAGTTAGCCAAGATCCACCAGTATTAAATTACACAGAGTACACAGGCTGACGACTTGGAGCTCTAAGCTCTTTAAACTGGCAGTTTCTTCTTGGGGCAAACCTCTTTACTAAAGATTTATTTCATCTGCCCTTTGAAACTAGTGAATTAGCATCAATTTGAAAGTTCTGCTGAGGCTATTCCCTGGCAAAAGAGGGGAAGCAGAATCAATCTCTCCTGTGGCTGCAGAGCTGTTTCTGGGATATCTGTATCATGCAACCTTTAAAGAAATTGGATTGCAGTCAGGTTCCAGAAACAGATGTATTATTTTCTTTTTAACATGACTGCAGTCTGGTTTATGTGAGAGCTGTTTAAAATGGACTAATTGCCCATCTGCCTCAGGAGGAGCTGGGATGTAGGATGGGTGCTGTCATGGAGCAGGGAGCAGCAGCAGGGGCTCATTTGGTCAGCACGCCTCTGACCAAGGTCATCATTTTCAGTGATCCTGAAAGGTCTCTGCTGAAACCCAGGCTGCCCTTAAAGCCTTGGCTTTTTCTGAACCATTTTCCAAGATGAAAATAACACTGCAAAAAAAAAAAATCAGTAAAGCCACTGATGATATTCCAAGCATTTTAGGAGGATCTGTTGTGATAGGGCAAGGGAAAATGGTTTCAGACTAAAAGAGGGGAGATTTAGATTGAATATTCTGCCATCAGGAGGCCCCAGCTGGAGTACTGCATCCAAGTCTGGGGCCCCCTACGCAGGAAAGATGTGGAGCTTTTGGAGAGGACCCAGAGGAGGGCCACAAAGATGATCAGAGGGCTGGAGCATCTCTCCTATGAAGATATGCTGAGGGAACTGGGCTTATTCAGCCTGGAAAAGAGAAGGCTGTGGGGAGACCTCATTGTGGCTTTCCAATATTTAAAGGAGGTTTATAAACACAAGGGAAATCAACTTTTTACAGAGGTAGGTAGTGATAGGACAAGCAGGAATGGTTTTAAACTAAAACAAGAGAGATTTAGGTTAAATGTCAGGGGAAAGTTCTTTACTGAGAGAGTGGTGAGGTGGTGGAACAGGTTGCCCAGAGAGATCATGGATGCCCCATCTCTGGGAGATGTTTAAGACCAGGTTGGATGAGGCCCAGCGCAATCTGATCTAGTACTTGCCCTAGAGGCTGGCAACTCTGGCTGTGGCAGGGGATTTAGAACTTGATTATCCTTGAAGTCCCTTCCAACCCAAGCCATTCTATGATTCTATAAGGAAGAAGTTTTTTACACTAAGAATGGTGAGGCACAGGAGCAGGTTGCCCAGAGAGGTGATGGAAGACCCATCCTGGAGACACTCAAGGTCAGGCTGGATGGGGCTCTGAGCAACCTCCTCTAGCTGTAGGTGTCCTTGTTCACTGCAGGGGAGTTGGAATAGATGGCCTTTAAGGATCCCTTCCAACTCAAACGGTTCTATGATGACTCTATGATTCTATGACTTTCCTTGTCTGACATTGTAGTCCTAGCTGGCTCATTTGCTGTCTGCAGCAGCCCTCCCTGCAGTTTTGTTCAGCCCAAATGCATATATTAAAAAATAACAGATGTCTCAATATTTACATTTTTAAGACTGTATGAGGTGATAGTTGAAGTTCTCTAAGAGTATGGCTTCTCTAAGCACAGCACTCACATCAGCTCGTCCTTATTTAGACCCCCCTGAAATTAAACTGTGCGTGAACACTACCCCCTGAGCTGTGCACATGTTTAGTTTTAATTTGCCTTTGCTTACCCTTGCTGTGTGTGTTTCTACATTGTGATTTGGGCCTTGCCAGCTCTGAACATCCTAGATCAGTAACACTGCGAGGGTATCCTCAACCACTTGCAGATAATCCAGTGCCTCGGCAGCAGAATTAGTCAGGCTCTGTCTGAGCAGCATCACCCAAGAATCTCTTCAGCCGTGAGATGTGAGCAAGCTACCCCTCCGAATCAGTACTACAGATGATCTTCGCCTACTTTTCTCCTTGAATGAGCAAATTATTCTGGACACAGCAAAGAAAATGTCACTCAGTTGAATTCTTTATTCTTCTACTGCACTTCATCTAATTCAGAGGAATTGATATAGAGTTTCCTCTGAAAAGAGAAACAGATGGAAATGCTACAGGTAGGATTTAGAGCAGACAAACTGCCTTTCCCATAAATGCTCTGAACAGAAAATACCTGAAGATGCAGGAGCCCGTGAGCTGATGCTGAGCATGCCCTGGCCCTGTTCCTCAGCTTGCTGATCCACAGTACCCAAAAGTCTGCTCAATACGAAGTACTGCAGCAGGCTGGAGACCCAGTCTGAAAACTGTATGGCACCAACTTGCACAGGTGAGTGCCTCAACAAGCTCTGCGCTGTCACATCATTTTACATTGAGGCTTTCATGCTTTTCTCTGAATGGTTGCCAGCTCCTATCAAGCATTCCCTGATTCAGACTCATTCAGGTGAGTATGGGGCTATCTGTGGGAAAGGAATATCTTAATTCCCTCAATATAGAAACCTAAATCCAGGTTTCGTATTTGTGGGGCAAGATGTCTAGTCCCCAGTCTTTATATAACCTGCAATCACTGTAGATGTTATCAAAGAGACTATGAGCTTGCCTTCTGTTCCCAAGAGGATGTTTCTGATACCCAAGTCAAGGAGGAGTTTTGGGTTGTGCACATTAATCAGGGGAGTGTGTTGGGTTTAGGAGTAAAAAAACATTTCCATTGGTCAGATATTTCCTACTTCTTGGTGCAGGCATCAGTTAAGGATATCCTGACCCTTCTGAGTTACAACATCGACACCCCAAATAGAGCAGTCTGCCCAGCCTCTGACTGGCAGCCTATGTCTGGCCTACAAGATTAAAAACTTCTCCTTCTGGAGAAATGTGTAAAATGTGGGATTTGGGATCACACTGCAGCACAGTAGTAAGAGTTATCAGTGGCTTAAGCCTGTACTGCCTTGGGATCAATGGGCTCTCCCTCTCCCAGGCATCTTTCATCTGAAAGTCTTCCACTGGCTCATCAGCAAATGGAAGGTTCATGGAGCAGTTGTGTAAGATGGCAAAAATACTGCAGTCAGCCCTACTCACATGCCATACATCAGCCTCGGGAACTCCCAGCAGGGCCAGGAGAAAGGATGGGATATCCTTTGGGAAACTGATGTGAGCAATCAGATGTGAACTCTTCAGTTCACTACTCACTGAGCAGCTTGCCTGAGAAAGCAGAGCTATGCTGCTCACAGCCCGTGTTTAAACACAGTTTTCTACCTTGTAATGGCAATAATAATAACATTTCTTGAAGTACCAGGTGAATGTCACTGCAAATCCCACTATTTCTCTCTCTTCAAAAAAGGAAGAAAAATACAAGAATGGATTTCTTAAAGATGAAAAGCTGTGATTTTAGAAGGCTATAGCAATAGGTTTGAATGATAGGCCCCAATTTCATTTTTAGGCATTACAAACAAACACGGCTGGACTACAGGTTTTTCACTAAGTCATTATTCAGTTTAGATTCTCCTTAGTTTATATAGCAAGTCAATTCAAATTTTGACTGTCTTGAAAGAAGAAGCTCTCCTGGGTCCTGTGATTCTTGAGTATCTTTCTTACCTTTCTTTTCAAGGCTATTTCTTTTCTTTCTTTCTTTCTTTTTTTTTTTTTTCAGAGCACTTAACTACCCTCAGAGACAAAGATGTTTGAAACAGTAATTGTCTCTGATTCCTACAAAGAGTGTTGAAGAGGCTCAAAAGTGAGAGGAGAGGCATAGCTGTCTCCTGGCTCTGACAGCTGCAGTTCAGCCTCCCACACATCCCATCTCTGCCAGCCTGCTCCAACAACCCCAGGTTGGTGTTTGTGACCTTGCTTTTGTTTCTGGAACCTACAGTTTTCTGTCATGGAAACCTCAGTGTTGGGGGGCTGTGAAGCTGGAAGAGAGGTAACAAAAGGCATTTTAAAAGAAGCCAGCAGCAGGTAGCAATCCTGATCACCAGACAGGTGTTTACTGTTTTACAAAGGAACAAAAAGGAAACAAACCAGAAACAGAGTGAAGATCCCCTACTTCTATCCTTCACTTACAGTTCTCATTTTATATCAAAATGAGTTGGATTCCTGCTAGCACAGAAACTCAAAAGGAGAAATGCAGAGTTTTAGTGGAGTTCAGTCCCCTTTTCAGCAGTTAAAATAGAATTTTTGCAAACGCTGACAAACAGAGAAGATATTTGCAAGGTCCATTAATATAAAATAACATAATTTTGATATTTGAGAACTATGTTCTTTTGCCCTTTAGAGAATCTGTTCTGCAGGTGAAATAATGCTTTGAATACTTAAGGATATTGATGACAATTAACGTGCTCACTCGCTGAGACTGAGAATCTACTTGCTTTTTTCTTTTTCTTACGGAGGAATTAATTAATATTCATTTCAAGTAAAAGATAAGTATCCCATTGGTAGATAGGCTGATAGTGCCCATCACAATTAGAATTAGAAACTGTCAATCTTGCAGGTCACTCCCTATTGCCCTATCCCCATAACAGGCATTTCCCTATGTGGAATGGAGGATTTATAGCACATACATAGAATAAAATCTTACACGGTAAGTTAAGGGGAGGAGTGGGAGCAGCCAAAGAATACTTACTGGAATATTAATTAAGAATTTTCCACATCAGAACCTTTTCTGCTTCTTGGCATTGTATATTGAAATACCATGTGATATTTAAAATCTTTTTTTTTTCTCTTTTGAATATTTATCACAATCCTGAATTTTTAATGTGTTCTAAAAATTTTAAAAATTGTAAATCTTCCAGCTGAATATGTTCCCCAAACAAAACTTTAAATTATTTATATCATTTTGACACCATGGAGCTATCCTCTGGGAACGTTCCTCTTTTCCAACACTCATCTATGAGTCTCACTGAGAAGAAGTGAAAGATGGTCATTGTTTTGTTTTGTTTTGTTTTGTTTTGTGGTTTTTGTTTTGGTTTGGTTTTGGAAACCCTAGAAACGAGATTGATAAAAGCAAGTGGGAAGAGAGCCTTCAGTGATAAGGATGAAGGATACTACTCTACAGTTAGTGAGAATTATGAGCCCAAGTCAGTGACATGTATCAGGAGAGAAAGAGTTGGGGAAAAAAACTGGCAGGAATTTAGTCAATAAACAGATCAATGCACTTGCACTATTTCTAGAGGAAGCTGAGAACCTCTGGAAATGGCAAGGGAGACATCTGAGAAGCCTGTTTAATCCATCTTGCATGTTCTAAAGACCTGAATTCTGCATTTTTGTGACTTTCACAGAGTGTCAGGAAAGCTGTGACATTACCCTTGAGAAGAAAATAACAACCCCTACGAACAGAGTCCAGCAGAAGAACTTCTCAGAAGTTGTCTAAGGGCCCATTGGTGGAGGAAAGAAGCCTGAAACAATTGAGGTACTGTAAAAACATAAATTAAAATTTGTTCTGAAAGCAGAATGCTACTGTAATTGTCTTCATAACTGATATCTTATGACTGATGTATTAAAGAAGTAAGTATTTCCCTGATCAATGTCTTCTGGAGTAATCTTTCTCCTAAGTGGATTCTCCAGGGTCCATGAACACAGGAGCTCCCACTGCTGTCTTTCCCTAAGCTGGGGTATGTGAACAGTCTATGCAGCCAGCTATTTCACAGATGTTGAGATAGCTTAATTTATCTGGAATTGACAGATCTTTGTCAAAACTGCATGGAAACAGACAGAAGACTTGGTAGTTATGAGACTTCAACATAACTTCAAAAAAAAGTTTAAACAGAGACTATCTGTCTGCCTTTGAAACCAAATCCAACCCCCACCACACTTGGACATAAATGACTGAGAAATCTCGCTCCTGTCCTGTCATGCTTCCTGAGGTATTACAAGCTTGCACAATTTTGTCCATGTATACATATTTCTGTTAAGGAGACTTCATCTTCCCATTTCTCTCTGAGGGCTAGAGACCAGAAAGCTCTCTAGCCGTGCGTTTACAAAAGCCTTAAGCTGAACATTTTTTTTGATGCAACCTCCTAAACATTTCTGATAATAGAATCTCTTCATCTCATTTCTGGCTCTGCCAGTAATACCATTTATAAGTGGGTATTATAAAAGTATATATTTTATCTACCTTGTGACATTTTAATGTGATCTGAGAGTCACAAAAGGTTGACGAGCCACTCTGTAAAAATCAAGGCCTTGGAGAAGTGACAAATCAACCACTCAGAATCAATCATCATTTTGGAATTTTTGGTTTGTGTCCATATGAAAACAATAATTAAAAAAAAAGGTGGAGAAAAAAATGACAAGACTGTTAGGCAGGAAAAATATCTGTGAGTATGGCAGGACTTGGACTGCAGTAGCTACCAGCAGGTAAACCCACACGCTGGACTGCACAGTGAGCATGGACAGGCTCCAGCTGAGGTTTTTCTGTAGGCAACAATTGCCTGCGTCTTCTATGGAAATTCACAAAGCAATGGACTTGCATCATCTCCAAGAAACAGGTCTACTTCTAGGTGCATGAATATAGTAGACAGAGTCTACTATACATTTTCAATTTCAGAACATCAGGATACAATGCATGGTAGGGGTTGAGAAGACTTCTGACACCAGCTGAGATGTTCAAACACAAAAATACCAGACAATTTCCAAATCCTGACTGCCTTAAGCATCTCTTACCCTAATATGAGATGTGTAAATATTTTTCATGAGCAAAAGATTAAGGTACAGTTAAATATTAACAACCATCTGTGTTCTAATGTAGGTCAGAACAAGAAGAATCTAGTTTAATTCCTTGGCTTCAGGAAGGAAGGATAGCAACTGCTGAAATTCTTTATCTGCATATAAGGTGGGAAATTCTAAACCATAAATGCATGAGAAGATTAAGATTGAAATTGTGAAATGTGCAAAGCCCTTCTAAAGGGTCAAAGCAGAGCATCTAGACAGTGTAGTGTTCAGCAGCATAAAACTGCTACCACATAGTTGGTGTCCCAGACCCTGCAGGCATGGGATGGCACAAATGCTTTAGGTAGAAAAATGGGGTTGAGTTCACAGTGCATTTGGGTATCACCCAGCACAGTGGGAATAGTTTGTTTTACCAGTGCTTTGGTTTATTTGTTAGCAAGACGTCATCAAGTTACTTCTAGTGAAGGCTGCAGGCTAGGTTTTCAGGTCAAAGTATTCTGTGACGCCATCAGCACAAGGCGATTTCCTTGCAATTAGGGAGCTGAGAGAGACTGGGTCAGAGATTGTGCTGTTTGTTCACAGTGCTCCTGCTCACCCTGTACTCTCTTAGTTGACCAATTCCAAGCCTCCAACACCAGGGAAAAAACCTGGTTTGGGTGACAGCTGTGAAACACATTCCTTTAACTGAGCAGCACAAGAAATAGCATCAGGTGATTCCCCGGTTATTATTATTGCCAGATCATATGGATTGAAAGGAATTTATGCTGTTTTTCTTCCTGTAGACTGTTAACAGTTGGGAGTCCCTAAGGCTTATCTTGGAAAAAAATGTTTAGGTATACAACACCATTTATTTTGAACCAATGTCATGGGGGAACATAGAGAACACAAGAAAAAAGGTATCTGCTTTTGCAGACAGGAATATAGTAGGGTTTTCATTAGCTGAAGAAATGGAAGAGATGTTTATAGAGCTGGAGGTAATAAAAGGTAACAAGGAACAGAGACAGATATTCAGGCCTAATGTTCAGATAAACAGTTATGCCTGCAATATTATGTAACTATTAAAAATGCATTGTCCCTTAATGCTTCCAGTAAAACTTAGCATTATCTGCTCCTTAACTTCTGTAACAAGATAAAGAAAGCTGCTCATGTTTTTCTTTAAGTATGATGTGACTGAAAATGGTCCAGTAAAGATGAATGTCATTAACCATCTAAGGACTAATGTGTTACCAAACACTGGTGGCTACATCCACAGACCTTAGCCAGAATTTGGAGTACCGTGAGAGAGAAATTCCAGTAAAACCTTCATCTTTACATTACCTGACTGCAGACAACTTCAAAAGAAATCAGTGACTTGTGTGATTACAGTGATCCTACTGGTATTTTCCATATAGCAATGCAATGGCAAATCTTTCTGCTTTCTTTTGTTTTCCCACAGGTTGCACAGTTGCTGAGCCCATGGAGAAGGAGAAAGGGGCATATCTCCAAGTAACTTTGGTCAAATCTGACAATGGATAAATTTGTACGCAGAATGACATGTAATGTGAAGTTTTTCCCCAGTATTTGATCAGAAACCAAATGATCTAGCTGTTGCACACAAACAGCATCCTTCAAATTCCTTCAAAAGCTCAACTGAAAATCACTTCAAAGGTTTCCAGTTTTTCCTTCCCCAAATATTTTAGGAGACTATTCCTGGTTAAAAATGTGTATTTCTTCATGTGTCCCAAGCCTGCTCACAGCTTTATTACTAAATTATAGAAACACAGAGTCATAGATCATCCCAAGTAGGTAGTGACCCACAAGGATCATCAAGTCCAACTCCTGGCTCCACACAGAACCACCCCAAGTTCAAACTCTACATTTGAGAGCATTGTTCAAATTCTCCTTGAACTCCAGCAGCTTGGGGCTGTGACCACTGGCCTGGGGAGCCTGTTCCAGTGCCTGACCACCTACTTGAGGAGGAACCTTTTCCTAATATCCAACTTGACCCTTCCCTGACACAGCTCCATGATGTTCCCTTGGATCCCTTAGTGGTGACAGAAATGAGTCCCTGGGATAAAAATTCCCTTTAAGATTTAATGGGCTACTGATTATGTGAATACAGAGGTCATTCTACAATGTGCTTAAAACAAAGCATAAATCTTTGCTAACCTCTCTGCAGCAAGCTGATGAACATAAGTAACTTTCATTATGGAGAGGTACAATGGTCAACAAGGCCGACGGTGCTTACTTACTGTTTATTAAAAATAAAGCTGAGATGGCGCAGTTTGTGTTGAAACTCAATTTTGGTGCTTGGATCTTCCCCAGAGGGGCATCACAGCGTGGCCACCAAGGCCAGATATCCAGCCTTGCAGGTCTTTGTTAGGCTCCCAGGTCATGAATTTAAAGAAGGCACAGATAGATGGAGAAGGATAAGATTATTAATTGTTTTACAAATATAGTCTTTATTTCCAGTGGAGGGGGTGTTATCCTTCTTTAGGCTGGGTACAGACACTGAATGCGGCATGTGGGCATTTTGGGGCACTCCAACTGTAAAGCCTCACTGCTGTGGCTGTCAGAGACCAATGTTTTCAGCACCATTTCTGGGAAATAGCTGTCCAGGACTTGATTAGTTGAAGGAATTTGGATTCAGTCCTGGAAATGACAGTGCTGAATGATTCAAGTCCAACAATTTCAGTAGGCAATGAGAACAAACAATACCACACAGAAGTAGCAGAATAAAGCAATGAGAAAGGGACAGCCAATTAGGACAGCAGAAGCTATTTAACAACAAAAACAAAAACAGAGAATAGCTGAAGTTGAAAAGGAATTTCTGAAAATAATCTAGTATTTGTCTGAACAAGAGCTTCATACAAATGTGTGCATATTCCTGCAGGGACATCATCCCTCGCTCTAGCATGGAAATCCTCACAAGCCTCTGCTGAAGGGGGTTTTTCTATAGTTACTCTGAGAAGTGGTCCAGAAACATTTATCTTAAAAGGAAGAGCTTGGTGCAAGTGGCATTAGGTAATTGTATTTCATAAAACTGTTGGAAAACATACCTAACTTACAGAAAGAAACAAACTGAAAAAGAAAAATTTTAACTCCCACTTATTTTTTATTATTTTTTTTTTCCCTTGAAATGCTTCTCAGGGCAGTGTGTAGAAAGGCCAGATGAAATGCAGAAGGACAAAGCTGACCAAGCTCTGTGCAGCCATGTCTGGCGATGTGTTTCCTTTCAACTACCTACATGCACCAGCTTCTGTGGGCATTGCTGACTGGTCTGACAAAACAGAATTATCCCAGTTGTTTCCCAGCAATGGTGGATTTTTCTCTCATTTTGAAATTGAGATTTTATATCCACCTCAGAATCTGCACTAGGAAATAGGCACTTATTCATGGAGAAAGTAGTTATTTTGCACACTTCATTTATGCGGACACACTGAGATAGAAGATACATGATGCACCACAGACCAATGAATCCCCACTGCTTCCAAAACAGTTTGAGTAGCAAACTGCCTTTTAACTTTTGATTGTGAATATTTTGTGTCTCACACACCACCTGTACACCTGGAAGAAGAAAAACCCAACTTCTCATAAAAACTATCCCAACTAGTCCTTTCATCTAGCAAGATGCTGGGAAGTATTAGCAAGTGGTTAATGTGGCTCTTCTCATCTTTCCTTAAATCTTTTGTTTTGCTCTGGGATTTTTCTCCCCAAAATTATTGTTCAAGGGTGGGATTTCTAAATAATACTTCCACATTTTAGGTCTGTGGGACTCTGCCTGTCAGAGCATGCTGTGGTTTGCAGCCCTTGAAGACTTGAAGCAGTTAGCTGAGGTAGCCTAACGGTGGTGATGGGTTGGTGGTTGGACTAGATGATCTTAGCGGTCTTTTCCAACCTTAGTGATTCAGTGCTTCAAAGCAGCATAAATCCACCTAGATCCACCCAGATAATTATTTCTTTGCGGAGATGATGTGCTGAATCCCTTTGGTGAAAAACACAGGCAATCAAGCCCAGGAGGAGAAAAAGGACAGGGCACACAGCCTCGTAAAGTGCTCAGTGCGAACAGCTCGCTAGACAGGTAATAAGGGCGATGCGCAGATATCACAAACCTGCTCTACGGAAATAAGGCCAGGAAACCCTGCCGGGGCTCCCCGGGCGGTGCAATGCCGCCACCTGGCGGCCTCTCGCCGCCGCCGCCCGCCTCGCTCCGCTCGTTCCGCGGCTCCGCGCCGTTCACAGCCCGCTCCTGGGGGGGGCGCTGTGTCAGACTGAGAGCGGCGCAGTCAGCAGGGGGCTATAGAGTAACGAGGGCAAAGTACGGGGAGACCCGGAGGGCCCTGCCTGCCTCAGCCATGCTGCCATTCTGTGAAAACACAGAGACTCTTTGGACCTTTAGATGTTTACTGCATCATCTGCACTTTTTTGGAAAAAAGATACACGTGGTTTATTGCACATGTGCATATTTATCACCTTTGTTCCCTTTAAATTTATACTCAGCATATGCCCTGGGCAGAGTCAAAACTGTTAAAAATTACTTTTTCCATTTTATTTTTTCTACGTTTGTAAAACCGTTTTACCTTCCACTCTGGGTCTTATTTCCCAGAACCCTATTGTGGGTCATTGTTTTTCAGACCATGGAAAGTACATCTCCAGGGACTTCCCCCTCCATACAGAGAGCCCTTCATCGACCTTCCATCCTCCTCCTGCCTGAGATGGCTCAGGGATCCAGTCTCTGGATTTGGGGCTCATCCTATCTACAGAGTAATCTTTGCTGAAGTTTACATCCTCCACACTACACCACTCCTTTAGGAATGGTGGATTTTGAGACAAGGGTGTATTATCCAGAGAATTATGAGCCCAGACACATTATTCACCTTTCTCCAGTTTACAGAAGCCAGAAAGGAAAAAGGAAAAACTAAGAACTTACAGGGTTTCTGTTTCACTCTGTTGTGCACCTTGTTATTGTAATCATTGGGAGTGCTTAAAGGTGCTTTAAGAAGAGACAGGTGGAGGGGTAGAGAGGGAGGATCCAGAGGCAGGAAGCATGAAGTTAGTAACTTGTGGAAAAAGGAAAAAGTGGAGGGCAGTTTCTGTTGTCCTCTGTCTACAAGGATCAATATACACGAGCCAGGTATATTGCCCTCAAGACTCATTTCCATCACTTACAGACATGAGATGAAAGAGCAGCAGAGAAAAGATGATTTCTAGGGCTGGCCAAGCCATTCATGAGTTAGGACAGGAGCACACAGAAATTCTCATAGAGATCCTGCAGGACAAGTCACTTCATGCCCCACCTTCCCACCTCCACTGCCTATCACTGAGTGATACCTGACACAAACCTTGCCCTGAGCCTGGGGATACCACCATACTGTCCCCGAGTGCTCCCTGACGTCCCCACTGACCCCTATCACTATCTCCAAACCCATCCACACCTAATCTCTCCTAACACCTTCTTTAATCTCATCTAAATAGCTGCTGGCAAACCCACTAATTCTGCTTGTTAATGCTCCAGCCTCTCTGCTCACACTCACCTCTAACACAAAGCTGGGCCCTTTTACAGATGAAAGAGCTTTATTGCCAGGGCACAAGTCACAAGTCTCCAGGCGTGGTGGGAATTAACGGCCTCCAGATAAAGAAGGAGGTGGGATTTAGCAGCATGGCAGGGAAGAAGTGCTTGGGCAAGTGACAGATTTTCTGTTGCTGGAATAAAACCTGTACACATGCGGAAGAAGACAATATGCATCCAAATCTAGACTGACAGAATATTTAAACATGCAGTGCCCCTCCAAGCTTTGAGACATTGGTTGGGGAACAAGACAACCAACAAAGCCCCAGCTAGGAGAATAAATTAGGGAAACAAAGCACAACACAAACGTCTTTCCCCCCCCCCCCCCCATTTTGGCATGTTTCAATATTGTCTAAACTTTCTTCTGTGATTATTTCAGATACCATCTCAACTCTTCCAGAGGGTAGAGTTGCACCACACGGAAACACAGAGCCTACAGAGTGAACACAGCACGTCCTGCTGTTTGTAGACATGCTGAAACCTGTTCTTCAGCATTTTTTTTTTAATGCAGTTTCTCTGACGGTCTTCTGTGAACTTGAATCAGAATTCTCTTTTGTCTGACATCTTGCTTTATGTTCCAGTGAAACTTCTGGAAGACATGGCAGGTTCCTCTGCTAGTCAGCTCGCCAGTGCTGCTCAGCAGCCTTCAGAAGCTGTGAGAGAAGAAGGGATGGGAGTGCAGCAGATACACAAATGATTTAATGGTACAGATCTAGTTTCAAGAAATAAGCTATTCTTTTTATTGGCACTCTTCATTAAGTTTATAAAAATAAACGATATAAGAGTAGTGGTTGACATTCCAATTGGTAAAATTTTCATGTTCACATTCATTTTTAAAAATTGTATGCTTCAACAATATATTATTGAGGTAAAAATACCAGAATGTTCAATGTTTGATTCATTGTGAAGATAACTTTTATATTTATTCATGTGCTCATATTTCTCATTCTATAGAACAATATTAGTATTATTTTGGTTTAGATTTTTTTAGAGTGAATTTTAGAAATAGTTAAGAAGTGAGTCTTGTCTTCCACCTCCAGAACCTGAAAGATCAAAACCTTTCATTATTGGAAGTCTTAATGTCTGGTAAAAACCTTAAGTTAATTCAATGAAAAACTGTTTCAGATAAAACAGCAACAGCGACAACAAATCTCAGACACCCATTTGCATGACTGGGTCAATTACTTGCAAAAAATCTAATTAACACACAGTGTTGTCTCTCTAACTCCTGCTCCTGTCTTTGGTCTTTTAATTGCCTGTGAAAAAGTATTTACACAGAGCAGCAGCAATGTTTGAAAGAAAAATCAGAAAAGGCACCAATTCACTCCTCTTAGTCTACTGAGGTAAATGGCAGTTCAAGTCACTGTGCACGGCTAATGAGTTCAGTTATTGATGAGATCCCAGCTGCCTGGCAGTGCTCCTTTTTGCAGTCTAGCCAGTGCTGTGGTAGTACAGATCAGCTCAAGCACAGAAGGAAAACTTCCCCTGCCCCAACCTGACATGCGTAATGCTCTTTGTGTGGTTACATTGCTCCCTAGTTAGGATGGCACATCACAAAGCAAATTGCTCCGGTACTGCTCCATGTTCCATTTACTATGCTTCAATAGTTTTTATTAAAATTTACCCCAAAAAGATAGCATTATTTTTAGGCTGCTGTGGAAATCTTGTTGCATCACAGAATCATAGAATGGACTGAGTTGGAAGGGACATTTAAAGGTCATCTATTCCAACTCCCCTGCAATGAACAGGGACATGCACAGCTAGATCAGGTTCTCAGAGGCCTGTCCAGCCTTATCTTGAGTGTTTCCAGGGACGGGTCATCAACAACCTCTCTGGGCAACTTGAATCTCTCCCTCTTTTAGTTTGAAACCATTTCCCCTTGTGCTATCACACCTCACCCTGCTTAAGAGTCTGTTCCCTTCTTTCTTATATCCCCCCTTTAGATACCGGAAGGCCGCTCTCAGGTCTCCCCAGAGCCTTCTCTTCTCCAAGCTGAACAGCCCCAGCTCTCTCAGCCTGTCCTCTCAGGGGAGGTGTCCTACCACTTGGATCACTTTTTGTGGCCTGCCTCTGGATGCACTCCTCTCTCTTGTACTGAGAACTCCACATCTGGATGCAGTACTCCAGGTGAGGTCTCGCCAGTGCCAAGTAGAGGGGCAGGACAATTAACATGTCGGTATGGATCACCTACGTGATTTCTTATAACAAATAATTTCATCCCTTAAAATACACTTTTCATTGATGACAAAGTACACCTCTCTCACCAGTCCATTATAAAATATATCTTTAAGTTGAAAACAACACTTAGTCATTAGAATTTTTCACATTCGACTGGTCTTTTAAAAATACACCGTAAATAATTTCTCTGGAGAGCAGTGAGTGTGTGACAGAGGGCAGCAAAGCACAGCACCAAGTCACGCTGAGGCTTCTGCTGTGTGCAGCCTTCCTGAGATCTGCAGGAGCTGTCTCAGCACCACTGAGAATCAGATTCTGCTTTGTTGCTACAGGGTAGTAATACACTTGATGGGAAGTCAGTAAATCAGAGTGGGGCCCTGGGAGTCAGCTTTCAGCATGAGGCAAGCATCCCTGCACCAGCTGCACACCAGAATTTGCTCAGCCCCTGAGAGGAGCAACAACATTTTGGTGAAATGGGGAAAAGGGCAGTCTGAAGGCTATGCGCATTTTTCTGCAGTCTGTCTGCAGGCGGGTTTGGCCCTGTAGTAACCCAGATATAATTTAAGTCCTTCAGGCTCACCAAAACTGGGCTGAAGTTCCTTCCTCAGCACTTATTTTCCTTTGCACGTCCATGAGGTATTGGCAGGATCTTTGACCGCAGTCCCATGGGAATCGTGGCTTCTGTCTGGTTTCACGGACCAAACCAACTTGGTCAAAGTTCAAAGAAACTTTTAAATTCCAGTGCTCATTTTGACTGTCTGCTTAAATCATGGCAGGTTCATCCAGTGCTTGAATTAACTTTGTAAATTAACGGAGCTAATCTTCCATGAGGGTAAACTCATTAAAACATCTGTGGCAAAATCTGCCAATGAGGAGAAAATAGATGCTATAAATATTTGATAGAAAACATGTAAAGACATTCACTTACGCTTCTGCATGCAATTCGAGTTAATTTCAGTAGTACCCCAAGGATTTGGAGGCTGGATGAGGCCACTCTGTTCTTACTGGGCTCTGTTCTTATTGGGAGCTGTTCCCCAGAAACCATTTTCAGACTCATTTTTCTGGATCAGCAAATACATGGCAATGAACAAACACACAGCTAACACAATGCGTGCAGCCCTGTGTGAATCACTTTTCACAGCAAGAAAGCACTAAGGTTTGAGGAGATTATAGATCAGAGGGAAAGGGCATTTCTATAAATAATTAGAAATAGGAAATCTGAAATCCGTTTTGAAAAATGTGTCTGTTTGTGTGATGTAATCCGTGCTTGCTGCTAATGGAGATTTTCAGAGACAGATTTCAAAAGCAATGTGCATGTTTCATTCTCCTTCATCCATGTGAAAGAGCCTGGGTCTCCTTAGGTGGTGGGTTAGAGCAGAAGCCACTTGTAATTATGTAAATAGACATCACAGAGACATGGTGCCAAGTTAGCTTTACACAGAGAACCTCGAGACAAAAATAGCCAGGAAAACTGTAATTTCCCAGCAGCAGCTAATGCCTTCTCTAATGCTCATTAACGGCCCACTGGGCTGGGATTCACATGTTGGGAAGCTCTGCATGTGGACCCACAAGCTCCTTGGTTTCTGCTGCAGTGCTGACCAAATGGAGTGGGTGAGGGCTGTTCTTCAATGGGATGGGGGCTTTGGAGTAGCAGTATCAAGGAGGGAGGCAGGGAGCTTCCCAGCCCTGAGATGGAATCCCTGCCTTGGGTGCATCCTGGCTGGGTATTGGGATGCAGCATCCCTGCTTCTCTGTATGGCAAAACTGTGAGCAAGGCACTCTGGTCCAAAGCAAGCCTGCTAGCTGCATAGCACAACCATAGCCATGCCAGCTCTGGGCTCAGAATACTGGTGACATGGAAAGCAGTGAATTGTAAGGACAAGCCCATCCATGCTAGCAGAGGATGTCTGTAAATCCACGGAGCAGATGACACACTCGTGGTGCACGTATGCATGATGTTCAGGGCCAGATACTCAGCTGGTTTAAATCAGTATAACTAACTGCCTTGACATTTGAAGAGTCACCTGGATTTACAGCAAATGAAGCTACAGTCCATTATCAGCAAGTAACCACCATCTGAGGGTGTAATTTCAGCCAGAAGATAGCCTAAGTGATTAATGTGATGATTAAAGCTTCCTTAGAGAAACAATGGCCACATGAAGCCTAGTTTCCCTCTCACGTCATGTATATTGCACCCACTGGCCCGCCTCAGCTGTCTTCTGCCACCACAGGTACTTTTCCTCTCATTTCCAAGTTTCCCTTCATGTTTCCCCTATTGCTCTCTCAGGGGGTGGCGTGGTTTTGAAAGCAGTGCTGCACAATCCATCTCAGATGCTTCTCACCACTCCAGAGATCCCATCCAAGGTTTGAAAGCATCATATAGAGATGTGCCTCAAGTAATAGCACTTTAAATTTGGTATGAGATGAAGTTACAGGCACAGGAACACTATACAAGCATGGTATCTGGACACTGAGGCAATTTGTAGAGCTTGTATGCTTGCTGGTACTCAAGAGATTTTAACTCTGCTTTACATATGGATGGCTATAAAATGTTCTTACTATTCTGGCTGGAAAGTGGAAGAATCACAGTTCAGAGCTCAAGGCTCATATTTGTTTTCCTCATACTGTTTTCGACACTACAAACTATTACTGCATTTACTGTACTATCTATCTCCCTCTATACTCATTTGTTCCTTTTAGGCTTGCTAGTAACCTCTGATATGCTCACACACTCCAGCAGCTTATCAATCAGGACATCAAAGAAGAAAAAGATAAGGAGTTTCACAAGGATGTTATATGTCTTTGTACTAATTAAACATAGTTTAATCACTGATCTTTGCTATTGCAATGTTTATCTTTAAATAAGACTCTAATGAGTGATTCAGGCTATTTTCCTTGATAAACATGATGGGCTCCATGTTGACCTGTAAAGGATGGGAAAGTAGATTGTGCTACCTCATTTGCCACTGCGGAAGCAACCCAAACTCCACCTGGGACCACTCATCTCCTTACCATCTTCAGCTGCAGGAAAGCAGTGTTTGGAGGGATTTAGCAGTTGTGGACCATGGTTTCTGTTTCAGATGGATTAGGTGGCAAGAGTTTGGGGGTAAGCCAGGAAGAAGTTGTACCCTGAGGACTGGAAAGCAGAGGCACCAGGAAAAGGTACTATGGTTGTTAGTAGCAGGCTCAGAGCATCTGCTGTGGTTGCAGAGACTGTGCTGCCTTGTGGGCAACAGGGTATTTTTTGATACTCTTATTTCCTTATACTTTGTTCTTCCTGTGATCTGGGCTGGCTCCTTTCTTCTGGCTATCCACCTTGATTTCCTACCCTTCATTAGGCTTTCTCTCTTATTTGGATGTTGCTTTTCTAAGTAAGCCCTAGCGCAAAGGCTTAGAAATGAGAAAACAAAACAAACAAACAAAAAATCAACAGCCTCGTACTTGAGCATCATAACTCTACTTGTTCTATTTCTAGTCCATTTTGTTGTTATCGTGCTCTTCCCCCGCTGGCTTAGGTATTTAAATCTTAACAGTTCTTTAAGGATAAGGGCTGAGTTGTTCGTGTGTTGCCAGAACAGCAGCTTGTCTTGAGGCATAGTTCTAATATGTATAAGCAATGATGATGTTATTTTGTTTACTTTATAATTCATTACTATTATTCCTTCCAGACCAAATAACTACTTGACCTCTAGATAATGAAGTAAACAACATATGAAGTTGTTTCCTCTCATTATGCTTATAAAACATCAGAAATATGGAATCATTCAAATTAACCTAATCTTGAAGTTCCATAAATGAGGCTTATATCAAGCTTAAGCAAGGAGGAAATCTCTAATTCCATCATTAGGAATTAATCAAATAAGGGAAAAAAAAATCATAGAAGGAAATTGTCATCTAAATGTTTACTACTTCTGGAAATGTGCCATTAAGATCTGCTGCTAAGTGATGTATTGTGCCCTATAACAACAGAGGAAATTCTCTTGGGAAACAATAGTATCTACTAGAGAGTAGATTTTTAAATTAATTTTAGTGCTTCTGCATTAGTGGCTATTATAAGAACAAGGATTAAAACTCCAAAAAGCCTAAGGTTTTTTCAGTAAAACAGCACTTATCTGTTTGAAAACATCACTAGTCATATATTCCAATGAAAGATTAGAGGAAAAACTGAAGTGTAGGGTTTTGTTTGTTTGTTCTCTTTAATGCCAAAGTGTGCCCAGATATCATATTTCTGCTGAGTATTTCACTTTCCATCTTATCAAATAATGAGCACTTGCTCATTTGATAATAAAGTTCGAAGTCAGCACCTTTGGAAGGATTTTCTTTTAGGGAACTATGATGCTTTATCATTTGCTTGCCTCTTAAGGTGCCTGTGTTATGACTTGGAGGTAGCACTGACAGGAGTAGGGGACCAGACCTTCTGGTGCAGCTTTAACTCCCTTTTTTTCACATGGGAAATGTTAGAGCTGTGCAGTGGGTAGGAATGTGAGGGTGCTGTGTCTGTAGATAAATTATGACAATGTCTTGTGAAAACTTCTGGATGTGTGCTTAGGATGAGGGTTTGTCATGGACTTTTACCATCTGCAATAGGAAATCATAGAACACCTGTTGACTCTGGGTATGAGTTGCTACTGGTCATCCTGATATGCTTCAGTGTAAACTTTCCCTTTGTCCTCTGTTTTTTATTAATACAATCAGTTCTTTGTAACAATACTTGTGAACAAATAACTTACGTTTTTGCTACCTGTTTTCTAAACTTCTGATTCACTTTAACCATAACAGTCCTTGCACTAGCAATAAGAGTCACTGACAGTAAACAAGCACAGGAATCCCTAGCAGTAAAACATTGCTTTCCCAGAGTGCTGAGATGAAACAGGCTGGGAGAGAGAGAACTTGCTTTGGTATGAGAAAAGAATGACTCTGACTAAAGTAGTATTTCCTCATTGTTATTTTTCAGTGCCTTCTCCCTGGAAGTCAGGGGAAAGGTGTGCTTTTTTTTTTTTTTTAAAAAAAAAAAGGCACAATATGGGTTTGGAAGCTCTTGGTGGCAGTGAAGTGTCACAAATACCTTGGTGCAGAAATTACAAGTGGATTCTGCAGGACAAATTCAGAGCATGAGGACATGGAACTTGAATCACCTTGTGTTGCTAAAGAATCCCGCTGTTGTTATTTACAGCTCCTGCCTTCAAATATCACCCTGGGGATTTGTCTGTGGATTGTCTGTGTCTGCTGAGTTTATGTTCGGATACAGAGTTCAATAACTATAGTAACTAAAAGAAAAGTATGTTACAGTGAAATTTCTTCAGCTTCCTCGTGTGAAATTACAACAGCTTACCTTTCTGAATTAGTGCTCACACTGTTCAAATGTACCTGATAATTCACAGCTTGAAGTGAGACACTTGGAGAGGAGAAACAACACATTTTCCCCCTGTCCTTCCTCTATAGAGTTACAGGTGTTTTGTAAAAAGAAGTTAATACACCATTATTTGGGAATCAGGCAAGCTATGACTAACTTTGTGCTGTTTAAGAAAACAGAATATCCCGAGTTGGAAGAGAGGCATAAGGATCATTGAGTCCAACTTTTGTTTCCACACAGCACCACCCAAATATCAAAGCATGTGCCTGAAAGTGCTGCTCAGATGCTCCTTGAACTCCGGCACTTGGGGCACTGCCCACTGCCCTGGGCAGCCTGTTCCATGCCCACTGCCTTCTGGTACAGAACCTTTCCCTAACTCCCAGCTGCCTAACACAGCTCCATGCTGTTCCCTTGGGCCCTGTCGCTGTCACCAGAGAGCAGAGCTCAGCACTGCCCATCCCTGCCTTCTCCTGTGAGGAGCTGCAGCTGCCATGAGGCCTCCCCTCAGCTCCTCTGCTCTGGGCTGAGCAAATCCAGGGACCTCAGCTGTTCCTCATACATCTTGCCCTCTAGATGCTTCATCATCTCTGTAACTTTCCTTTGGATGTCTCTAACAGTTTTATGTTCTTTTTGTACTGTAGTGCCCCAAACTGCACACAGTGCTCAAGCTGAGGCCACCATGAAGGTACTCATCTGCATGCACCTCCAACAGCCCCCTGAGGGCAGGGAGGAAGCATACAGGGACCCTAGACAGCCACGGGTTACTTGCTTTGCATCCTGCTGCAGCTTGGTGAATATTCTTTTTTTTCCCAGTCCTGATAGCTGCTGATAGCAATTAAAAGCAAACAGCTGCTTGGTGTCTGGTGTAATGCTGGCTGCAAGGGTTTGCAGAGAACAGAGTGGAAAGAAGCTGGGGTTTCACGCAGGGACCACAGAAGGGAACAGATCTCTTATAAAGACAAATGAATCCAAAAGAAAATGTGTTAATAGAAAGTTTGTATTATGCTGTCTTCAAGAAAGATAGCATTTTGAGCATACTGCAGTAAATACTTTTAATTCTTCTTTATTAGAGAATAAGCTTCTCTCTCTCCCCTCTCCAAAAAGGAAGCTTCCCATTGCTGATGAACAAGTTCAGTCAGTTGTGATTTATGTTTTGCACATATCAGCTGGCAGATTTTGCTCAAAATGCAATTATTATATAAATCATCCTGACCCAAAACAATCTGTTGCTTCCAGCAAATATTGTGTAGGTTTTCGTTTGTTTTTTTTCCCCTTCTGTTTTCATAGTTGCTTTAGATGTTTCTAAGTTTGTTTTATGTGTGACCTGTAGCTAAGGAGCTGTGGGTTGCCTGACCCACAACCTGTGGTGGTGTGGCTGGCTTTGGTTCTGCACAAGCAGACCAATGGCAGTGCTGCTGAATGCACCTCATCTTTAACTCACTTGGAGATTGGCATGTGGTGATAAATAATTATGGGCTCAATCATGATTCTGAAGTGGAAAAGCAAATAAATTTGTAGATATTGCAGTGGTGATCGATGGGACTGTGATTTAAATCAAAGTCCACAACTTGGATCTCAGTGCCTTTGTGGGTATGCCTAAGGAGTCTGTTTATGGACTCATTTGGGCTCATTCATGTGTTATCCTATAAGTAATTTCTGCTATTCTTGCCTAAGAGGCTACAACCTGGCTCTGCAGGCACCTATCTGTATTTGGGTATGTTGCTGCTTCTATGTGTGTCACACAGGATAGTAGAAATCTTATATGTTACAGAGTACGCATCAGTGGTAGGTTTTAAATCCAGGTAGCTTTCTCCTGGCAGGACCACAGTTCATCTTCTGTCTTTTCCTTTAATTTTGTTGCCTCCTATCTGGAGGGAAAGCAGCACCTTGTCTTTCCATGCTCAAGTGAACACTTAGCTAAATGTTGCAGAGATGCTTTAAAAGCTCCAGACAAGTCATGTTCTCCTGAGACAGCTGATGTGCATGTTTCTCTCCCTCACTCTTGAGCAGCAAAGCACAGACAAGTTCTGAGCAGCACCTGAGATTTCATGGGGCAACCTGGAAGAAACACCATCATGAGGTCCTCAGGGTGCTGACTTTATCAGGCCTCTGCTATATGGGGCTGCTCTGAAGAAAATCAACTGTTTTTCCTGGAAAAAAAAAAAAAAAAAACGTTGCTGAAAGTAAAGGTCATGTGGCAGTCAAGGTCTGGTCATCCCACATGACTTTTGTGCTCAGCAGAAAGCACAGCTTGATCTTCCCTGGTACATGTTCCTCTTGGGAGAGTGTTTGCGCGAGTGAATATTGTAAGACAGCACTCAGAGGGCTGGTACAAGTGCAGGAATGACAAAGATAAAAATCTGTGCTCTACTTCCTCCTTGCTTTTAGTGCCCATCAGGGGGTGTTTGCAGGAGTTATCTGAGTCCATGATTTATTGGGATTAGGCAGGCGGCATCAGGGTGGGCAGGGACAAGCGGGCTCTGATGCACAGCTCCTGCAGCAGTGGGAGCAGCTGCCTGCCTTGCAGGCAAGATGTTGTCCTGTCTGTCAGCATGCCACCCTTAACGAGAGAAACAACAACTTTTTATCTGGATGGCAGAAAACCAGGGGAAGAGGACAGTGCTTGACTGGCTGGGGTCATGCAGGGGCTATGCTCATCAGTGATCTCAGAGCAAACACCCTGGGAGCCAAGTGCAGAAAGTCTTGAGTGCGAGGTTGCCTAGAGTGCAGCTTTCATTCATTTGGTCCTTGCAGGTCATAAGACAGTAAGGCTTTTTGAAGTCATGTTAGGCCATCAGAAAAAGAACTGAGGCATTAAGGAAAAAAAAAAAAAAACAAAAAAAAAAAACAGTTAAATGACATACAATTAAGAAAACAGTATGATTTGGCTGGATGTTTTTTGCTTCTATAGTCTCACCGGGACTGGATTTCTTCCTGAGATATGATATCAGAACCAGTGGGGCTGAGGTGTGCAGATAGATAGTCGGTCAGGTTTTTTCCATAACATGGTGTATTGACCATTTTTGTTTATTTTTGGTTGGATTATTCTTGTAATAAATCACACTAGCCTATTGCAATGCTGTGCCTTTGTTGCAGCTTCTTGGTAGGTAACAGTTGGACCTGTACATTGGATCTGACAGTTAGTTAGAGATGGCCAGGTGTGGCAGAAGCAATATTAAAGCCAGACAACTGTGTTCTAATCAGAGAGAAGAGCATTTCTTATCTGCTTCTCCTTTGACTTTCTTCTTCTTAAGTAACTCTTTCTCTCCTAGTTATTACTTGCCCATGGTGTATTGTTAGAAGTGTGAGCTGTGACAGTATAGCTAAGGAGAGGAAGTTAAGGAATATATAAGATGAAACACAGCTTTGAGTATGTCTAATAAAGTAGAATCAAATAGTGGGAGCAGAAATTGATACAATTGCTTGTGCTGAGTAGTATCTTCTTCCTCTGTTAGCCTCATCAGGAAGAAAGAGACTCCAATTCAACTTAATAGAAATGAATCTATCAGGAATCTGGTCCAGGATTAAAAGCAGAATTAAGTTTTAATGGAGCATAACCATGTGAAGTGTTTTCCATTTGTTTAAATTTATTCCTTTCCTAAACAAAAGGAGGTAGCTGCTTAATGCACTTGTGAGGCCGGGTAGCATGATGCAAATGAAGAAAAGATGATTTAGGTGAAACAACGAATTTTCAAACAGAAGGGCTGGAGGCAGATTTCAAGAGAAGTTAAACAAATAACACGTAATTAATTCTTGCAGTTTTACCTACTGCTTTGTGACAAGGCTGTCACTAGCTTTGTCAGAAGCTGTGAGTAAAATGGGATTGAAAAAAAATTTATAGGCAGCAATAATCTTGTTGGAAGACTGTCTTTTCTAGGATGGATATTTCTGATCATCTATACCTGAGCTGTACCCAGGATTTTTTTTTTTAAAAAAAAAGCCTTTAGATGCTCTGTATTGACTTTTATCATAGACTAATGCTCTTGCTCCAGATAGTAATATATTACCCCTATGACATGCTAAAATGCATTCACTTCTGTATGACTGCCCTCCAGGGCACTGTGTGTAATTATAAGAATGACCACAAAAGCAACTGATTATGTGGTTTTGGTGATTAATTTATACTTACATCATTTTTTTTCTCCCTGCATTTCAAAACATTTGTTTTTCCTGCTAATGCACCTGCGATTGATGTAGGCAGTTGTGCTTTCTGGTAGGAGAATAAATTACACTTTCTGGTTCAAAAGAGTAGAAATAAACCACGGGGATCTTCTCTCTCTACTTAAATGGACCTCCCAGGTAGGATACTAAGAACAGATACTGACCAAAACTTCATGTCTTAACTTTCCTCTTTGTTATGTTGTGTTGCTTGGATTTATCTATGGTAAAATCTTTGATGAGGCAGTGATGATTGGAAATATACTTGTACACTGCAGTGGCAGTTGGGGATATACAGCTGTTTTAAGATATTGTTTTCAGTTATTTACCATTTTTCTAGTGTTAAATTGTTCAAGTTAAGATCTTCCTTCCCAGTTGTCCTATTGACATTGACTTTGGTTATCTTGAAAAATAGTGGAATTCTGTTAGCTGAAGGCAAAGGTAAGTCAAAACGTTTTTGTTTTGTTTGTTCTCTCTCCCCATCCCTTTGTGAAGGAACTCGTAATTCCTTTAAGAGGATTCTGAGTCAATCAGGCAAAAAAAAATGGGCCTCAAAAGGGAATGAAGACTTTCGCTTGGATTAGTTAAATACCTGGGGAAAAAGTTGTTTGCATATCCTTGGATATGTCCTCGTGTGTGTGATGAATTCTCAGAATATTCTGTTTCTGCTGGTGAACAGCCACTGTTCCTCCCCTTCAGTGTCTGCATGCTGATCAAAATTGTATGTGACCATCAGCATCTTTGGGGTGCAGGGAGATTTCTGTGGCTGAAGACTCTGCAGAGCACAGTTTTTAATTTATTTATCCAACCCCTCTTCCCCTGCTTTGTTTAGCTGATGTCTAGCTGCAATTAAGGTGCTAAAATCCAGAGTGTTGCAGAAGGGAACACTTTATTGCACTAAGGAGCAGAGCTGGAGTGAAAAAAAAACAATGGAAGACAGCAGAGACCAAAAAATGTAAGCATCAGGATTTGGAAGAGGGTGAGGTATGGGAGGAAATGGAGGCTTGAGTTGTTTAACTTAGGAATTCAAGAGGAAATGGAGTAGTGGTGCATCTCTTCTTTACAGAAAGTCAGGAAGTACAGATCAATATATGAGATCTGAATTTGAAGGAAGACTGAATTCCTAGGGAATTCTAGAAGGCTCTCCATCAGCTGATACTGATTATAAGATGGAGCAAACTTCAGAAGTGGATGTTTGAAAGTGGTGTGGACTGACTTCACCTTCTAAATGAGAAAGTGTACCAGCAGAGAACTTGGATTTGCGATTAGAGAATACCTTGGTCACATCAACACCTACTGATGACTCCTTCATTTAAACCTAGATATTTATGAAGGCCAGCACCATCTTCTGGATACAGCTTACGTAGAACTACTTGGGTGACTTAATGCAATTTAGTTTGGTGGAAAATACCTGATATATGGTTTATCTTCCTTGCTCTCTCACTTCAGGAAAAAAAGTGCATATCACAAGTCTCAATTACTCTTTCCCATATTCTGGCTGGAATAACTTGCACAAAAGGTCTCCCATTCACTTGCTTTAATTTTTTTTGATGGGAGGGTGTCAGCTCTCATAAGATATTGCTAAACTTGATCCAAAATATATCAGTTCCTAAAAGACAGCGTAGTTAGAGCTGATGATTCTGGCTGATGCATTACTCTCAGGACTTTCAGCATTTCCCTTAATGGAGAAATATTCAGCAAATTGCAAAGTGTTGGCAGGCATCTGGCTGGAAGTTTCTTGATCAACCAGAGAAGAAAGAGTACATTCCCACCCATCTGGAGGGAGTGAGTGATCAATTGTGCGATGCTGAACTGTGGCTGGGTTACACCACTGCAGCCCCTGCCCATGGCAGCAGGGAGATGTCGCCATACTCACTACTGGCAGCTCCCTTCTGGCTTGACAAGGGCAGCTTCTGAACTTCAGGGTCAGCAGCAGGATGTGAAATTTGTGGTCTATTCCAGTCTTTGACCTCATCATTCCAGCATACTGAGTGCATGAGAAGCTGCGGAGTTGTGTTAAGGCTCACAATGAATAAGATGTCAAAGCCCCAGTGACTGCAGGGAATTAAAAAGCAGAATTAAAACTACTGACCCGGTCAAGACCTCTTGAGGAGACAGGCTGTGGCCATTTAAAAAAACACTACAGAAGTAATGAATGGCCCCAGATTCATATCCAGCAAGTGGGACAACTACCAGCAGGAGCTCTCTGATAATGGAAGAAAGGTGTGCCAAACTGTACCATCCTGTCTTGAGACACCAGCATCACAGCACTAGTTATAGTAGTAGAAGAGATTAAACTAAAACTTTATATTCTAGACCAGATTCTGAGGTCACAAAAGCAACTGAGTGAACACTTAAGTTTTGTTATTTTCTTGTTCCTAATTTAACTTGCACCACATTTCCGTTAACTGTTGTCATTAAACAGAAATCTCTTTCCTTTTTAGAAAGGTAAGAAACTTTATATATTGCATTAAAACCAGAGACAGGCCAAGCTGTTGAAGCATTTTGCAGTAACAGATTGGTTTTGAGAGTTGTAAAATTGTTGGAAATCTTTCTTGGGTAAGCTACAGAAGTGAGAGGTATAGATCTTCCTCCCAGCTCACAACTATTATATCTGAAATGCTAGAGACTCTATTCTTTTTCTGGTATTATTAGTAAAAATGAGTTTTCAGCTATCTCCTGGGTATCACTTACCTAAAAACTGTGATTATATTCAAGGAGAATAACTGTGATCAAAACTTTTGCATGTTCTCCATGCAAGGGCCAAACAAATTTGCAGGGATGGGTGTAGGCATCTGTATGGGAACTGCTGAGTCATGGCCTGAACTGCTGATTGAGCATGTTGAGGAAAGACCCAGTCAGCCCTGGTAGCACAGGTGAAGGCAATTCTCTGTATGACCAAAAGGGCCTGGCTCCACTGCTCTTAGGCCTCATTTGAGGGCTGACTGCCACTGAGGAAGGATCTGTTTCTGGAGATCTGTCTTCAGTGGAAGCTTTTCCCTGCAAACTCAGAATCTTCTGATACAGGTGAGCGATCTACTTCCCTTCCCTTGTAGCACCTTGTTATCGTGCCCGTCCTTCCACCTCTTTTGTAATGCCTTTTCCATCGTGTTGGTCCTTCCGATCGCTACAGCGTCGCATGAACTAATGAGCCCTGACCTGCTCAGCCTGCCCTACTACTGTGCAGCTGGCAGCAGAGCCCATTAACATTTGCCATGTGGATTTTATTCTTATTTTCTCATGTCTTCCCTTATGTAAATGCTTACAGTAATGTTTATCTTGTGGGCAATGATGGTGTGTGTTCTCTTGAAGAGAAAACAGCTAGTGTTTTACTTCTGTGGGGATGTGGTACATGTACGTGGATTTGGAGACAAAGTACCTGAGGTGGCGCAAGTTCTGATTTTTGAAGCTTGTGTAGGTAAGGTTAATAAATGGTTTAAAAAAAAATAGTGGTAATGAGAAAAGACATGTTGAAGCTGTACTGTGGAGAGCTGGCCAACCCTTGGAGGCTGGGAGTCAAGGTTTACCAATGCCTGGCTACAATACTCTGAGCTGGGAGAGCACAAGTTCCCCAAGAGAAGAGGTCTGTTCAGTGTGACAGTGTTCTTTCTCCCCTCCCCATATATTTAGTCATCCTTACTGGGAGGATCCCTTGTGTGGGGCTTTTGATAAGCTTAGTGTCTCAACAGCTCTCGCTCTGGGTTACTGAGTGTGAAATAGAATACAAGGTGGCTTGCGCCAGACTTCATCTTGCAGTGGAAAGACCTAGAAGAGGCACAGAAAACCGAGGTAGATGTGTGCCTGAACAGTGACGCACTGAGATGGTCTAGGGTTAGAAATGGCTAAATCATAAATAACTTCACAAAATTTCTTAGAACTGGTGCGAAATAATTGGTTTCTCTTTAAAAGAGCTTTCTTTTACCATTGACACAGAACTATTTTGCTGTGTATTGTCAGGCCTTGTAGAGATGAGGGGTGCCGATTGTATTTGAAAACTTCTGCCCTTGCTTCTGGATATGCTGGGGGATACAGCTTGAAACTAAAACAGAGCCCTGGGGTGACTGCTGCCAATGTGTGGAGAATAGAAAACCTGAAACTGACAATGGGCCTTCTGAAAAACAGTAAGTAAAAGAAAATCTAAAAAGATAAAAATATATTTAGGTCCCCAGTAGCTTCAGGAGAACAGGTGCTTTGCAACATGTTAATTTTTCACATACTCATTTTTCTGAGAGTCTTGAATAATTGTTTAATGTTTTCAGGAGTACTGTGAGGCATTTAAATAGCAGTAGGCTTTCTCTAAAGCTATGCATGAGGGCTACTCCAAAACTAATACCTCCTATGTTATTATGTTTGCCCACAAAGTCAGAGGTGGATGTTGGTGATGTGGCAGTAGAGGTTGAACCTTCCCACCAACGTCCTGTTACATTTCATTGCCATGTGACAGATGGCAGCAGGGGGTTGGCCTGACAGAATGATGTCTTATGTGGAAGTGCATAGGAGGTAAAGATGGGGGACTTGAATTCTCCCATGTAGGAAAAAAAATTGCACTTGCTGACATTTACTGACTTGTGCTGAACATTTCTGGAGACCAAACAGTGACTATGAGCACAGTGAGGCAGTGGGTGGTGTGTTTCAGCAGGGGTGACGGTGGGTCACCTCCACTGGTGCAGGTTTTTACATGCGTGGCTTGCAGTTCTTGTTCATGGCTGGTGAAAATGTATAGCTACGGGTGGTGACTATATGGAAATATAGAGCACGTTCTCAAGTACACTCTCAAATTCTTGTGCTCTTTGTATTGTTTGTAGTTTCCATGGAAATACACAGGAGGCATTACTTTTATAGTTCCCAATGTAAATGTATGCTATGGGAAGAGTCATATGAAAGAGGATATTTATATTCTTGGAAGACTGTTTGATAAGACATTATTGTAATTTGCTCCGTGATTCTAGATGCTCTCAAAAGGTCTTAATGTCATATGTTAAATGCAAATAAAGATGCAGCAGAACAGGGGAATGACTCATAAGACTAGCACTGTGCTTTCCCTCTGCTGCTTTGCTTCTGATGTGTAAGAAAGCTATGGTAAAGAGCAAACCTGCAGCTTGTATAGGCTTTCCAGGGCTGCAAGTCAGCTCACCTGACTGCTTCTGTGCTTCAAGCTATTCTGTTTCCCCCAAATGACCTAATACGTGCCCAGTGACTTGCATTAATCCAGGACAAACCAGTCTCTGCTGTAGGGAGGGAGCAAATATGGCTGCTTCGATGGTGTAGGACTCCTGAAATGGCAGGAAAACTGTGGAACATGCAGATTGTGTGAGCAGGGGAGTTATGCTGGACTCTGCCAATAAATGATAGTAGAAAATCCTTTTCTCAGAGGCTAAAGCATCTGGAGAAAATATTGTTCTTCCAAGCATGGTGTTTGGCTTGGTCTTCAGTCAGAAGACCATGAAAAAGGTTTCTTGCAGTTTTTGAAAGCACTGGCATACCTAATTCACCCTTCAGCCAGCTGGTTGTCTCAGCAGAGGAGAGTGACGGAGGATGAGAAAATGAGAAATGACTTGAAAGCTCTAGAATGTATCCATCCAGTTACCAAGTGGTCAAGTCTCATCTGTTCCCTGCATGGAGGTGCCTGAAGCAAGGGTAGATTTATCTATGGGGTTGCAGAGGCTCAGCTGAGCTCCTATCTAGCAGCACATTCCAAAGCTCAGGAGAAGGGAATGACTCTTCTCCTTGATGGGTTTTGAAATTTTCTCCTACAAGGTTAGTGTATAAGGGAAGATACAAGGATATCTATATACTCACAGATGCTAAAGTCAGAAGAGACTACTCTGGTCATCCAGTCAATGACCTTATTTTTTTTTTTCCTCCAGACTGGATTGAGGACACTTTAAACATCTAATCTTTAAAGACTCCAGTTCATGCTGAATCTACCACTTACTGGATAAGCTCTTTCTATGTCTAATTATCCTCACAGCTAGTAAAATGCCTCTTATTTCAAGGTTGGATTTGTATAGCTGTTTCTTGCTTCTGAATTCTATTTTCATTATTTCTTTCATTTCCTTTTAATCTTTAAAAGCCTGTATTGTATGTAAGAATAACATTAAAAAAAAATACTGGAAGGAAGGGAATACAATTAGTAAGTCTGTTCTCAATGACTAAATCCTAAACTTTTAGAATAACTAATATTCATTCTTTTCTTATGGCCTTCTTTTGTTGCTTCCAGTTGTTCCTTTCACATGTCTATCTGCAATGCTTTATTAGTTCTTGAGCGAGTCTTCGAACTCTTTGTCTTTCACAGCCTATGTGAGTGCTAGTCCTTAGATGATGCGTAAAAATAGCCACACCAAAGGTCCATCTAGCCCAAAAGCTTCTTCCCAGCAGTGTCCAAAATAGATGTTTTGGAGAAGGTGATTTAAAATAAAACAAACCTTATCTCCTCCTTGGCTGTTAGCCATACCACCAGCATATGTCTGCACAGATGTGAAAATGAGCAAATAGAATTTAGAAGTCATTTTGTGGCTAGGTCTGGCGTAAGGTTACTTCATGAGTGGGCACATACAGAGTCGCGCAATCCCAAATAGTCTGAATTAAGTCTTCATGGTGACCAGCCTAGGCCTTATGAACTCATGATGTGTGAATTGAATGAAATAAGTAACAAATTGCACCTGCTTTTTTGTATTTAACAGGTAAAGGAAAACTAAACAAGTACATACGTTCTTCTTTCACTTAAAGGAGAAAAATGCAAAGGAAAAGCAGCATATTTAGGAGTAGCAAGAGGAAAGAAGAAAGAATAGGAAGGCAGAAGTATGGCTTCTGTTTAGGTGTTTTGTTTCTCATTGGGTTGTTGCTGTCTGTCTTCTCAGAACATTTGAACACATTTTATTGACTTTATTTGATTTCTAAATGAAGGAAGATTACACAAACGCAACACAGCATTGTCTGGCTGCTGATTGTATGTACAACTGCAAATTTGTTACTAGATGTTTCCAATATTTTGTTTTGAGCTTGGTGCTGTTAAAGACAAATGATTATTGTCACATTTGTGCAAACCTTTTTCTAACTTTATAGAGATAGAAAATTTGTTACTCTAAGATAAGCTTTACTTCACAGTATGGAGCAGTGGGAGGGGGCAAAAGCAACTTCTAAAAGCATCTTGCCATCTCCAAAGATCCAGGCATGTGAATTTATCCATGCTGATATGCAAGGGTGGGCAAGTTTCAAATAAGATTACTAACATATACACTTGACAGGGCTGTTGAAAATACAAAGGGAAAGTTAGGGAAATGAGGAGAAAGTGCATTTTGTCTGAACTGTCTGAATTACACACCGGAGAACTCTATGTGAATCCAACCAGAAACACAGAATGAATGATGACTAAACACAAAATGATTTGCAACACCCCAAATATAGACTGGAATCATCAGACTTCTTAAATCACTGCTGTATTTGTGCCGATTAGGTTGGTCTGAGATACAGAACTAGAGCTTGTTCTTTGCAGCAACTGCAAAGAGGATATTTGCATTCCTCTGCTCTGGAAGGGTAGGGCAAAAGTCACGTAGCTGAGAGCTGGATGCTAAGGGTAGCAGGTGTCTGAAAAGAGAAAGAAACAGCTTTTGCTAAGCAGAAGCCATAACGCCACACTGCAGCAAAACATAACTTAGTGCGTTAGCAAAGCTGTATTTATAGAAAGCATCAGCATGCAGCTATGGTCACATGTCTGAAGGTGGCCTTTCATCTCCTTGTAAATATTTTTCAAACAAGATAGAGGGGTGGGAGATGGAAGAAATCTCATATGGTAGTGTTAAATTTTTGCAGCACTGGAATTTCAGTACCTGCTGCAGAGGGTGTAAGAGGCATCTAGTCCTTACCTCTCAAACTGAAATACCAAATCTCGCTCTCCTGAAACTCTTGCCAGTTTTCACGCCCCCCACCCACCCCCACAGCCTCACCACTACCGTCAGCATTTGCTATGCCATTTCGCTTCATTGCTCACTTGCTAAATATAAGCCTATGATTTTCTTTCTTCTGAGAGCTCTGCTGTGCGATAAGCACTGAATACTGACAGCTCCCCCACTCCAATTCAGCAAAAGCTATGGGCTGCCTACAAGGGGGTATAAGTCCATCTTAGGTGAAATGCTGGCTCCTTTGACCAAGAAAGCTTTTCAGATGACCTGTGTGCAGTGACATCTGCCAGCGGTGACCTCTGAAGTTCAACAGAGCCTTTCATTCAGGAGAAAAGGTGGCCCTCCAGGCTTAGGTACTGTGGTTGTTCAGTAATGGCCTGCTTGTATCTGACACATACATCCTCTTTTGAGGCAGAACTGACTTCCACACAACATCTAGGCATTGTTGGAGACACAGGTAGCTTTGTGTTCAGCTTATGCCCAGTGCTATGGCAGCCAGAGTTGTTTGTGCTGTTTTTGCATGCCTCTTGTCTGGGAGGTAGGAGACCCTTCTGCTCTCGTATCTGCATTTCTTAGTCTCAAAGAAACGCCCTGGTTATCAGGCTAGAGCCCTGTCTGCCTACCAGTGGGGAAGATGAGCTGGTAGTGGGCAAGCAGTGCAACTATTACATGGCCTTTTGAGGTTAGTTTATGTTTTGTGGACTTGTATCAATACTTACATTCAGGGAAAGGACTTAAGGCAAAGTGAAACAGGTGCCTGAGGCTGGGAAGAACCTCAGGAGGTCTCTGGTGCAGTCTTTCACTCCAAGCAGAGTGAACTGTGACATCAAATCATGTTGCTTAGGGCTTTCTAGTCTTTAAAACCTCTAAGGACAGAGCTTACATAATCTGGTGAACTTGGTTCAGTGTTTGGCTGTCCTCATGATTAAAAAAACTTTCTCCTCACATCTGGTTTCTGCCTTTCACTTCTGCATATGCCTGGTATCTTTTCACCATGAGCTACTGTGAAGGGCATTGCTCTGTCTACAGAGTAATCTCATAGGTGCAGATGTTAAGTGCTCGTGAAACAGTCTTGTCTCCAGGTTGAACTGGCCCTGGTTCCCCAAACTCTCCACACAGGGCTAGCACTCCTGCCCGGATCATTCTGGTTGTCCTCTGCTGAACTTGCTCTAGTTTACTGAAGTGTTGGGGGGCCCAAAACTGTTATACACTCTTTGAAATAGTCTGAGTACTTAGCAAAGAGAAATAATGGTTTCTCTTGGTCTAGTGATTGTGATTCTGATATTTTGGCCTAGGATTGCTATATAGCCTGTGCAGGCAAGGCATGCTGCTGGCTCACATTCAGCTTGATGTCGTTCATGACCACTGAAGTCTTTCAGCAGACCTGCTCCAAAGGCAATGACTTGGTCAATGGCTATATGTCCTGGTGAAGGCTGGTGATGAGTGGTGACCCCGAGGGGTCTGTCTTCAGGCTGTTAGTCTTTGACAACTTTATCAATAACGGGATCAAGTGTGCCCTCAGCAAGTTTGTGGATGAAACCAAGCTGGATGGTGCAGTTCATATGAAAGAAGGAAGGGATACCATTCAAAGGTGGGCCCATGTAATCGTAATAAGGTTCAACAAAGGCCAAGTGCAAGGTGTTGCACTTTGGTCAGGGTAATCCCAGGTATAAGTACAGACTGTGAGAATAACTCCGTGAGAGCAGCTGTGCCAAGGAGTGGTAGATGTTGAAACTTAACATGAGCCAGCAGTGTGCACTCTCAGTTTGGCAGACCAACAGTCTTGGGCTGCATCAAAAGAGGGGTGGCCAGCAAGGCAAAGAAGGTGATTATCCCGTTCTTATCTGCCCTCATGAGACCCTATCTGAACTACTGTCCCTGCCCTGGGTGAAGGGGCCTCCTGCCGTTTCCTGTCCCAGCTCCTGCTGTGACTCCTCTGAGGACATGGTGGTGGTGGGGTGCCCAGGACATCATCAAAGGATGCTGGGGAGCTTCTCAGCGCTGAGGCCTGCAGGGCTAGTAGAGCACAACCCAATGAAGTCCTTGTTCACTGCTCCAAGTTTCACAGGTATCCTCAACTGGAGTCAGTGCACAAGTCCATGCTGAACTCTGCCAACCTCTGAATTTATGTGTCAGTGAGGTAGGTCATCTCTTGGTGATGTCACAGCCCCTTGGTTGGTGACCTCACAGTCCATGGCTGGATGTGTTCAGGCACCAACCTAGGCCTCCATCACCCTCCATTATTCAGTGATTTTTCCTTTGTAATGGTGATAGACTTGGGAAAACCAAAATTGCAGGTTTACTATCTGCAATCCATCTTCTGTGAACTATTAGCACTTCCTGAAACTTAGAGAGACACTTCTTTGCCTGTTCTGGCTTGGATATGATGCCAATTGGTGGCAATCTCTGTGTCAGGCTTGATTTTTTTTTTTGTATTTAATACTAAGTGCTTACATCACAGGAGGTTGTTTGCTCATGCTTTCCTACTCGTAAGACCAATTTCAGTTGGAGATTGGACTAGATAATCTCCAGAGGTCCCCATGATTCTATGACTTTAAAGCAATCTTTCAAAGTCGTTATGTCTTCATTGCCTGTATGGAGAACTTATTTACCTGAAGAACTGTGAAAAAAGCTTACGTAGGTCACCATGTTTACCTTACTGGTCTTTTTCAAGATCAGTACTGGGTCATCAAAAGTTGTTGGTTAGGTCAAATATTGTCTGCCTGGGTAGTTGTCAACAACTTCGGAAGTACCTGAAGTCTTAACAAGAAAGAAAACATTTATTATTCGTAATTCTACCCCTGTTTTTGTGAATTATGTAATTGTACTAGTATAAATTTATACAAGAGACTACAGCAGACTATGTGAGAAGGAAGAAAGAGGAAAAAAGAGTTTGCTAACCTCTGGTTATGATAGTAGTACATCCTAGTGTGGTGCCGGATGTTTATGTGCAGGAAGGGACAGATCTCTACCCCATTCTACTTTCACTCCCAGCCAAAGACTGCACCTAGAACTAACAAGATGAAGTAGGACTACTAAACTTCCTTTCCTAGCTATCCTAGATGTTCTCTTTTCTTAGGATGTGCTTTATCTGAGATGAATGCATCGTACTCATACTGCAGAAAGACAGATGATCCTCACAATCTCTACTTGTAGTTTTGAAGTTCTGAATGTGGAGATTATTGCAAAATTGTAAGGACAGATCAGCAGTGAGATCTTATCTGAAAATCATCACTGGAAGCTCAGGATATTTCAGGACAGTAGATTCAGTGTAGTCTGCAAAATATTTTTTTACCCATTAAGGTTGTATCAAATGCGAAGACCTGATCCTGTAGCTCTGAGATTGACCTTACTGGCCCCAGTGGGACTGTTTTATGACAAGGATTGTAGGATCAGATTCTCCAAGACGTTTGATGAATGATGCCACATGATTTCCATGGGGAAATTGTGTTTTTTTAGCCATTCACGAATGTATGCATTTTGAAAGAGCAAAATTTTGCTTACTGTTTCCGAAGTAAAGTGCAAATTCTCTGGCTATTTCTAAAAATATAATTATTTTTTAATGTCAAGATGACAATCTGAAATAACTCATGTAATAGCATCTAATTTACAGAGAGGAATCATTATCTTCTAGCTGTGTTACAGTTAACTGCAAATAATGAAGTGAAGCTTAAACAGAGCGAAGTGCTCAAATTAATGGAAAAAAAAAATTGGTGAGACCATACTAACAGTTATCATTCTGATTGACTTCTTTCCAGCCTCTTCTCTTCCACCTTTTTAATTCAAAGTTGAAAAAGACTGGGCTTCAGCATTAAGGACAAACCAGGTTCCTTTTTTTCTTACTTCAGTTTCAAAGAGCAGGAGAAGAGCCTGTATCGGTTCTTTTGTAATCAAGTTACACAATGCCTGGATGGAAGGACATAGTGATCTGCCACCAGCAAAAGATGTGCAATACCCTGAAAGAGTGAACTGATTTATAGGACTTGATGTAAAGAAAGCTCCTAAAACAATGCTGGAGTGCTTCAAGTCTCCCTCTTGCAAGCTTTCTGAAACAAACAAACAAAAAATTGCAAAATCTGTATTTCAGTTACTTACAGTGTAAGGGCTGTTCAGCTAATTGAATGGTTTGGCTACCAGGCTTGTGGGAGCTATTCACTTTCCTCTTCCAGTTAGAGGACAAGCAAGCACCTAAGGCAAGGGTTCCGAACCATCCAGGTGAGTGTTATGGCAGTTGTGCTACACAGGACACAGCTGGAAACAGCTGGTCTGTCTACCTCCAAATTATGGATGAAGACCACCTGACATTCCCTGCTACTTCTAGAATCTGACCCAAGTGTTGTCCTTCCCTTGGAGTACAACAGGAGAAGCAATAGGCTGCTTTTGCTTGTGAAAACAACCTGTTGCACTAGCGGAGATATATTGTGAAAGGCTGGAGATCAGTTGTCAAATATTAATGACATACTGAGTGCTGTACTAGGTCCTTCAAGAGAAGGTTTTGTATTCCATCTTCTTAAAGAAAATTGGGCATGAGGAAAAAATAAGGCTAGTTTCAATTTTTAGGTCAAGTTTTTGATAGGAAGGCATAGTAAAGTGAAAATTTGCACTAGTATGGTACTCTTTTTGTTCACAGCAAGACTGCAATGTTTATGCAGGTGTGCTGAAAGTGTCTAGGTAGCTGGTAGGCTGTAGACCATGCCTTAATTTTCCTTTTCTTGAATGTGAGAGGTCAGATGCCTACTAGACCATCTATAGAATGCAAATGCTTAAAAGGTGTGTGGGGGAGACCTTTCTTCAGCGTTGGAAACTGGAATACAGAACTGAAGAAAACTTCTAGGATAGAGTATCCAAGCATCTGAATGCAAATAATGGCCATAAAGTTGATTACTCCAAAGGATCAACAAAACACCACAGATGCTTTATGACAAGTTCATGACAAGCCTGTATATGTGTGACAAAGCCTAATCAGTCACAGAAACAGCAGAAAAAGGATCAAGGTACTGCCAGATTCCCATTCCCTGCAAGTGTAGACAATTAGTGGTGTGTGGGAAGCATACTTCAAGAGTCTGAGAAGTGAGATGTGCTTTAGACTACCCTGAAGCCATTAGAACAATCAACAAAAAACATTTTTCAGTTACTCTGACTTTGTCAGTTTCCAGGGCTTCAGAAGGATGAAGATCTCTGTCCTGTTTGATATAGTTAATATACATTAAGGAAATAAACATACGTTTCTGGTCCCCAAAGGTGAGTGGTGGAATGCAGTCCAGCACAGTCCACTCACATAAAATAAATAGCGCCAACATGAGAATGGGTCAATTTTTCCTCCTCCTCAAGGATATCACAAACGAAAGATAGTCTTAAGTATTTTCAAGAGGGAAGACAAATTGCTTCTGACAGACTTCTCAATGTTCTTTGCAAATTTTATTCTTTTTATTTATTGAATTTCTCTCAGAGCATGAATGGAGTTGCTAGGGCTTATTAATACAGTTTATGAACTGTTTTGGACTAATTATCTGCTTTAAGGTGGTGTGCTAGGAGAAATGGATTAATAAATGTGGCATATTATTAAAAAGTGGAAAAAAGTGTTGAGGGGTAAGATAAGACATGTTCTGTAATATGTTTATCAAGCTCTTGGTCTTGCAGTCTCTTAAGCACATCAGCATTTCCAGATACACAAGCTGTTTTTATCAAGTAAATGCTTCCTGTGTCTTGAATGAGTTGGATGACTGGAAATTACCATTCTTAAATGATTAACTTTCATAAACTTAAAGAAAAACAGATACTTAATCACACATGCAATGAGTTATATTAAGCTCACATAAGTAGTTTTTTTTATAGTTTGGAGTCTGTAGCTTGGTGTGGCAAGATAAGATTTCTCCTTAATAAGTTGGACTGGACTGGATTAGCCCTACTTCAGAGTGTCTGAATTCATGGCTTTTCCTTCCAATTGGATTTGATAGTTCTTGTGGCTGGGTTTGGGCGTGTGTAGCTGGTTTTTTTGGTTTTGCTTTTTAAATCTTTGGGGAAGACTGTTAATCTTCAAGTAACTAAAAATCTTGACATTTATAGGAGTTATAATGGAACTAATGAGACAATCTTAACAAGGCTTCTGCTTTGAGTTAATTGTCTATTTTGAAAATGGTTAATGGTTTTAAATTGATTCCTGAATACATTCTGAAGATAGATGTGTTAGATTTTCTCATTATGTGTATCTGTAATAAGTGCTCCTCTAGTAGATAGGGATGTATATTTGCACAGTTTTCTATCATTAAATTGTAATTAGATACTTGTCAACAATGTGAATTGGCACTGCTATTGCTTAGTAGCACTGATTGCTTTGCCCACCCTAATTAATGAACAGCTTCCTTATAAGTAAATTAATAGAGGTAGTCCCCTTACCCAAAATTATTTCAGTCATGTTGTTGTAGTGCACTTCATTATAGAAATGTAAAATGTAGCAGCATTTCAATTAGCTACTCTACAGTATCAAACTATTTCTATTTTCACCTGTTCTTTTAAATATTTTTTTGAGAAGACCCTGACCTCTCCTTACCATTTCTGAGCACAATGCAGATTTCTGCGAAATGTTGCTGTGCTTAACTACAATTAGAGTCAGTTTTAACTTCTTACTATAGTACTAGGGAAAACTGGGAAGACAAATTCAGCGAGTTCTGGTTACTGTACAAGAAGTTTCTATAATATGAATATAAATACTGTGTGGTGTTAATCAGAACTTTTTAGTTGTTCAGCCCCAAGAATTGTCCTTTTTGACGTAAGTGGGTCTATGTGTGGGACCTCTAGAGATCCATTCCAACCCTCCCCTGCAAAGCAGGCTTCCTACAGCAGGTTGCACAGGTAGGCATCCAGGCGGGCCTTGAATTTCTCCAGAGGAGAACCCACAACCTCCCTGGGCAGCCTGTTCCAGTGCTCTGTGACTCTTACTGTGAAGAAGTTCCTTCACATATTGGTGCAGAACTTCCTATGCTCCAGTTAATAGCCGTTTCCCCTTGTCCTGTTCCCACAGACTGCTAAAAAGAGGTTGGCCATGTCCCTTTGACTGCCACACTTAAGATATTTATAGACACTAGTAAGATCACTTCTGAGTCGTCTTTTCTTAAGGCTGAACAGACCCAGTTCACTCAGCCTTTCCTCACAGGGGAGATGCTGCAGGTGCTTTATCATCTTTGTGGCCCTCTGCTGGACTCTCTCCAGGAGATCCCTCTCCTTTTTTGTACTGGGGAGCCCAGAACTGGATACTAATTCTGGTTGATATCGTTGCTGTCATAAGTCTTTGTATCATTTGAGTAAACTGAACAAACCTGATGCTTCTTCCTAGATCTTGGGGAACTGAAAAACCTGGGGGAGATGGTAGTGGCTATGCTAGCATCCATCCCTTCAGTTCATCTTTAGTTTTTCATTATTCTGTAGAGGTCTAAAATTGCAAGTGACTTTTAATAACTTGAAGACTTACAGAAGTAGAACAGGTCTGATTGTTTTACAATTGCTGCTTCCACTTCTTACTCTATCTGCTCCATGTGCAATGCCATTAACTTTACAATTTTATAGCGCTTACTTGGTAATTATTACATAAGTCACTCTGAAAGTAATGCCTCCTATTTATTTCCATGGGAACTACAACAGATACAAAAACCACAAGAACACCATTTGACAGAGCAAATTCTCAGGTACAAAACACTGTTTTCATCATAGTCACCGTTAGCTATGCACTTCTGCCAGCAATGAACAAGAGCCTGCATGCTACACATTTAAAAAAAAAAAATCTGCGCCAGTGGGTGTGACCCACTGTTTCACAACTGCTATTATGACATTGTTTATAGGAAGATGTTGTCCATGCAGTCTTTTGTTCATTGGCCTGAAGAGATAGAAGTTAAAAGGTGTCAAATCTGGACTATATGCTGGGTGTTGTAGGACAGTCCAGCTAAGACTGGCAATGTGCTCTATGGTCTTCAAACTGGTATGGGGCCTGGTATTACAAAGTTGCAAGAAAAAGGTGGTTGTTTTCTCTGCCCTAGCTCTGGAAGTTTGAGCCTTCAGCTTAGTCAGTGTTGTAGTGGTCAGAGTTGATAGTTTGTCCAGGTTCCAGGAAATCGAGAATGATCACCTCTTTCCTATCCCAAAAGGGAGTCCACATCACTTCAACCACTGAATGTTGTGTCTTGAAGCTTTTCTTCAATGAGGAATTCACTTGTCACCTTTCCATGGACTGCCATCTTGACTCCAGTTTGTAATGGTGACACCATGTCTCATCACTGGTAATTTATCACAGAATCGTGATGCAATCCAGGAAACTGTCACCTTGCATTAATTCAGTATGTCCTGACAAACATGCACACAATGTTTTTTCTGTTCCTGTTTGAGCATTTGTGGGATCCAGCTGGCACAAATTTTGCAATATTACAACATAGCCACCATTGTTTCCATTGCATTGAATCTGATATTCTGCTCTTCATCCAGTTCTCTGCTTGTAATCTACTGCTTCACACAGATGAGCTGATTGAGATGCTGTTCATTTTGGTATTTTTTAGTATGTTTGGTATTATTTTTGGTATGTTTTGGTATGATGGATATGTGTGGCCATCTGGAACAAGGCTTGTCTTTAACATAGTTGTTGCCACTGCTTAAATGCCCCACCCACTGCCTCACTGTGTGCACGTCCACTGGTTGGTCTCCATAAATGTTCAGCAGTGTCAATGAACTTCAATAGGTGCCATTTTTCCTGCATGGACGAATCAAAACCTCTGAGTTGACCTACTGGTGAGGTGTTGCAAATATCAATTTTTCAGACATCAAGTATTCCAAGTAGTAATGACAAAACAATAAAATATAGCAGGAATCTCTAGGGCTGCAATGTAGACCATTAATTTTAATGTTTTATTTTTTGGGTAGGCTGGAATGCATAAAAAAAGAAAATAAATTACAATGGTCTTTTCTCAATGGGGCAATAAAAATCAGATTCCATGAAGACCCTAGCAAAATCCAGGTTCTGACTTCCGTTTAGGAGTATTACTACTATCTTGTTCCTTGCTGGTTTTTCCTTATTTTTGAAGGTATGGAGAAAGAGTTGTCTAAGAAGAAAGTCTGTTTCTAGACACTAGCTGTGAGGTCCAACCCTATGTCCTCCTGTACTTTAGAATTTGTATTGCTTACTAGCTTTGACTGTGACACTGTATAGAGATTTCACATAATGCACAGTCAGCAGAACTGATGGTGTAATCAGTTTAGTACTGCAGTTTGTCAGTGTTGCATGCAGATATGAAATATTTCACAGATAATGGAATGAATCCCATTAATTCCAACATTTCGGTAAAAGACAATTAAATTAAGTAAAAATCTTTTACTACACAAAACTGATGGGGCAACACAAATTCTTCTGGAGCATTTAGCACATTTTTTAGATGGTAGAGTTTTTGTGTTTTTTTATTTTTTTGTTTTTTTCTTTGCAAAGTGGGGGTTGGAGTAGTACATGAAAGGGATAGGAGACAGTAAATATTTTAACAGTAAATATTTTAACAGTTCTTTAACCACACGTGAGCTTCAATATAGGCTGTTTACTTACCAAAAGATGGCTTCACCTAGCTCTAATGTAGCTGAAAGATAAGTGGCATATACAGTGCTAGTGCTGAAAAACTGTTGATTTGCAGTCTTCAATCAGCTCAGAGAAGTCCTCACAGGAGCCATGGTTCCCAAAGAAATGATACACAAAAGGCATTTGCTGATTAACTGAGGAGCTAAAAGTGCAACCAGGTGAGTAACAGACCAGGTAGAAAAATGGTCTCGAAGAGAAGGCCGATAGCATTCTTCTTCTCTAATCAAGATGAGGTGGAGGAGAGGGATTAAAATATTTGGGTATACAAGGTCTTTGCAAAGAGGGGAGTAAAGTGCCATCATACCTTAAAGGCAGGATGAGAGGAAGCAGGCTGTAATTTCAGAAATTGGATGCTTAGACATCATTTCCAGTAGTGAGAGCAGTGATGTTCACCAGGCAGATACCTAGTGAAACTGTGGAGTAAACACCATGCACCTCAAGAGTTCTGGTGGTTCGACTGGAGTGCTTAGGGCATAGTCTGCCTCCTGGGCAGGAAGTAAGATTTTAAGAATAGTTCCATGAGACTGCCGAATGCTGTGCTTTTTATGTAACTGGTGGAGAAGAACTTGGGCCTAGAGTTACTACAAGGCCATTCCAGATCAGGCAAATACCAGCCTTTTCCTAGGCTTTTTTTCTGTCCCATTTTCAAGCATCTTCTCTTCCTTTAAAGAAGTGGCTGGGCCTGTGAAAGATACAGTATTTCAGTGCAGTTGAGTCACAACAACTAGGAAACCAGGAACTGGAGGGTATGTGGCTACTCCAAGTAGTTTTCAATTCAAATCCTCTGATCCACAATAAATTATATGAGATTTCTGGCAGGCTTATGTTACAAGTTGCTCTTATTCAGCAAAATGTCTCCAGCTGTTTTAGTAGACAATTTGTTTACTTGTCATCTTTTCCAGAAGAATCTTAGAACTATATTTTATACCCTGATTTAGCTCTTGTAAGCTGTTTGAGCAAAGTGGGAACTAAACCTGGAATGATTGTCTCACTGACTGAAATTTCAAGCCTGTCCATTGAAGAATATAATGGAAAAGCAGTGGCACAATTGTTCCAAGCTTCCAAAGCCTCCACTTGGGTGGAGCTGTGTCGGAGAGCAAAACCAAGCTGTGTTATTCATTTTCTTGTTTTCTACAGACAGCTTACTCCAGTATAGAAGTGATCAAGAGTATACATCATATGCCTGTATGCCACTGGAATAACTACTGCAGTGCAGTGTGTTGAGGATAATTACAGGAATGGTGTTGGCTGGATATGAAAGGCTGAGCAGTACAGCCTGTAAGCTGGCAGTATATTGAATTACTTCGAGATCTTGCAGAAAGCTGTCTTACTGGGGATGATTTTCCCAATCACTTTGACAAGGTCATATAGATGTCTTTCAACAGTACAAGATAAAATGTTTCAAGAGGAGAACTGAGAAAGTGTTACCACCTTTACTTAGTGTGTTAGTTGCATATATTGAGGTGAGGTCTGTTGTATTTTTTAGTAATACAGTTTTTGTTTGGGTTTTGTCATGATCATTGAAAGTTCCCTCCTCTCTAATTTATTAAGGGTATTCTAGGATGGTGAACTTTAAAAAACAAACAAAAGACCTATTAAAGCTGTAGTAACCATTCTCCTTTTCCTGTGAAGTTAATAAATCAGAGCTGTGAGGTAGCAGGCTTTCTGTTGAAGTATATCACATTGTCCTCATATTCATAAATTACTCTTATCCTACAAGTCAAAGCACGCTGTAAAACTGAGTTAGTGTGTTATGCCTGAAATAAAGCACTCTGAGGTTGAAGTGGGAGCGCTAGATCTGTGCAGAGATTTCTACTGTGTGCCTCTGATGCAACCTGTTGAATGATAACTAAAGCTGTGAGGCCTTGCCAGGACCAGTTTCCCCATTGTGTTGTTTTTTTTTGTTGTTTTTTTAATAGTCTGTGACTTCCTTTCTTTCCTCTTCTGAACTGATATTTTTCTGATGCTTGGCCCTCCCTGTGCAGTCAGACATCTGTTTTCAGAAGTTTGAATAAACAAAATTTCCACCTCTTTTGTCTAAGAAAAGAATGTACAGAGGATATTCTTCTGCAGTAAAAGTAAATTCTGCGCTTCTATTTTTATTTGAAAATGGAAATCTGCTATGGAAACAGATTTGGAGCTATGCATGACCTCATTTTGAAAGGCAAAGACTTTGATTTTTCTGTTCTGAAATACACCTTAAAAGGAAGTACGGAGGGCTCAGTGGGAGTTCTTGCTGATTGAAGAGAGAAGCACTATGTTCATGATAAAAGTCCTTCACCACTTGTGGTGTTAGAACTATATTAAAATGGCAAGTTGTTTTTAGAAAAACTATCGGTATTGAACTCAGAGAAAACTGAGAAGTAGAAATGAGAGGGGACTTTGTTCACAATCTAGAATGCATTTAATATGTTGATTTTATTTCTTCGAATGTCCGTACAAGATGAACAACTCAGTGCTCTTATAGGAGCACAACAGAGGACACTCTGAGTCTTCTTACATTAAAGTGTCAAGGAAAGTGGCTGGTAGAGCTCCCAAGAAGATGGCAGAAAAGTCCTCTTTGAAGGATTAAAGTTTAGGGAGGAAAGGACTTGTTCTTACCAGACCTAGTACTAGTTCCATATTGTACTCTTTAAGAACCTGTTATATGAGAAGTTGAAATCGTTTCTTCATGGAAGCAATGGGAAAGCACAGCCCAGTGTTTTATGAAGTCTCATTTGGTAAATACATGACACTGCCTTTGGTCTGAATCTAAGTATTTTTGGAGATCAGTTGGTGCTGAACATAGGACTCAACAGTTTTGTTTCTGTGGCTGCCTCTTGTAGGGTGCCTTGGAGCATCAGTCCTGAGGAAAAAGCTGGAACCAGGCAATGAATTTCAAAGCACTCAAAGTTGCTAGTAAAGCAGGCTGTGTGTTAAAGCTGGTTGTATTTCAGGCATTTATAGATGCTTTGGCATAGGGCCTTCAAATCCAGGAAACTCTTCCTTCTTTAGTTTGTCTCTTTCTTTTGCCTCTCGCTTCTGTTTGTCACCAAATTGATCACCTGTAAAGATTCCAAAGCAAAAGGCAAAGCTGGATGACTTTACGCTTACCACAGCCTGGGCTGAGCATGGCAACTTCTCTGCCTTTACTGTGTCTAATGGAGACTGAAAACAAGTGTGGGAAAATAATCACCTCAGTTCATTTGCACAGTTCTCACTTTGATAATCTATCAACCCCAATTAACCCAGAGTGTTAATGACTGGGCTCCAGGAACTGCAGAATGAAATACCATTAAAATCACTTATATTAACAATCTCTCTCTAAGTGAAGTGGGAGTATGCATCATCCATCAGGTCTATTGATCTAAGTCAGTCTCAAGCACTCTTCTGATTTGAGGTATTGACAATTTTACTGGACTAATACTGTTGGAAGTCAGTAGGGTACTGGTGATGATGCATCCGTAGAAGGAGCCCAATAATAACTTGAATGCCACTGAATCAATAGTGGAATCATCAGTGAACAAGTTCTGTGTTTTTCAGGTTTTGACCGTACTGAAAGCATGCAGTATGTGAACCACTAGTGAAAAAGGTCATTCCTGTTGTAGAGGCATGGTGTTTTGTTATAGCAACAGCATCAGAATTTTATTTTGATGTGTAGGATAACATAGAGAGAAATCATTAATTGTACAAATGTGTCATGGCAACAGGCAGTGTACCTCTATGCTTTCTTCTCTTTTTTTTTTTTTACCCTTTTGGAGCTGGAGGATGCTCTTGCTTCTTACCCTTTTCCATTTTCCACTAACAGGCATGTTCATTAGAGCAAAAGAACCTCTGCCTTATGAATGGTAGAAGGTTCCTCTCACCAATATTTCTGTGCAATTACTTTATGGCAATAACATTTGAGATAATAAACCAGGTTCCATCCTGATGAAAGTAAATGTGGTTACACTGGAAGTAAACATAGTTACGCATTCAAGAGATAAATAAAATAAAGTCTCATCTTTGCAAAAGACCCAAATAACCTTATACTACTGTTATAATGCTCTGCTATTAAGATCAATGAGTAGAGCATAGCAGTGATAAAGTTTAATTGAAATAAGCTACTATTGCTGCTTTAGATGTTGTATTGATTTGTGGTCTCTTGGTAGGATAGACAATGGGAGAACTGAGAGGACTTTCACAGGCTTTTGTTTTGAGGATTTTTAAAACTTATTTTACTTGATTCAGAGCCATATAGCCTTTCCTGCTAAATGCACCTTGTTATTTTACATTAGTTGAGATCAGGTAAATACTCTATCTAGAAAATAAAAATGAACAATCATCAGATATGGAGTAGGTAATAGAAATGCCTTGGGGGGTGTACCATATGAAGAGGAGATAAGAACCATATCCTAGGTGAATGAGGAATGATCACCTATGTCGTGTGCAAGAGATACTTGCAGGTAGCTATTAAAGGAGAAAGTCACTGAAGCCGTATCATTTCTCCCTAGTGTGTATCACCCTCTGAGCCTCGGGCTCACCAGCAGCTACTTAGCCTTTTGGAAAGGTAGATTATGCTCTCCCTGTGAAATACTCCTCAATGCTATTGTTCAGTATTCAATTAACTCTTTGAGATATTGTCTGGAGAAATATTAAAAGATTTTTTTTAAGTCTTTCCAATAATCTCTGGTCTATCATTGCAGAAAGACAGCCTCTGCGGGCTGACCAGACTGCTCCAGATTTTGTCATCTGAGCAGTGGTAGTGAGCAGTCCTTCTAGTTCAGGTAGAATGAGCTGGGCTGTTTTACGTTGTTTGCCTTGATAGAAGGGAGTTTGAGGAAGGCAGAAATCCATGTGCTAGGTGTTGATGTGCAGCTGGGATGGGCTGGCTTCCACTGGCATGACTGGCAGTGAAAATGCATGGAATGCATTTATCTGCTTTCTTTGTATCTGTTACAAACAGCCTCACTTTCTTGCTATTTTCCCCCTCAAAATGAGGAAGTGATAGCATTGGTTCAAATTTGTCTCCTGCCTCTGAGTATCAATCAGAACATAAATGAAGTCCTTAGTACTTAGGCATAAGCATAAGGAAGCTGAATGAATTGTAGCAGTATTTCAAACTTCAGTGCTAGTATTCTACCAAATGCTCATTTTTCACTTGTGATTCTGTAAGTGTTTTGGCCTAGGGAAATGGATTAGTTTGGATAGATGTAGGTCACTCTGAAAGTGATGCCTCCTGTTTATTTCCATGGAAGATACAGCAGATACAAAGAGCACAATAACACTATATTTGACAGAGCAAATCCTCAGTTGCAGAACACTATTTTTCAACACAACTGCCACCGTTAGCTATGTATTTTCACCTGTGATGAACAAGAGTCTGCACACTGTTCTTGTTTTTTTTTTTTAAATCTGCACGAGCAGACATGACTAACAGTTTCACAGCTGCTGTGACAGCATCACTGCTGAAACATACTGCCCACTGCTTCACTGTGCTTACAGCCACTATTTGGTCTCCAGAAGTGTTCCGCAAGTGTCAATGAATGTCAGTAGGTGCAATTTTTTTCCAGGGAGGAATTCATTTCCAACACTTTTCTTCATATATGCTTCCATGTCAGACACCATTTTATTGGACTGCCCATCTGCTACCACTTCTCACAGGGCAACAACATGTAATGGGGTACTGGTGGGAAGGTTCAACTTCTACTGCCATACAACCAACATCTGCCTCTGATGTCATGGGCTGTCTTAATAAAATAGGAGGTGCTAGTTTTGGAGCTGCCCTCATAGATTAGCAGAGGAGATGGTTGGCTTGACTGTGTTTTCATGCATTTTATTTTCTGTTCTCTTTTTTTTTAAGACAGAATCGGTGAAGCATTGACTTGTTGGGATTTTTTTGTATGTTTGTGGTTTTTTCTTCCTCTGACTTATCAATGTTAAGTACTAAAGAGCATTATGCAAGTTTGTTTCTGTTTCCATGTCCCCCAAATCTAAGAGTATAAGTAAATGACTTGCTCCTAAGTTCCCGAGGACAGTAGGTTATAAAACTACCTATCATAAGCTTAATGTTGAAGACTGTCTTTGACAAAGGAACCTGCAATGTATGCTTACAAGGCTAGCGACCCATACTCTTGACTGACCTTCAGCAGCAACTAAGACTCCATGATAGTGCTTCCATTAACAAACATAATGCTCCTGGGTAAATATAGGAATATAGTATATGTAAATCCATCTATCTGTAAGTATTTTGTCTGTTAGGTTGGTTGTTGATTCTTCATGAGTTCTCTTAGAAGACAAACTGTTGCTAGGTTTCAATGTAACCAAAATGCCTGTCCATGAGCTAGGTCCATGTGTGAGGATTACCAGTTCATTTCCACCTTTTCCAAATGACTTGGAGGAGAACAGATCTAGTATGCCAAAGGAAAGGTTGAAGTAGAGGCTGCAACAGTGCTTCCAGCATGTTGTGTGCAAAATTGTGCTAGTGTTTTCTTCATGCTCAGCTAAAAGTTACTTAAAGTGAAATGGGGTCAGGTTCAAATATTGGTCCTACATCTGTCCTCTGCAGGGCAATTATCAGGATTTGTTGTACTGCAGAGGGTTCTTTAACTGATACAGAATTGTGCTCTTATTTAACAAAGTGTCTTCTAGTAATAAGAAAATAAGTTTCCTGGCAGCACTGTAATATGCTAACCTTTTTTTGGAACCTCATGAAAGATAACTATCTATCAAAACAAATAATATAGCTCAGATGAAATTCAGGTTAGGAATGATGCATTCATAAGTATGACAAAAAAGGGAAAAGAGAAAAAGACAAGAGATAATGGAAGACTTTTGAGTGGTTGTTGCTATTCACAGCTGTACAGAGAAGCCAGGGAAATCTATCTGTTCACTTCATCCTTCTCTTTCTGCTTACCTGATGACTTGTTGTCAGTCACTTGAAGAACTGTTCTTTGAGAATTCAGAAGAAAAATCGATGTTCATGCGAAGTGAAAGATGAACACTTTTACAACTTTCACCTATATGCTAGCAATAGATATGAGAGCTTCTAACTGCCTTATCTGCCAACTGATCTTTAAAAAGGTGTGGTTACCACAGCAACTGCCACGTGATTGCAATTTACAGCATGCCACTTATCTTGTGCTCTACAGCAGTCTCTCTTCCTCTGCTTGGAGCCTCTGGGGTGACCCTAGTGCCTATTTGGCACTGCCTCATCTCTTGGAGAATGGACTGACAGCTGCTTTTGCACTTTACTGGATTTTGGTTTGGTTGAGGTGTTTATGAATTGGCTGTGTGGTAACCTTGAGATGTGAGGGTCCTGAGGTCACTCCTGTGACAAATGCTGAGTAGGATGGTAGTTGTGGGAGGTTTGCCTTTGAATGCAAGAAGATCACTGAGTGCAGAAATAAAGGGAAAACTTAATTACAGTTGCTTACAATTGGCCTAAATCATCCTATCTTGTTTTTATTGCTCTCTCACTTTTGATTCTTCTTAATTGCAAGGATGTATTTTGTCTGGGCTAATGAATATACAAAAATCAGGCTTCCACTAATAATAGTGGTGCACACGTGTGCTCTGATCAGTGCCATGTGTCCACCAGTCTGTTGAGGAGCTGCAGTTCTGGCAATGTGTTAGGCAAGAGGGTTAATAAATCCATGAGACATGGTGAAAGACTGCTGCCTTAGTAAATAGATACTGTAGCAAGTAGCTGTTACTCATATTTCTTCAGACAGATAAAAATCATGCATGAGAGATGTCTGGAGGCAATTCTTTTCCTTGGTTTTAATAACTAATTTAAGATACAGCTTTTACTTTGACCTCTTTCATTTTCTTTTGTCCATAAGCATTTTTATTTTTTGCTAAGTAGAAAACTAATCTTGTTGGTTGAGTTTTCAGAAATATGCACTTTAATGAAGAAATTTCAAAGAAATACCTCGAGGTGGTGAGATTTTAGGCTGGCATCTATTGTTGTACCTCAGTAAGACGTGAATGATTGAAGGGAAAGATGAGGGCAAGCCTTCTGGAAGAGTGTAAGAGGCTCTGTCCCATTTAATTCTCTTCTTGCCTGAAGTAGCAAAGGGTACCCTTAAGCCCCTTTGGTGTGCCTGCGTAAACCTCTAATTTAAACTGCCTTATATTTTCCTATAGCACTGACAGCAATTAATATTTTCCTCAAAAAGTACATCTCTTCTGAGATAAGCAAAACCTAAAAACCTAAATATAAAACAATAAGAAAAAACTGAACAGATTTGTAGTCAAACAGTGGACAACTGCCTTAACTGGATTCAGAGAGACATAAACACTCTTACAAATCTCTTATGCCAGCCAGCCCCTTCAGAGAGTAAAAGTACAGAATGGTAATTATCGAAGCTTTCTTTCTGTCTTTCTACTCAGCTTTTCACATGAGCAAAGCAGAAGGGATATGCACATTAATAAAGCAACATCAAAGGGAAACAACCCAGCTGGAAAGTAAAGGACTTTCACAATGCCATGTAAAGGAACATAGGGAAGTCAGCTTAATAGCACAGAAACTGTGTGACATGGATTTAACCATCAGTACTGTAACATCTGGGGAATACTTGAAGGTGGCATAAACATGGGGCTGCTACATACAATATACATCTCCTGGGCCTCCTTGTCTCGTTACTAGTTTACACTTCACATATAGTGCTAATAATTTGACAAGCAGCATGGTAACAAGGGGCTTCTTATATAGTTTGTATCTGTTAGGGCATAAGAAGCTAGGGAGAAATGACACTAATTTTGTGGGTTTTAATGTAAAAGGCTTTCTGCCAGCTTTTCCCAAATTTGCTTGGAAAATACTTTAGCTTTCAAGAGTATAGTTAGGAAACTGTTAGAGCGAACTCCCACAAAGTTAAAGGGGGGGAAAGCAACTGGCTTTTTACGCATTTTTCCACTCCATAAATATATACTGTCATGTTCATATACTACAAGATATTTATATAACACAATATTATTCACACCTTATGCAACAGTTATTTTTCACAAGCTGAAGGCAGAGAATATAAAGTGGAGCCAACTCTTCAGTACTTTAGGAAGGAAAAGAATAGGATTAGGTGTTGCCTTATATCATACCAGTAGTTCCTCTTCACAGTAGGGCAGCCTGTGGATATGAAGCGCGAAAGAGGGTCACCTGCCCAAGTAAGAGGTGAAAAAGAGTCTTGTTGACTAATATTGGTTAAATGCATCTTTTTCAACAGGAATATATATATATAACTAAAAAAAAAAAAAATTGGTTGTTTCCAACAGCATCTCTAAAATGAAATTAAAAAAAATCTTGGGCTCTGTAGCTGCACCCTTCAAAATAGAAAGGGGAGGGGGTTGAAGGGGCATCCAAACCCTAAAGTTCTTATGAAGAATTTATTCAAGATTGAAAGAGGAAAAAAAAAACCTTAAGTCTTTTTTAAAAATAGCCCTGTGGATTTAGGTGAAAGTTTCTTTAAGGGCCAGTACAGCTTCTTGTCAAAAGTGAGGCTGTGACCATTTCTAATACCCACATAACAAGAAATCTCTCTGTTCAACCCCCCCCTCCTCCAAAAAAAAAAAAAAAAAAAAAAACAGAGCAACGAACTTTTAAGCTTAGTTTTTTTGCTCTTTAAGATCAGTTTAATTTCTGTGGAGACTATGACTGTATTTTCCCTATAAGATTATTTTGACAATGCATGCTGTGTTCATTGTTCATTTCAGTTGAAATACATAAATGATTTTATTTTTGGATGACCTGCATAGTATTTCTTGCTTTTCTTAATGGCTTAATTTGTCCTTGAAATACTGATGGCAATGCTTGGGAAAGGTGTGGTTTCTCTAAGCCTTTTAATATCATAATTCCTGCCAATACAAAATGTTCTTTCTGAAGTATTAATGTCTTTTGACATGAGTCTCACCTATTTGGCTTCTGTGAAAATCGTTCAAAACTGTTAACTGCGATTAACACTGCATAACTTTTTATTCAGGTCATTGAATTGAAAGCAGAGGACATAGTCTCAAACCTTTCTTACATACCTTTATTCTACAAAAGTCAGTTTAAAACAAAAGGAACAATAGAAAGATGAACTGTGGTATATTCTGAAAAAAAAAAAAACATATCCTTTCTAGACCCTCTAAATTAAACCGATTCATTATATCATGATGTGGAACTTTGATTCAACAGCAATATACTGAGATGTTTGCATGTGCTTAAGTAACACTGAATTTTGATTGCTCTATGGCAATGCAAAAACTGATCTGCAACATTAGAGTAGTCCAGAATATTTTTTGTATGTTCTGAAAACTAGACTTTTTTAACTCTCAACTTTAAATCTTTTTTTTTGGGGGGGGGGAATTATGCTAATGAGGAAACATTTCAGAGTTAATTGCATAGGTCCTATCTTCTAACCTCAGAGATCGTAGAATCAATCATATAGAATCATAGAATAGCTTAGGCTGGATCCCTCAGCCGTTCTTCATTACAGAGGTGCTCCAACCCTCTGAGCATCTTTGTTATCTTCCTCTGGATCTGCTCCACCAGCTCTGCACCCTTCCTGTACTGGGGGCCCCAGGCCTGGATGCAGTATTCCAGATGGGGTCCCAGGAAGGCTTAGTAGAGGGGAACAATCCCCTCCATCCCCCATCCCCCTTCTGGCCATCCCTCTTCTAACGCAGCCCAGGACACAGTTGGCGTTCCAGGGTGTAAGCGCACACTGCTGGCTCATGTCCAGCTTTTCATCCATCAGGACCCCCAAGTACTTCTCTGCAGGGCTGCTCTCAAGGAGTTCTCCCAATCTGTGCTCATATCTGGGACTGCCCCAAACCAAGTTCAACACCTTGTACTTGGCCTTGTTAAACCTCATTAGATTTTCATATGTTCACTTCTCAAGCATGTTCAGGTCCTTCTGGATGGTGTCTTTCCCTTCTATTGTGTCAACTGTGCCACTCAGCTTGGTCATCAGCAGCAAACTTGCTGAGGATACACTTAATCCCACTGTCTATGTCGTTGATAAATATGTTGAGGAACATTGGTCCCAAGATAGACTGCTGGGGGACACCAGTCATGGACATAGAGCCACTGACAACAACCCTCTGAATGTGACCATCCAACCAATTTTTTATCCACCTAGAAGTCCAGCATTCAGAACCATCTCTCTCCAATTTAGAGATAAGGATGTGGTGCAGAACCATGTGAAAGGCCTTGCACAAATCCAGGTAGATGACACCAGTTCCCCTCCTTCATCCACTGATGTTGTCATCACAGAAGGCCATGATATGAATTAAGTGTTTGGATCTAAATTTTACCAGGATTAAATCTGTTTGGTTTCATTTCTATTGAGTGATCTCATTACTTTGATCACATACCTATGAACACCTAAATCAAAGTCAATGGAGCTCTGACTTCCCTCCCTTGCGGAGCTGAAGCAATCTGTGCATTTCAGAATACCTAAATTCAGTGTCGGTGTGCAGCAAATCAGCTAATCTTTCTGTACCTCAATTAATCACATACAGCTCCCAGGGTGTCACAAAGCTCAGCAGATACTAATTAAACACTATGAATCCCTTATGGACAGAACAAAGCTTCTATACAGCACAGTGCACTTTAGCCTCATACCTCAGATCTTCAGGGTATTTGGTTCTAGGCTAAAAGTATCCACAGTCATTTGTATCTCACATTTTTGGAGATGGTTTTTTGTTATTATGGTAGCTCACATGAAGTGGGAACTTCTTCAGCTCAGAGTGGTTTGGGGATAAAAGTTGTAATTAGGTCTAGTTTTTTGTGTGTGTGTGCAACTTTGTGTTTTTGAATAGAAAACTATAAATATTAGGGATCTGAATGTGGAAAACTGTAAATATCTGCTAAAGATACTGAACTAAGGAATCCAGTGATGGGCTATCACCACTGATCCTGCTAAGGATTTCTCTCCTTGGGATGCTAATGAATTTTAATCAAGGGGTTTGTGATGTAGAGAGGGGCTGCTAGGAGTCACAAGAAGGAGGCAAATGCTATCATAACTCTTTGCTGCCTTCTTGCTCCTTTTAGGTACAACAAACATGAAGGATTTTATTCCACATGATAATGGTTGTTTCTAGTTCCTTTTCCAAGGCAAGTATTTTCAAGCACAACAGTTTCTGCAAAATACTTTGTACCTGCATTAATTCAGGAGTCTTTTTGCTCAGTTATAGCTTTTCACCAGCTGTATCTTACAGGTCTGTTTCACAGCCCCAAATTGTCTTAGTATTAACCCAGCTATTTCATCCAATGTGATGTTTCTTGCAGTCAGAGATCTGATAAAGCTACATACATCTTTGAAAGATGGGAAGCAAGAAAATGATATAATAGGCTGCTCACTGTAATACCAGTTGTCAAATGAGACTGAGATGACATGTCTGGCAGACATAGTTTAATATTTTTTCCTTGTATGTTTAGCAAGGAGGCAAAAAATAAAAAGTTCCTGTGTAATCTGGGGATTATGGGAATTACAAGATGTTTTGTAATTTAGCATTGATCTGATGTGTATTTTTACTCTCCCTACATTTGACAAACATGCTACAGAGAACTTAAGCTAGGTTCATGTTCTTTAAAATCAGATTGCAGCAGGAATAAATTGGGCCTATTTGTTTCTTTCCCCTAGGTCACTTATTCTGCCATTTGATATGCTTGGAAGCTGGTTAATATTCTTCGTTCTTCTGGAGTGTCTTGTTAAAATGTGTGTCTGTATCTGGCTATTTGAGTACCAAGCCCTTTGCCTGCTGCTCAGTAGCAGCAAGTATTGCTTTAGTACAGACTTGTCTGTCAATTATTTCCTTCCTACATATTAGTAAAACATCTGTCAGGTCACTAGATGTAATGCAAGCACTGAATAACTGTATTCCTTACTTTCTGCCAAAGTCGTAGTGCAGGTGTGTAATCAGAGCCTTCAGATTTGTGAACATGGTGGTTGTTAAAGAGAGAAAAACATCATTTGATTAGGAACCTACTTTAGTAAATAAATAAGCTCCTGATTTTTTTCATTAATTTTTAACTAAAAACAAACATTGTAAGTAGTAAGAAGGAATAAATTATGTTCTTTTTGTTTCTGGACTTAGATATTTTTTTAATTTGGTCAGGAAAATAGCTATATTCTTTGTGTAACATTTCCTCAAAGGAAAGCAAGAAAAAAAAAAACATTTTATTAAGGAGTTATTTTTTATCATCCTTTGTTAGCGATATTGAATAAAATTTAAGTGATAAGAAGTCTATAGAAATAAATAAAAAACACCCTTATCTTCAAGAATGATAAACTGCTTTTCTGATCACATGTCAAACTGTTTCATTCAATTGAACTTTTTATGTTACATAGCGTATAATATTCCTTTAAGAATGAGTGGATGCCTTTAGAAATTAACATCTGTTTGGGTGTAAATTCATCACCTAACTCTAGGTGAAGATATTAATGCATGTTTTCTCTTATACAATTAACATGAAGTGCTCTTGTGTGAGGAACATTTTCAATAGAAAAAATGTAAAGACCTTGTGAACAGAGAAATGAGAGATCCTGTGAAGAAAAAAATCATTAGAATCACTAGCAGCTTAATTTGTTATTTATTTATCTAAACTCAGTGCTGCCGTGCAGCTCAATTAGTCCAGCTCCCCTGTGTCTCTTCCTTTCCGTTGCATCACCACTTCACGTTTGCCCAGAAGCTCCCAGGCTTTGCCTTCACTACAGCTGTAAAACTGCAAGCTGCTGTCACCTGGGCTCCCCTTTGAATCATGCTAGACATCCTCTTCACAACATTTGAGGCAGCCAAAGGATTAAATGCTTGTTTAAAAAAAAAAAAAAACCTGTCTAGCTCTGTCCCTGAATGGTGTGTCACCTGCTCTTACCTTCTCAGCACTGAAGCATTATGTGGACTTAAGAAGTGCACAGGAAATTTTCTGTGCTGTTGTGTTGTAGGGTACATGGTATGTGCGTCTGGATGGTGGTGGCTGTGGCACATGCCTCTGTTGGCATGAGAGTGATTAGGTTGGTGGGGGTTTCTGGAGCTTCCTGGTGCCCCCACATTGACACTGCACAAGTCTGCCTTGTAACTGGCAGTGATCTTAAGAAAATTACAGATGCGAGCTAGCATTTCCTCGAGAAATGACTTCTGTGCCCATTCATGTGTTGACTTTTTCACAGTTTAACTTTTTCACTCAACACGCAAGTGGTTAAAGGATGTTATTTTCCCCCTTCTGCTTCACTTTCTACAAGGCTTTCCTTGGGTGTTGTCAACGGTTTATGGGAGTTCAGCCCGGTTCCGTGACGAAGGGGACGGGGGACCCACAGACCCACACCCCGGGAAAAGGGAAAAAAGGGTAAGGAGATGGCCCTGAGAGCAAAGAACAGCAGCAACAATCTGAGGAGAAACAAACTAATTTATTAAATAAGATATTGGAATGCAAAACAACACACTATAATACAATATAATTACAATTAAAGCTGATCAATCCAATATATAGAGAGAGAATGTCCCAAAATCAAGTTAGGCCTTACTCTACTACCGACGATAAGACGGCTGGAGAGCGAGGTGCTGCCAAGACGAGAGATGGTGGAAAAAGGGACGAGGTCTCGTGATCTGCAAGTTTCTATACTGCGAGCTTTTATCTTTTCCCTCCGGCTGGAAAATAGTAACAGAGGAGAAAAGTACCGTGGGGACTGCAGTAGTCTTTCTCTTCTGAGAACCAGGTACATTCACTACATGATGTTATGATGTGGAATACCAATAACCAAAAATCACAGAACCATGACAGGTGTGTTCTCAGGATATGTGATATGACTGGCTTTTTTAGTTGTGGAAGCAGGAAAACTGAGAAATGGATCCTATTGAGGCAAAGGCTCTAAGTAGGGACCCATATGGTTAGCGTGTCCAAGATTTGGTCAGTTCTGAATAAAATGCTCAGCAAAGACATGAGGTACTGCAGTCTCTGCCAGGAACTCCATAGTAGACACTGACTGAGAAGTGCTGCTGAGAACCCAAGGGCAAAGTGCTTTTGGGCATCTAGCCACAGAGTGGGCTACGTTGACAGAAGTTGAGGAAGTTCCACCTTTTGGAATATCTGAAGATGAATGGAATTCTATAAGCTGTTGTCTAAATTAATTTCGAACTTGGGATTTCTATTATGCTATCAGAGGATGCATTTAATCTATTTTAAGTCTTTGCATGGCCTTGAGTTGAAGAGCTCCTTATGACAAGGAGGAACAGTGATTAGTACATGAGCTAGAGCAGAGTGGGAAGAAGGCTCCTGAATCTCTGCTAATAAAATAAAATATTGGACCTGCTCCTGTAAGTGAATTCATTTTCCTTACTCTCTCCAAAAAAACTATCTTTAATCTAATAAATTTCCTTCTGTCATTCACACTTCTGAGTCACAGCATTGCAGACAAGTTATTTAAAAATTAAAAACCAACGCTATACCACAGAATGTAACGTGAATCTTTGAAATTTGAGCATTTCAATTTCAAGATTAAACCTCACAGCAAAGCGGATGAGGAAAGATGATAATAGGTAAAATAAAATGCACATTCTCTATGTAGTGCTGAAAATGGGAAGTGTATTTCTTTTGTGGTTACTTTCATGTATAAGCTGTTGACTTCTGGTAAAGATGTGTGTGTGAAACAAAAATGGAAGATGGAAATATTTATCTCAGACATCTATCATTGCCTACTTGATTAGGGTATTCAGAAATATCTTTATAAATAGCAGCTTATCTCCTTGTTACGTATGTAACCTAGGTTTCCAGAAAGAGGATCTATTTCAGGTAGAAGATTCATTTTAACTGCTATATTATTTATTTAAAGGAAAGCTACTTGTAGTTGATATGCTAAGCTGAGGAAAGGGATCCTTCCTGTAACTGTGCAAAATCATTTTGCAGAGTTGTATTGACATGACTAAGCTTGCAGGCGTGCTCGCCTGGGCAACATAATCCTGTAGGGGCTGCTAAGACCCTTCCCACTCGAGAAATTGGTCTAAGCTGCACCAAACCAGGTGATAGTATGTCTCTGCACTTAGAAAATCACCACATGATCCTTAGAAATGTGCATGTGACTTGTTCTAAAAGTTGTGTTGCAAGAGCTTTGATTTTGCACTGCTCTTCCAGGAGTTGCATTGTAGCCAAAGGGATTGTTTAATTTGTGGCATTTCATTTATTGTTTCTAAGTTTTGTTTGGATTTATCAACAAAGCTACTCTTACTATAGGAAAAGAAGGGCCAGAATCAAGGAAAGGGAAGTCTGGAGTGCCAAAGTAGGGTCAGAACCAGAACAGAGTGTGGTCGAACTGGGGTTTGTAAAGTCATGAGGAGAGATGACAGGATGTGAAGGCTCTCCAGCTGGCATGTGAGGGAGGCAGCATGCTGAAAAGGAAGTTATCCAAGGCCAGTAGGCTATCTTGCCATAATTGCTAGTCTGTGGAGGAGTGAGGTAGGTCCGAATCATACTGTAAGATACCCCACATCTGCTGACCTGGGGAACCTGCCTGGAATCCCTTCTTGAGGGCTTGCAGCTCATTCCTCCTTTACATGCTTTTCCTCTCCAAAAAGTTAGTGGAAATTGTTCTTTCTCATAAATTGCTTGGGAGACAGAGTTATCCATCCTTAGATGCAATTAGATTAAATCCCACAGTAAATTGTCATGGAATAAACTAGACAAACTGTCCCGGAGACAAAAAGCAAATCTTGGTCCTCTGCACACCAACATGAAAACTTTGGCCATGGGTCTCTAGAGGTATTCTTGTTTCTACATTCTCTGTACTACTAAATTATTTTTTGCGTGGTACCCCAAGCTCACAAACTCAGGTTGGCCTGGTAGCTTAGGGTGGTTAGGTCTAGGCTGTTTGGGAGCAGGGGGACAGAATTGTAACTCTTTTTATTGAAGGGCTATGTTGAGTTTGGGATTTGTATTTCTTGAGTAAGAGTGCAAAATTCCATGCTATTTTATTAATGCAGTTCTATGCTAATCATAATTTTTAAAAACACTTTTTCTCTCATGTTCCTTATCATAGTTCCCATGGATCTGCTCCATGATATTCCTAGGCTCACCGGCCAGTAGTTCCCTGGATCTTCCTTTCCTTCCTTTGTTGTAAATGGGAGTGATGTGTTTTTTTTTTCTTTGCAGGTGAAAAATGTCTTTCTCTGTTTTGCTTGAATTGTGATATGCAAGTGCTCTGTATGTGTAAATATCAGGCAGCATTTATTTTCTTTAAGTATTCATTGATTTGACAAAAGTAATTTGGAAATATTTCTTACAGCTATTTGTTAAATATTTTAATGCTGCTGTACGTGGATATTTTTAAGATAATTCTCTGAATAGGAAGTCTGGTGAAGTCATTTATGTATATGTATGTATGTGTATGCATTGAGAGGTAAGAAAACACAGGTATTCAGTAAGAGCTTCCTTATGTCATAGTGGTTTCAAGATTGCTATTTCTGTAACTATTCTTTGAGAAAACCAAAGTTTCAGAGTTTCATACCCATCCTACTAATGCTCCTTCTGAAATGGACTTGTCTTCATGCCAGCTGGTACTGGGGTTTCACTGGTTCTGAGTCAGTCTTTCTCTGAAGAAAAATATTGAATCAAGACATAGGCGTGAGAAGAGCAAAACAGAAGGTGAAATAAGGACAGATAAGAAGTAGAAGGGAATGCTAGCTCAATTTTGGTGATGAATTTCTGAAGTTGCCTCTAATTACTTCAAGTCTCCTTCAAGCGTTCACATGGGTGCTTAGCTCAGGTATTGGCTTCCTAGTTGGCCTCTCTTCCTGCATTTCAACTTGCAAAGCTCATCTGCTGCCAAAACAATTTGTCTTTCTAGTTTCGGTATTGCTTCACATGCGACTGCTCTTTCAAGCTAGGTTAAGCTGAAGCTAGTCAAATCAGGAGTGATGATGTGACTTAAAGGACTTTGTCTTATACTGCGAGCTTTTAGAGCTCGCATTTTGATGGTGTTGCTATGATATCTATCAAGCAAAATTTTTGATGCAATTAGTCTCTTGGTCTTCCAAAGCTCACCTTATTCTACTATAGAGACTAGTATCCTGAATCAGTTTTTTTTTAGTACATGAAAAACCATCAAACTTCTGAAGCATTTGTGAGAATAGAAGATGAAGTCATGTCTATAGACAGCACTAAGTCCATTCCACTGTGACAGCAGACAATAGCTGATGTCTTAAATACAGCGGAGGAAAAATATCATTACTTTAATTCTCCCCTATCTGCTCATTGCAAACTCCAAATGGAAGATCCTTTGGTGCACAAAATAAATCTCTTCTGCCAGACATCAGTTGGTGAGGTTTTAGTACAAAGAAATGAATGCAAATAGCACTAACGCATTCTGCAATGGCCTCTGATTTGCTGTGCAGAACTTTAGCAGACAATCCTTTGTAAAATCTTGAAATATTCATATTTTTTCACATTAAAATGACTTAGTTCTCTCTACTTGTAAGCGTAGTGTTTTGTTTCCTTTGTTTTTGACTTATCTACATGCCTTCAGAATAAAAAGAAAATAATTGAAACAGTATGGAAAAGCAGTGGCTTCAGGCATGCTGCCACTATAAAACATACATCTAAGCACAGTCTTCTCCTTTGGTTAGATGTGAGTTTTCTGCACTGCCACATGGGTGGGAAAAACATTTTTAAAATACAAAATGCACTATTCTATTACTACAATAATTTGAAGATGAGAGCAGGTTGTCAGAGCTGGCTTAATTTTCAGCTGCTGCATAAAATACATTTTTTAGCATTTCTTAAGGATGCATTAAAAACTCAGTAAGCTTTCTAAGCAGAGAAAACATTTTGAAACAGTATCACGAGTTGAATTCAATGTCCTTGGCTGGGTAGAGAGAGAAAGAGATTTCTCAAGTTGTCATTAAAATACAAGTCTCTCTGCTTTTATGATGAATGAACAGCAAGGGCTGGAAGGAAGAACAGAAAGCTGAAAGGAAACCCTGAGGTTACTGAGAATCTACAGACGCAGTACAGGGCTTTCATGGGCTCTGGCTTTATTTCTCTTGCTCAGAAGACCATGTAGCACAGTCACATTTCTTTTCTGACAGCAGCTCAAGTGGAACTTCATCTTCTTCCCAGTGCTGGGTCAAGGCCAGTGGTCATCTCAGTAGTGGCTTCTAGAAACTGCCTGAGGGTGGATTGTATTTAATAGGAAGGAAGTGCCTGCATGGAGCTCTTGGGTCCCGGCATCTAGCTCTCTGTCCACATGTAAAGACCCTACATCTTACTGCACCCATAGTCTCTATCAAATCCAAGTTTCCCTTAAAAAAAATTATCACAAAGAAATTGTGTGTAGAGACTTTGACTATTCCACTCTGCCATGAGGCAGAGGCACCTCTGCATGTGCAGGTTGACTGCGCGCTGGTGTTGTCTCTATTACTGCTGTGGAGTTTATTGAGATCAGACCCAAAGGGCTCTGTTGTAGGGCAGACATAAAAAATCTAACGAGGAGATTTTTTTTAAAGCCTGAACAAACACATTACAAGCTGTTTCACTGATCCAGTGTTAACTATGACTGTTTTCACGGTCATTTTAGGCATGTTTAAGGGAATACAGTGACCTCCCAGCCACCTTAATCGGACTTTTTAAAACTCTCCCACCGAGCCTTAATACCTGTTTGATGTTCAAAGTGGGACTTGCCTTTGGTGTCTAAAATGCTGCTAGTTTTAGTGATGTCAGATGTTACGCATACCACTGCAGGGTTGCAAAATGATTGCACTGCAGCTACAACTTCTGTGTTTCTGCGAGTAGGATTCACTTATCTGAAGTAAGAAAGATAAGGAAAACGTGGTTTTAAAAAAAAAAAAAAAAAAAAAAAGCCAGCTACCTAGGTAGCTGATACATTAAAAATAGCCTCAGCAAGAACAGTTTAGTGTATGAGGATACAGGGATGTATTGGTTGGGAATGACAGTGGAAGGTAAAAGGATAACATTGCGTGTACATATTTCCACAGATTATTAGGTGATTATTCTTGATGTTTATCAGGAGTTTCCCTGAGAAGAGGCAACTTTTAGGAGAGATCATATCGCAGGGACCAGCTCACTGAGTACTTTTAAATGGGATGTACATGAAGAGAAAGAAGGAAGGGAGCTTTGCTCTTTAAGTTGTGATTTCTTAAACAAAATACCAACATAATAGGGAGAACTGATTGAATTTAGCCAACTGTTATGTCACCATAGCAACCATACATGATGGTTCCACACTGCACACTGGAAATATCTTTTTTTTTTCTTTTTCCAGGGATAAAAATGTAGTTTCTGCTTCTCTGGGGAAAAAATGTGGCAAATCCACCAGGATCTTGCATTTAAATAAGGAGTTAGCCTTGTTTTGTTTTAAATATCGCAATGTGGAGAAAAGATGTGCATGCTTTGTGCATTGCCTTGGCAGACTTTACTAAATGGCCATATGTTATCTTCAGCAGGAGCATAGCAAAAGCAGAACAATTGCCCGGTGCCTAACCAGAAAAAAATGTCTTGACAGCTGTTGCTGCTATTATTTTTAACTTTTACACCTAGAGATCATGGGCTTAAAATAACGATCACCTAGGCTGGACTCTTTCTACTGACTTGGTGCCTTTTATTTGGTTAGGTCAAAAATCTGCAGCTAAGTTATTCTTCTAATAATGTGATAAATAAATGGAATAACTATTCTGCTGATGTGCCTACTATTAGAGTGAACTAAGGAGGTATCAACCCCATTGATTAATCAAGTGGAAGCGTCTTACGCAATTGGATGTTTTTAATTGAGGAAACAGCCCAAAAATTTGTGCAGTAAAACTTTTGGCCTGTGATCAGAATGAGACAGTTTCACACGCCTATTTAGTGTCTATTTTTGTGTGACAAATGCTGTTCTCACTGATGGCAGCAAGCTACGGTTTCTTACAGTATTTTAATAAGTTTGGTCAATGCTAGGAAAAGCAATTTTAATACAAGGCAATAACCACTCTTAATAAATTGCATTTGTCTTTTGGAGAGAGTAAGCCCTTAGTTACTTTTGGAAGGAATCATTTTTAGATTTGATATATACAAATATATATATTTATACTAATAAGTTTTGCTATTGTCAGAAAGGACAAATGCTCCTTTTTTCTCCTCTAAACATGCTGTCAGAAGGCTTTCCAAGCTGCATTTGTGAAGAATGAAGTGGGAGAATAACTCAGCAGTGAAGGCAGGGAAGATACTATTCCAAGAACAAGAGCAAGGCTTTTAGGGGCACTGCAGACTCCCCCAGCACTGATGTGTGCTGCACAAACTTCCCTGAGCAAGGCACAGCTGTGCTGGGAGCAAAGGGAGAGTGCATCACTGCTGCTTGTGGTGCAAGGTCTGTTGCTTACAAGCTTTGTCTCACAGCAGTATCATGTTGATACTCTCCTCCTACAACAAGTTTGGTGAGGCAGGAGCTGCAGAGGGGAGCTCTGCTTTAAGCCACATGGCACAGGCAATGCCTGTGTGACCTTGGCCATGGTGTTAGCTGGGCCAATCACCAAAGACCGCTGCTGATCCTTGTTTGAAATTAGAAGATGCTCTCTCCTTCTGGGAAATAAACCACTGTAGGAACAGCAAAGGGTCACAAGTCCAGACAGTTCTTAAAATGTTGTCTCTTTCCTTCAGCATCTTCATTAATAAAACATTAATACTAATAACAAGCTCCAGCAGTGAGTCGGAGAAAAGCCAATCCCTGAAGCTTTGTATCCTCTTTCAAAATACTGCTTTTCTCTCCAAATGATGGATTTGCTGCCAAACATCCCTGACAGCACTACCTAGCAGTGAACTGATGATACCACTTTCCCACAATTAATTCAAGTGTTGCAGCAAGGCTGACCTGGCTAATTAACGTGAAATAGCATTCAAATTACTACAAGCGTGTTGGCTGTCTCTTTATTGTTTTTCATTTACTGACAGCAAAATCACTGAAAACACAGATTTTGGCCAGATAGTTTAAAGAGCACAATAAATCTGGTTGCAGGTTGCAGAAGGGCTGCCTTTGGCCAGCTGCTGCTCTTGCAGCCATACTGAGCCAAAGCTGGCCTATTTTAGCTCCCCTTCAGCAGCATTTTTGCTTCCCTGGAGGTGTGACGTCAAGTGTTATTAATAGACAAATCATCTAACATCTTATAAAAGCCAAATATTTCCTTGGATTATGCTCTTTTACTATGAAGTTTCCACAGGGGAGACTTTAGGATATATGCTTAGAGATGCAGCTATGGGAAGGAAAATAGTGCATATGAGGGGAAGGGAAAGCAACGGATGATTATAGCTCCCATATACATAACACATGTGACTTCATGCTTTTCACTTTTCCTAAAATAGTGTAACGGGGCTTTTTTTCCTTAGATTTCAATACTGTAACAACTGTGCAGTAAGCTAGAGATGATGGCTCTAGTTGGTTTGCGTGCTTGCACAAGGAGGAATACTGATTTCCTTCCTTTGTTCAACACACGCGTGCACCTCTGACTGCACGTTACTTATCACCAGACTGTCTCCTCTGAGTAACTGAAGAGAGCTTATAAGTAGGAAAGGGACCAACTTTTTACATGGTCTGATAGTGATTGGACAAGGGGGAATGGCATTAAACTAAAAGATGGAAAACTTAGGTTAGATGTTAGGGGGAAATTGTTTACTCAGAGTGCGGTAAGGCACTGGCACAGCTGCCCAGAGAAGCTGTGGTGCCCCATCCCTGGAGGCGATGAAGGCCAGTTTGGATGGGGCCCTGGGCAGCTGAGCTGGGGGGTGGCAGCCCTGTCCTGCTCACAGTAGGAGAGTGGGGCTGAATGGACTGAATAGTCCCAGCCTAAGCCATTCTGTGATTCTCTAGTGCAAAACATGGGATTTGGAAAAAAGATTTTGTGCTAATTGTTTAACTGATATAAGTCTTAGATGATAATATACTGACGCATATGAAACAATGTGAGAGACACCCTATGAGGAAATCATCATGTGCAATTTCTCACTCTGATCCATCTGTGTGGATTTTGTTGTGAATTTCTGGCAATTTTTATTTTTCACTCCCAAAACAAAAACACAGAAGATTTTATAATTTAATCAATGCATTTCATAATGTGTGAATCAATAGGATTTTTTACTAAGATGAGTGAAGCTACAAAATGAAAAGAGGTGACTATATAGAAGGTTGTATGGTTGCCATAGAAGACGGGGAAGGGGATTGCATTTAATGTCAACTTTTCCATTACATCCCTAATTTCTTCTAGCTTCTCTCCAAACTACTGCATGAAAATGGTCAATTCAATTAATTGCTAATTGCATTTACATCTTAATGTTTAACCAGATCAATAGTTTCCCATTTACTCTGTTTTCAGACACTGCGATATGAATCTGTAAAAAACATGGAAAAAGAGTAAATGCCAGTGAGAGAAAATGCTATAATACACAAGTGATTGCTTGATGACACAGCGCTTGCTACTTGCTGAATAGCATTCCTGGAAAAAAAGATAAGCTATTAGTCTCTTCAGGCTTTCCAGCTGTCCTTCAGTCATCTGTATTATTCATTGTCTGTTTACAGCAATAGAGGTTTTGCCCACTGACTCTTTTTACGTTAAAAATAGTTGTTTTTCTTTAACTTGTCTTTCCTCTTTCTTTGATTTTCAGTAATCTTCTTTTTTCTGGTTTAAAGACCTTCATGAGAAAAAAGAAGAGTTATCCTTTTCCAAAATGAGATTTGCTAATATCTTAGGTCAATGTTAATATATTATGGACAGCTGCCATGTGAGCACTGAATTTTGCTGTATATCTTAGTGGTAGTTCAAGCGAATCTTGTCTTGAATTTCCAGGAGACTTGAATTGCTAATACTTACTATTAAGAACATGAAACACATGAAACATGAAAATTTTTACAGTAATTATTTCTAATTGTCAGCTGGGCAAGTGTCCTTTTAAAAATGGGTGGGGGGGGGGAACAGAAAAACCTTTTTAGCTTATGCACAGATGAAAGTGCCTACAAGGATTCAAAAGTATTCTTCATCAGTAAAATTATTTTGTGTTCCCACACAATTGATTTGATGCATTTCCTTATAAAGGGGAGATATTTTAAGACGGTGTCTATTTGCTTGTTTGACATTTGGTTGTGTTTTTTTCTCCTTTCTTTTTTAAGTTTCATCATGCAGAATGATAAAAAAAGATGCCCAGAAGGAAAGCTTTTGTCTCTTTCTTTCTTTTTTTTTTTTTCCTCCTCCTTATTTTGGCTGGACTAGTCGCTGATTGTATAAGGCTGATTTGCTTGTTTGCTGTCAGGCCTTGAACGATGGATTTGTCTTGAAAATAGCATTTCTCTTTAAAACATGGGCTTTTTCGGTAGTAACAGGACAGCCTATTCGGAAAAGAGTTTAGATTGTATCAAGTGTTTAGGTTGCTAGCACAGTGATAGTGGCCACAGCAACCTATAATCAGCCTGCATGAGTCTCAAAGTAGGATTTTCATTGCTGGCTGCTGACAGTTCCTTTTGCGATGTCGACTTGACACACATGCACTTCCTAGCTGGATGACTGTAAGCAGCTGTCTCTTGGTCATGGGTTTTTCTGTTCTCCTCTGTTTGTTTTACAGCTAACGTAAGATGTCTGATTACTATGTGATTTTTTTTGTTCCCCAAAGCTTTTGGCTTCATGACCTTGCCCCTGACTCATAGAAAATCGGAACACCAGGACAGAGTGGCTCACTCTGTGCCACTGTATGAATGTTGTTTAACTTGTAGCTCTTGTGAACATTGCTAAGAGCCCTCAGGGAAGAAACTACTGCTGATCCCTGTATTTTATTTTGCCCCATCCCCTGCTGAAGACTGACCAGCAATTATTATTTTTTCTAAGTGTTGCTGCCCCATAACTGATGCAAAGGTGACTCATACTGAGATGCTTGCTACTGTGCTCAAAAACTAGCACTTATAAAACTCTCAAAAGTTCAGTTAGCAAATGCATGACAAAACTTTACAGCTCATTGCAAGGATTACCTATTCATAGGTGTATAGAGCTTTGCAGTAAGCGAGGTCCTCCCTGTGGGTCCATCTACAAACAGGATGGGTTTAGGGGAGCAAGGATGACACAGAACCCTGGCAGATACCATCACCTCATGGAGCGAAACATCAGTGGGGAGGGTCCTGTGGCCTGCACCATCTAGCAGAAGCAGAGCCTATCATCTTGATTCATCTCAGCAGCCTCAGCACAGCATTAGTTGGTATTCCTGCTATGCTCTCCATCTTGTGTTCAGGTTGTCTTACTAGTCTGCAAATGCACTGCAGCTGATTTCAGCCAGGCTTTGCTTTGCAGCAGGTGCTGAGAAGCTGAGAAACCATCTGTGATGGTTTCTGTTTGATTCAGGAGAACCCAAAGGGGCCTGTTCTCCTTGTGGTTGTCAGAGGGCCCTGTGCATTTGCCACTGTTGTTTTTTGGATGCCCTTTGTAGTGGGGCTCTGCGACCAGGAAGCCTCTCTCCCCAGACTGAGCAATTTCTTCTTTAAATGGATTTTCCATGGCTGCTTGAATGGAGCAAAAGGCACCAGTTTTGCTTAAGCTTTATGCAGTGGGTGGGCACAACTAGGTGCAATCGCAAAGAAACTTCCAGAGTATTTAGGATTTTTGCTGCCTAATCCCACAATTAGGGTGATTAGATAGAAACATTTAAAACTGTTGTTGCAGTGCAAAACAGCATTACTGCTGCAAGGACACTGGTTCCCCATGCAGAAGCAACTGGCCATGGAAGCAGCCTCTGGAAAGGAGGCTCCTTCCCCACCACTGCCTGCCACCATGGGGCCTCGCCTCAGCCATGCCTGGCTGCAAATAACCTACCAAGATGGTAAAATGAAAGCATGTACTTTGTGCATCCCCATCTTTGGCAATACCAGCAGCATCTAAACAATTGTTTGGTGGGATTCTGGGGATTAGGGAGTGAGATGGGAACTACTTTCGGGTGATGAACAAGGAGAAATGCAGCGTTTCTGACCTCTTCAAGAATAGGTTTTTTGCGAAATGCTAAATTTCCAAGCCTTTTTCTCTGCGTGTCATATTTCTCCACCCACTCTCCTTTGCTTAGAGGTGCTGAGAAATACTTGGAATGGAAATACATATGAAAAATATTTAATTGCAGCTACAGCCCCACGTGGAGTGTTCTGTTTAGCAAAAAGTCTGTGCAATATCTGCACGTCAGAAACCACTCAGAGGCATTACCCAGGCTGTTATCTCTAATCACTCAAAGATGTTTTATAACTCTAAGAATAACATTGACAGCTTTCCCTGGACCAACACAGTGTAGACTTCACCACTTAGAACATCCCTTGGAGTATTGAGAAAAATATCCATTAGTGTGCCTAATGTTAAGATCTGGTAGATGTTGGCTTTAATGGCAGTCAGCGTGCAGCTGTTTTCACAGTTGTTTAAAGATCATATTAAGAGTGTTGAAGAAAACTGGAGCAGGAATCAGTGCCATCCAGTTTAGAATGCATAGCAACTTTGTTGTACTAATTATAATTTTGCCATAAGCAATTGTCACAGTCATAAAACTGCCAGTCTGTTTGGTAGTGGGCAGCTTTCTATTTCACAGACATCTGGCAGAATCAGCAGAGGACGATTAGCTTGCCAGACTGCCGGCTGTGAGGAAGAACAAAAAATCTCAGTGTTGAGGTAGGCTGGAGAAACCAGTGAATTCTGCAACAGAGATGGTGGGCTCGAGCACTGCAAAATGGGGTATAAGTTTGTATTAAACAAGTTGGTGAATGCGTTGTATCTGTTCATACAAAGTTTACTGGTGCTCAAGCTATTCTGTACCCTTCAGACCAGAAACAGTTCTCATGTGTTTATACCTGAAAAGTAGCTGAGATGTATTTGTAAGAGGGAGGTAAATTATCTTTGCCATGAGTTTCATGTATCAGGAGGCATACAGTTGCACTTATTGAGCAAGACCGGAAACCAATTGATTGCTTGTTCTCTCCTGTATTCCAGACCTGGAGATATACCCTCTAATAGCCCTATACTTACCTGAAGTCAGCTGGATGTTCGAATGATGCAGATCGCCACTGAGAAAATGTCATTTGACACAGGCATTTCATGGGAGTTCTTTCACTGCAGAGCTTTCTAGCCAGTTTCACTATTTCATTTCAATAACATGGCACATTTTATTTAAACTTCATACAATAACACATAAAAGGAAAAAATATTTTGAGCCTGCCATAGTGCTTCAAAATATTTAAATTCACAAAGAAAAGAGAAAATGTCTTCCTTTTTCTTTCCTTCTTCTTAATACAGAATATAATTCTCTTTCTAAATCTCTGCATCTGCCTGCTGGTCTGCCTTTACTATCTGGTGCAGTATGCGCAAGGTCTTCCCTTACCCACTCTATGTCTGAGCAGCCACAGGAGGCAGCCACATGCTCCTCTGGCTGCTAGCTTCCTGTTGAGCAGCACTATTGTCATCTAATTATTTACCAGTGACGCATATGGGCTCTGTCTCTGAGTGGGAGGCAGACCTGAGGTTTGCCGTGCCCTTTTCTCTCAGTGCGTGTTGTTTTCTATATTATAATAAATGAAGTACTTCAAAACTTGCAGCAGTTTACATGAAGTTGTTAAATTAGCAAATGATTCTAGTTGACAAATGTTATCTGGAACAAGGGCTATTTTATCTTAGTGCGTCTGTATACTTTGTCTTAATGAAGGTTTTCAACTTTCAGTCCTGTTGCTTACCGCATGTACATCATTTCTGGAAATCTTAGAATTTCAGTTGCTGAACGTTGAGTGATCAGTTCTTTGTAGCAAATGGATCAAACATTTGTTTGCCTTCAAAGCATCATGGGAATGACATCAACTTACCTATCTGAACATTCATATAATAATAGAATGGTTTGGGTTGGAAGGGACCTTTAACATCACCTAGCTCCAGCCCCCCTGCTATAGGCAGGGACATCTCCCTCTAGACCAGGTTGCTCAAAGCCCCATCCAGCCTGGCTGTGAATGTTTCCAGGGAAGGGGCATCCACAACCCCTCTCGGCAACCTGTTCCAGTGTCTCACCACCCTCACAGTAAAGAATTTATTCCTAATATCTAGTCTAAATATCTCCTTTTCCAGTTTAAAGCCATTTCTCTTGTCCTGTGCTACCTGCCCTTACATAAAGTCCCCTCCACAGCTTTCCTGTAGGCCCTCTTCAGGTACTGGAAGGCTGCTATAAGGTCTCCTCAGATCCTTCTCTTCTAACTGAGAGAGCCCCAGCTCTCTCAGCCTGTCCTCGTAGGGGAGGTGCTCCAGCCCTCAGATCATCTTTGTGGCCCTCCTCTAGACCTGCTCCAACAACTCCATGTCCTTCTTGTGTTCGGGGCTCCAGAACTGGACATAGTATTCCAGGTGGGGTCTCATGAGAGCAGAGTAGAGGGGCAGAATCACCTACCTTGATTTGCTGATCACACTTCTCTTGATGCAACCCAGAATACCGTTGATCTTCCGGGCTGCAAGTGCATGTTGCTGGCTCATGTTGAATCTTTCATCAATTGACTCTCCCAAATCCTTCTCCTCAGGGATGCTCTCAAGTCATTCTCCTCCCAGCCTGTATCTATGCTTGGGATTGTCCTGACCCAGGTTCAGGACCTTGCACTTGGCCTTGTTGAACATCATGAGGTTGGCATGGGCCCACCTCTTGAGCCTGTCTAGGTCCCTTTGGATAGCATCCCTTCTTTTAGTGTGTCAGCTGCACCACTCAGCTTGGTGTTGTCTGCAAACTTGGTGAGGGTGCACTCAATCCCACTGTCTATGTCGCCTACAAAGGTGTTAAATAACACCGGTTCTAGCACCAGCCCCTGAGGAATGTCACTCATCACTGGTCTCTACTTGGACATTGAGCCATTGACTACAACTCTCTGAGTGCGACCATCCAGCCAATTCCTTATCCAGCGAGTGGTCCATCCATCAAATCCATTTTTCTCCAATTTGGCAACCAGGATGTCATGCAGGACAGTGTCAAATACTTTGAACAAGGCCAGGTAGGTGATGTCAGTTGCACTCCCTTTATCCACTGATACTGTAACTGCATCATAAAAGGCTACCAACTTTGTCAGGCATGACTCGCCCTCGATGAAGCCATGTTGGTTACCACCAGTCACCTCATCTTTATTTTCCATGTGGCTTAGTAGGGCCTTCAGGAGGATCTGTTCCATGATCTTGCCAGATACAACAGTGAGACTGACTGGCCTGTCATTCATTCATCCTAGAGAAGAAGGCAACTGATTTCCTTCCTGGAGATCTATTGAGAAAACACCACAGGTTTCTAATATCTTTTTTTTTTTCCTTCCCACTGTTCTGCTTGGTTACATTTTTAAACAAGCGGGAATAGCCTGAACCTTGTGTTGGTTCCCTGCATTGGGCACTGATCCCCAGGGCAAGTGTTTCTGTAGGTGCCTCACTGAGTTCCCTTTCAAGTCTTCCCTAAGTTTTAAGCATAGGTACTCCATTTTGTACCCCTAGTAAGCTAAAAGTTCATCTGGTCTTTAATTTGCAGTAGTAGACTAAACTAGAAATTGGAAATTTTCACCTCCGTGTCACAGAACAAATAACTTCTTGAAAACACTTTGTAAATATGAGCTATGAAAAAAAGACAAGCTTTCACTGTAAGGTTGCTGATGAGATGAGAAGGACTTCAGTATTTTATTTGTCATGGAAACATGATTTTCTAAATTTCTAGGAGTTTAACTCTTCTCTGCCTTCATCTGCTGGTATACATGATTTTAGCATATTATAAAACTCTGGCTATACACACAGGAACTCACAAAATTCATCTGTGTGTGAAAATAGGTGGTGATAGTGGGTTATGGGAGATAAGTCACAGTGATATTTGCAGTGGTTATTTGCACATACTTAAAAACATGTACCTTACCAAAACAGCATCTAGTTCAAAAAGCAGCTAAAAATCATCACATCAAGATAAGTATTCAAAATAAAAGTAATTGTATCTCTTCTATAGTTACAGAAATTAAATTAGCTTAACCTCTGATGATTTAATGATTGTGGTTTAATTTTCTGTAGGCAATCCAGATGCTAATGCTAATGTTGGGAACACTGTAAAGAATACGGCACATGCTAAAAAAAAGCAGTGGTGAACACTTCCATCTCTCTTTCCCTTCCCCCACCTACTCTTTTTTGTTCAGTCCCAGATAAAAAGTAAAGAAGAACCGAGGCTTTCTGTGTCGGCATTGTGAATAGCTCAGCTACAAAATACTCTTGTCCTTTAATTGACTGCTATGTGCAGCAAACGGAAGTAGGGCTTGCTTTGAGCTAGGAATAGGCAGCAAGAGCAGAAAATAATGACAGAGGGCACAGATATTCTGCTGAAGGCAGTGCTTGTCCTGCCCATATGCCCTGTAACAGTCAACAAATTATTTAGTGTGGAAAACACTAGCTGCTCTTTCTGCATCATTTTCTCAGTGTAAGAGAGAAGATGCAAGAAAAACATGATGTGGGGGAAGGGACGAAAAGTCCTTGTGAAGCATTTTCCAGCATGCTGTCATTGAGGGGGAAAGGGAAGCTTTCTGGAAGGGAGAATGTTTTGGTAAAGAGCTACTGCAGCTGAATCACTATATTCAGAAAGATTGGAGACTCTCTAAGAAATGCACCTCTTTTTCCTCCAGCCTTTGGTGTGTGTTGGCTCCTTGTAAATCTTCTATTGCAAGGTCTTTACATCATTTGTATAAAGACTGACCCAAAGTTTGTGATCCTGTTGAAGCAGCACACTGAAATAGGAAGCAATGTTTCTCGAGAGGGGATAGTTTTTCCTTAGGCTTATTGATAGAGCTGGAGAGGGATGGAGGAAATACAAAAGCTTTCATTTCAGAATAACTTTATCAGGTTCTTAAGGAACGGTGGCTGTTTGCCCTGTTTTTCCAGCTACCATCACCTGCTTTTATGCTACAGAACTACAACTGCATATTAAAAATCACATAAAATGGAGAATGAGGTTAAAGCCGCATTCGCTTTGAAATTTCGATTAGTGTTTCATCATCATCTGTCTCTTTTTTGGCTCTTGTATTTTTCTGGAGCAAGTTTTAAAAGAGCTTTAAAACCAGGTAAGCAGAATGTCAAAGGTGCTTCAGGTCCTTAGTATGCTTCTGTACCTGTACTTTTATCTTATAGTCTGGTATCTTTAACTTTTCTGAGATGTATTTTAATCAGATTTTTTAAGAGACGTATTACTCTATGCTTGCCTTAGTTAAGTTAAAAACATCAATCACTACAATACTGTGTTAAATCACTTTCAAAGTAAAATTTCCTCCCCAGGTTCTCTGCCAGGAATTGTGAGAGATTTCAGTTAGAATAGGACACCAAAACCTCAATCTTTATACGACTTCATATATTGCCTTTGGAGAAAAAAAAAGATGATAATGCATTTGCCCTTTAGCAGTAAGGAGAAAGATAATTTAGTGAAGTTCCTTTTATTTTGTAAATACTACTGAGGGAGGCAAATGATAGTCTCTTTCAGATGTGAAGTCCTAATTTTTGGCATTTGAGGTAGGAAAGCTAGAAGCATTAGCATTACTTGATTTATAGAAATGGACAGAGAGGCATTGAAATGCATCATGCTTGCTATTTTCATGGTAAAATTATTGATGTTAACTGACTTAAGGAAAGATCACAGGAATTTCAGAAGAGCACTGCTGAGGCAAGAGTCTGGGAAAGCCACAAAGGGAGATGCAGGCAAAGTATATTTGTAACTACTCAAACGCTCTTAGAGGTTTGATTATAATTGTTCTAGAAAATTAGCTAGATGCCATCAGAAGAAAACTGAAGATACTGTCATGCACAAAACCTAATAAGAGTATTGGATCTATGGTATAAAAATACATAACCCTTTCTCATATGAAGTGGATTTCTACAATTGGGCTTCTGTTCCTACTATAAAGGAAGGTGCCACTGGGCTGTCTTTCCTTTGAGTAGATGACTTCCCGTGGAAACAAATAACTAATCTGTGAAACTTAGAGCCACAAACTGCTGGGATGAAGAGCTTTGCTGGATTTGATCGAGAATGAAAAGTATGAAATTCAGCCCTTCATAGACAGCTGTCATGACACTGGTTATAACTTTGTTAACTATTTATCTAGAAATTCTGTTTCAGAAAGAGGGAAAATAAATAATGAAAGCCATGGAAAGTTTATAATCTTTCCCCTATAGCCAATGGCCAAAACTTCTCTTATAAATCAAAACATTTTAGAGGAAATAACACTTGGGAAAAAAAAGGTCTTGTGTTACTGCTCCACATGCAAGAATTGTGTGGTGGTTATTTTTTTTTGGTGGTGGGATTTTTTTGTTTTGTTTTATAGTATTGAATGAAGACATCAGTAAATAATCTTAACTTTCAATTGGTGAAATTTTGGAGAAGTGCTTCACCATAGACATCAGTGCCATGAGGTACTGGGACAAAGAATCTAGCTGGTTTCAATGAAGAAATACTCTGTAAAATTTAGACCCTTGTTGAGAGCTACATGATGTGTGTAGAATTATTTTCAATCCAAGGGGAAATATCTGCATAATAATTAGCTTTCTCTTTACTACAGATTTACTTTTTTTAATGCAAATGCACCAGCAAGCTGTACTTTTTATATATGAATTCATACTTAATATAGAATATTTAACTTAATGACCATAGTCCTTCCTTAGAAGCACAGTAACATGTTGCCCTATTTCAGGACAGCTGTGTCACCAATTAAGAAATGATTGTAGTAAATGATTTGTCTAGTAGATTATTTTTTTTTAAGTTGAGAAGATACTCCTAACCTGGAAAGGACATACTTTCAGTACAATATTCCCAAAACTACTGAGGAGGATTCATCCATGAATAATGGACCTCATGCTGGGATGGATGCAATTATTTGTGATAGTGATAATGGAAATAGTTTCTTGAGAAAGTAATTCAAAAGAATTTTAAAATCTTTTTTTGTTGGCATGTCTCTTAGGTTGGTGTTTTTTTTCAGTCTATTTAGTCATCTAAAATCTAGGAAAATCCAGGAGTTCTAGGGAATCAGTTTCCTATGTTTTGTAGCTCAGTGATTTTTCTTCAGTTTCTTTCTTTGTTCCCTCACTTCATGTCCTTTTAAAGTGAATCTCTGGAAAAATTCCTTACAAATAAACTCTTTGGATAGCTATTCTAGTCTTTTTTTTAGGCTTTTTTAGCTTTTTATGACTCATCAGAAGAAAGTTTGTATTTGAGAGAACATTAACTGAAACTAATAGCTTTAGTGCTGATATTCAGTTATATACAAGATGGGGGGGCATGTTTTGGTGCTCCATATTGCCGAAACAGTATTTTAATTCCACCACTTCCTGAAATGCAAAGGCTGAAGTTTCAGTGGTATGCCTGTCTTCACATGCTGCTTAGCTGTTCAACAGATGCTTCCTTCTACTGTAAGAATTGCCTTCTCAAAAGTCTCTTTCTTGGTTCTCATAGATAGCTCTCTCTCTTCTCTGGAAAACACATATGCCTTGAAAGTTATTATGCAGGTCTGTGGTACCCCATGAACTCAACTCTTCTGAATTGGCCTATAAATGTCTACAAACGTAGAGGAACGGCTTTGCAGTGCTGCTTAGCAGAGCAGGATAAACATTAGATGGTGTGCAAGTTATGAACAAAAGTCAGCTTTTTTCTGTCTGAAAGTGGAATCAAAGCATTAATTTTTCCTCACTTTTAAAATATTGAATTTGAAAATAATTTTCAATGCAACGGAGTGCTTGCTACTTGCTTTCACCTAGTCTTCAGCTATTAATCTGTTCATAAAACAAGAATTTTGGATATTTAGTGCAGGAGACAAGCAGATCTCTTAGATCATTATCTGAGCTCTCATGATAGGAGATTTACTTTCATTTCTTTTATTTTCAAAGGCTGTTTTCAACAAAAAATATTCATTCCAAGGTAGAACTCAGAGGAAATTTTGAAAGGCCGTAAATACCATCAAGGAAATCTGCCATCAATGTCTTCAAAGGATGCTACAGCACCAAGAATTCTGACAGCGCATTACTAAATAAAGATATTACTCAGCGTATATTTGCATTATTTTTGCATGTGCTTCTCAGCACATTGCACAACTATCATGAACGGAGACGTTTTAGGTATTGCAGCGGAACAGCGGTAGGAAATAAAATGTGTAGCTAAGGAAGGGCTGCCCAAAGCGTCATCTGTAAACTTACATCTGTTCTGATGTCCATGGGATCCTGTGGCACATGGGATTACCAAGCCTTGCTAAGTTTAAAGTACAGTAATCCTCTTTTGTGCAGTAACACGTGTAGATTCTTTATAACAGCTTAGATGGTAATTAGCAGGGGATTTCGGATTCACTGACTGGATACAAATATAGCATCAGGGAGGGAAAGACCTAGGCAGCGGTTCTCAAACTAGGGGACACTAATGCAATGGGCATCACAACATCTATGGGGTCGGGAATGAGCCAGCAGAATTTCAGAGAGGGGTTGATGTTATTGGCATTTGGGATTGCAAGCAAAGATGGGAGTCTTAATCAGAAACAAAGACCATTTTGGGTAGGACAAGTTTTATGTTTAGATCTATGTTTTTCTGACATTCTGTAGCTGAGACATAAATCCATCAGGGCTGTCACTTCAGCTGCTTCTGTCAGCAATTGCTGTTCTGCTTTTTGAGTATTTGGGGAATTAGCTGTTGATTCAGCCTTATTAAATTAAAGTGTTTTGATATGCCTTACAAGAATGGGCCTTGCATGAAGTGAGAGAGAGTGAAATGAGTCGAGCTGCCTCTATCTGACCTTGTTTTACCTGCAGAGACATTACTACTGCAGTTAAATGAAAGGAAATGTAAGTTTTTACTATTTTCATAATTCTAGAAATCAATGTGATCACCAGATGAACCTTACTTTTAGATCATTATCTCGTCATTTCCTCACTGGAAATGCATTGGCTTTTTGCTTACAAGTTTTCTGCATTTCAGTAATTCAACTGGTACTTATGAAATACTGCATTATACTTTTGGTCTTGCTGCCAGCTAGCAAAGTTCAGAAGATGCAGAAGAATTTGCAGGATGAGGGCTTCAGAGTGTAATGAAAATCTTTTTCATTTTCTTTTACTACTTGTGAGAAATGTTATTTTTGTAAGGGTGGGATTCATATCAGCTGCAAATGCAAACTCACATCCTAGAGGTAGGAGCTGAAGGCACATTTTTATGTAACTTAGAAACTGTGTGTTCAGCTGTTGGTTTATGTGTTGGTTGTTTCATGCATACTTTCTTGTCAGAAAATCAAGAGGCTAGAGTATATAGCCTTAGGTTAGAGCTGGTTTTGAACAGTAGTTTGAATTTAAAGAAATACCATTAAAAATTTATATGAACTGACATTTTTGACTTTTTTTTAATAAATAAGTTTTATTTTGTCTTGTACTTTGACTTGTAGTCTGATATGTTGCACATCTCATTCTTTTGCATTGATTTCTCCCATTTCTTTCCGAAGCACTGAATAAGGAATCCTTCTTGTGGCTGCTCCTTGATGAACTCTGAGGAGTCTCATGTTTCACATTTTTACAAAAATGTCTTTCTCTGTGCTGATAGAGCTTTTCCTTGTTTTCAGCAGAGCCCTTAAAAAAGCGCACCAAGAAACATTTCAATAACTTTAAGACTGAAAGTGAAAGAGAGATGACTCAATCTGTAGGAACACTTGCTTTCTAGTTCAGCTGCCAAAATAGTTATATGTGGTCCAAATAGCACAAATGGAAACGGGCCTGAATGTTACTGTTATGTTAGATTGCCAAGTCCTGTGTTGTCAGCGAAGGCTGGTGGCAGTGGGACAGTGATGGGACACTCATTCAAATGGGGAAGTGCTGGACTTCAAACTCCCCTTTCCAACAGGAGATTTAATTGGTGCTGTGAGAGCTGGATTTTGGATTGGGGCTCTGGTTACAAGTCACAGCTTCTTCTGAGTGCTGAGTTTAAGCCCCAAAGGTTTGTGATAGTTGCTTACATAGTAGCAGCAATCTTTGGCCACCTAAGGCCTGTGAGCAACTATTTCTCCTCTTTTCTTAAGCCAGATGTAAATACACACTATGCAAACCTCCTGCAGAGTCATGCAAAACAGCACATCTCAGGCTGGGCTTTTTTTATTTTAAACTGTCTATCTTGTACAAAAATGGTCCAATATTAAATAGTTATTTTATTATTTATCTTTTTTACAGAGAATCAGATAAATCTCTAGCTCTCCAGTCAAAAGATACATCCAAGAATAAGTCTTTCCATTCCTAGGTAAATGTAAAACTATCCTAACACCAATTCTCTTAGTCTTGATCAACTTGTATTTTTTTATTTCTTTTTCATTTCAGCCAAAATTATTCTGTGTTTTTAAGACCCAATTTCACAGATAGCTTCAAAACATCTGAAGTGGCATTTTTAGATCATGAACTAGTTGCAGAATGTTTTGACCTACTTCTGTAGATGAACTCAATAAATCTCAAAGGAAAATAAATGTTGTCTTCAATGAATCTTAACACTGTCTATTTTGGAAGACTTTTTTTTTGTTATAGTCTGTGTTTTTTTAAGTCTGTATTTAAAAGTAATATAAATGAAAAGAGAAGAGAGAAACTTAATTTCTCTCAAACTTCTTGGCCAACAAAGGTTTGAGTGCTAGGTGCCACTGTTATTCCAATACTTTCCCTGTGCTCGTGTTACCACTTTGCGTTCTATTTGTACCACAGCTTGCCACATGCATAGTGCCTGTAATTTCCTTGGGATTTAGTGCCCAGAAGAAACAGTGATTCACTGTGCTGACAAGACACACTAGAATTATCTCATCTGTGAAGAAATTCTTAGAGCCCTTACTATTTCTTCTTGATATACAATTAACTTAAAATGTCATTGAAAACTTTCACTTCCATCATGACTTGCACGGTTCTCCTGAGATCTTGGAATGTTTTAATCATGTTTATACATTCTACTTTTTCTCACTGTCTTATTTTAAATTGATTTTCTTAATGAATGCATATAAACTTGTAAGCAAATAGAGGGTGACGGTGTAAACTGTGGGGTAGTCATTTCTTTTGTTGCTGTGCTATTCTGTCGGCTTCAATTCCTTATTAACTTTGGTTCATGTAACCTTTTTTCTTACTCTGTATGACTCACAGGCTACACAGAATTGATGGGAGAGTGATTTCAGACAGTGACCTCATTTCTACCCATATTAGTTCTCGAAAAGAGACAGCAATCAACCTGTGTCCTACAAAGTGAAGAAAGCTGTGGGTTTTCCCCCCCTTTTACTGCATCACAGACATGAAAAAAATTTAAAAAGGTAAAATGGCAAAAGGGAAGAATCTTCCAACACTGCCAATCTGTTCTGCCTTTCTGAGCTGGCAAAAGAGCCCTGTCAAATATGAAACCTTGACATCTCAATGCATGCCATTGTTTTAGTTCTCCTCTATGTGCAACATAACCCAAAGTGAAGTAAATTGACATGTAAAAACATTAATTTTTTTAATAAGAGAGTTTCCACTCATTTGTATATGTGAAGTTAATCAGATATTGATTTGGTTCCAATGTTCAAGCCTTAGCTTCAAACATTAGCGGAGAAACATTACTGTACTTGGAGGAAATCTTAAAGGTTGAGTGTGAAGACATTCTGAAGCTTAAGAAAGGAAGAATATATTTTTATTTTTTTTAAAAATATTTAAGATGTTAATATATCTTAAACTAGTCCTGAGTTTTGGAAATGGTCTGACCTATTGTAGTCTAAAGAGACATCAATGTTAATAAACTAGAAAAAATAAACAGAACTATTAATTATGTTAATAAACAGAAAGGAATTATCTGAATCTTTTAAATTTATTTAATTTTTCTTCATGCCATAACTTGAGTATACAAATATTAGTGCATTTTATATTTAATTTACTTAAAGAAGGAATAAGTACTATGGTAAAAATAGTGATTTGTTGCATTATAACTAATATTCATAAAAATATTTTTTTTAGTTGTACTGCTTTATTTTCTAGATAAAAAAATTCAAGAATCTGTAGAATTATAGAAATAATGACACTAGCGATGGTAAATTATGTTGTGCGAGTCTGTAAGGAATAATTTTTCACAAGGAATAATTACTATGAGACATTGATAAAATAGTAGGGTGTTCTGGATTTCTGATAAAATAATTGTTTCATTCAGTGATATATGAGCATGTGTTATGTCCTGTGATTTGACGCTGTCTCTTTTGAGGGTAAATTTTGTCAGCGTGAAGCTTTAATATCAAAGATGATGTCTGCCAAAATTTTCTAACATCTGTGGAGGTAGATCTTCTGAGTCTGCTTAGTTTTTTATGGAGAGAAAAAAAAAAAAGAGAGAGACTGGTTAATTTCAGTGAGAAATTAGCATTCTTTTTGTTTTTCCTTTTACCGTCTGATATCTTTGTATTGTTCTCTGTAGGCAGAATCTGTGCGTGGCTGGTAGACTTCATCCTGACCAAGACAGAGATGCAATTACAAACTGACAACCTGTGCTCCCCTTCTAACAGCAATGGAAGGAGCATAGCCATGCTGAGGCTGAGAATGAAATCCACTTTCTTGCTCGTTTTCTTCTAAATGTCTCCAAATTGCTGAGAGGGCTGGTTAATTGTTCAGTCTTGTTCAGGGAGGTACCCATGACTCTATTGTGCCCTTCAAACACAGCATGAGCCAGTGCCCTAGATGAGAGGAGAGCAATGCTAAGCCCTGCTGTGGGAGACTGGCATTGCCAGAGGCTCTCTAAACATGCCACCAGCCTCAGTGCATGTCTTCCCTAACTCCCGCTGAGGCTTGATTTGTAGAGGTGGTGGAATTCCTCTCCCCTACATTCTTTCCTTTGTAATACTTTAATGTGGTTGCCCTTAATCTCAGAAAATGAGAGAAAAGGTGAATAGCTTCAGCATCATGCAACGCTGGAAAGAAGAGATGATTTACGATTCTGAATAGTTCTAACACAAGTGATATGTTGGGTTTTCTGTTGCGAACAACACAGCCATGAGGTAACCTGTAAGAATTATCTTCTTTTCTAAGGAGTTCACACCCCTTAGGAGGAGGGAAAAGAAAACGGATAAGTTATGAGCGCAGTATCTGCAGCTGTACATATGTTGCTCTGAAAGTAATGCTTCCTATTTATTTCCATGGAACTACAACAGATACAAAGAGCACAATAATACTATTTGATAGAGAAAATCCTCAGCAACAAAACACTGTTTTTCAGCATAGCCACCACCAGTACCTATGCATTTTCACCAGCAATGAACAAGAGCCTGCACCCGTAAAAATCTGCATCAGTGGAGGAGATCCACTGTCACCACTGCTGAAACGCACCACCCACCACCTCACTGTGCTCACATCCACTGTTTGGTCTCCATAAATGTTCAGCAAGCATCAGTGAATAACAATGGGTGCCATTTTTTCTGCATGGAGGAATTCAATGACACATCTTTGCTTCATATATACTTCCATGTCAGACACCATTCTGTCAGACTGCCCCTCTCCTGCCATCTGTTGCACAGCAACAATATGTAATGGAATATTGGTGGGAAGGTTCAACCCCTACTATCATATCACCAATATCCGTTTTTGACGTTGTGAGCCAACATAATAAAATAGGAGGTATTACTTTTGGAGCAGCCATTGTATACACAGTTCTGTAAGTAACTTTACAGTCATACTTCAGGCAAACAGATTTTTCCAGTACTTGAGACTTGTTTAATCTGCTTTATATGTCTGAGAGAGCTATTTGTTGTTGTGATGGAGGATGAAAAGCACTTTTGTATGGTAGCTAGAGAAAATCACATTACATCTGTTATGTAAATACTATGAAATCAAATTAGAGGAAAGATATTGGGAGGGGGAATATTAAGAATTTCCTTTTCTCAGAAAACAGTTAAAATTCTTCATCAAGGATCTTTTACCTCAGTGAAACTCTCTCTGATTAGTTTAATTATGCAATAATTAGTCTTTGCCTCATTTCTAAATCACAGTAATGATAATACTGTCAGACTACAGAAGAGGTACTATACATTTCATAGAAAGTCCTTTCTAAAACTTTGCTATGAGCTCAGAATAGGAATGTATTTTTTAGTGTAATGTTTTCCTTGAAAATTAATATGCTTCAGCTTCACATTCAGAGGTTTCTGTTGTTTCAATATAAAAATCCTCACTGGTGAATAAAACCTCTCTATAATCAGTTTTTAGTAATCCTATGTTAGGCGGTGTTATACCAACTTTGATCCCAACTGGCTACTCTGCCTTATACTTATGCCAGCATGCAGAGAACCATGTATAAAGCCTTCATGTTAGGCAAAGTTTTTGTGAAATACATCAGATGACTGGTGATTTTACCGGTAGGAAATCACATTCCTGAGTTTCACACTTGATTGAGGCAGTTGGGCTGGTTCAGCTTGGAGAAGAGAAGGCTGTGGGGAGACCTCATTGCAGCCTTCCAGGACTTGAGGGGAGCTTGTAAGCAAGACTGGGTCTGGGTGGGCTTTAAGGTCTCTTCCAGCCTAAGCCTTTCTATGATAGGGTGATATCTGACATGTGTAGATATTATCACTATCACGTAGATTACTTTAGTCACACACAATTTAGGAGTTGGAAGGGACCTTTGAAGATCATCTAGTCCAAGCCCTTGCTAAACCTAGAGTAGATTATAGAGGAAATGTCCAGGTGGGTTTGAATATTTCCAGAAAAGGAGACTCCACAAACCCTCTGGGTAGCCTGTTCCAGTGTTCTATCACCCTTAAAATAAAGAAGATTTTTCTCATGTTCAGATGGAACTTCCTGTGTTACAGTTTGTGCCCACTGCTCCTCATCCTGTCTGTGGGCACTGTTGGAAAGAGTCTATTTGTCAGCTCCTACAGAAATGTAATCTTATCTCTGATACTTTTCCACTCTTTTGGGGTTTTTTTTTGTGTTTTTTTCTCCTGCACTGTTGTTCTTGATGGCTCTGTGTAGCAAAAGGCTCGGAACAGCAGAGCTGGCTTTCAAACAAAACAGCTGCTGCCTGCTGATGAACTGGCTGACACTCTGAGTCAGGGTGCTCCCCTTACATGATGTCTCTCTACAAGTAAAAACTACATGCAAGCAAACTCAGTGTCTGCTTGCTAATGCAAGACAGAGTGGAACTTCTTTCTTCTGCTGGGCCTAATTATTTGGCAATAATACTGTGTAATTATAATACTCTGTATAATACTCTGTACTAATTTGCAGAGGGAAAGATGTGTTATGCCTGAGATCTGCTTATTTGCACAATTACTTCCACTTACATATGTCTAAAATATTTATACTTGCTTATACTAACAACAGAGAGTCAAATCCTCTCTTTGCAGAACTCTGAGGTCTGGGAGTCAGTGTGAACAGGTATGAAGCACCTTCTCTGTATTCAGTCCTGCCTCATGGGCACCATGTTTTGTACAACTGCTATCTGATCTATTGGTTGGTGTTGTATAATCATATACACATGCATATAGGTAGTGGCTGGATATTCCTTAAGGTTAAACAAAAACAGCCATACAAAATAAAGAAGAGAGACACTCTTGTGACAAAATTATGCTGCAGAAAAGTTCCATCTACTGGTCCCCAGAGACTGAAATATAAGGATTGTCTAAAACATTAAGAGAAGAATAATTTCCTTTTTTTCCTTCTAATTACTAAGATGTTTTTACGATTTCTATCTACAAAGCATTGATTCACAGCACTATTGACTAGGAAAACAGCCTTTTGCATCACAGTGACCATTCTGTAGGCATAGGGGATTAATAACTTTTTGGTGAGTAATAAATCACTTTCAGATGGGAACATGTGGATTCATAACAGCTTACATTCTAATTAGAGAGTCATTTAGATTCATTGACTGCATACGACTGTGGTTTTCCCTTGTCTAATTTCTCAGACCTATGCTTTAGATTGCACCTTAAAATGCACCTCCTACATTAAACATAATTATAAATCCCACTATCAATGCATTTTCTGTGGTATTTACAAGGTATCTCAGGGGAATGCAGCAAATCCTGTAAGTAAAAAATACCACAATGCAATAAATAGCCATTTTAAATGGCATCCATTATTTCCCCAAGATGTAATGTCTCAGAGGACCTGCGTCCAGCAGAGACTCTGATTAGCCCTAACCACTTTATAAATTTGCTTCCACAAGTTATGCATCACTCCATCCCCACAGATATTTGAGATTGTTCTTTTCTTAGCACAGTAGCTTTGCTCAAAAGCCCCTTCCATTTGGTTTTATCAGGAGGTCCTGGGAGAGTTTTCTGACTCTTTCCTAGCCTGTTCAGCCAGTGGACATTAATGGGTTGAATTATTGCCACTGGTGTGCTAGCTTTCAGAAAAGTTTAGGTTAGCGCTTATCTTTGTCTGTGATAATATTCCTTTTTACTGTTATCACTTAATCTAACTTTCTGCTATTTCTCTCAAATTTGAGACTAACGATACAATCTGCTTTTGTGTATTTATTGCCTGGGCACAGGCAGGATCTATGACAAATACTGTTCCAGAAAACTTCTTAGCAATACCTAATTCTTGTTAGGAAGAGTAAACTCACTGGGAGAGTTATGAATCACGTATGAGAAGACAGATGATTTTAAAAGCACTTGAAAGGGTTGGAAATCACTGAGGTGACAAAAATAAAAAATGTATCTCCAGTTTTTGGTATTGTCCAAAGAAGATCATAGCTGCATTATAACAAAGTTATATGTCACAAACTGATGGATACAGAGTAAGCAAAAAAGTCCAGTCACAGCAAGAGAGGAAAACAGAACTGAAGATGTTAGCTCATCATTCAGTGCTGTTTAATGACTCATATTCCACCTCGTTATACTTAATCACAATGAAATGCCATGAAGATGCCCTGAAAAAAAGTGGGATGATAGCTGACTTCCAGAGAATCTTCAGGTAGTTCTGCTGGAAGCCAATCATAAATATTGCATAAAAATGTTAAAAAATATATATATATAAGTTTCTCTAGAGATGATTATTGAAGCTACACATAAAATCAAGTATGCTTTTAGACTTCCAAGTCTCAGTCTCTTTTGAAATACTTTTGCACATCTGACAAATTCCTTGAATGTCAAGTACAACCTCATGTTTCTGCATTCCTTTTCAAGATGTCACTGTGTTGAACATCAGCATGGAGGTTTACAATGCAGGAAAGAATGAAGAAAAGTTTTGTGAATGTTTAATTTCTTCATGATGATCAGTCAATATGCAGTCAAAATTATTCACAAAAGGCAGCACCATATCAGTTAGCACTGATATACAGTTCTCTTAGTGAGACAAAAAGACAGTAAAGAAGAAAATTATGAATGGATGGGGATAGCATGACAGAGAACACTTTTCCCAGTCCTTGGAGGAAAAAAAAATTCTGGTAACAATGGATCTCTCCACACACAAGGCAAAGTATTCTTGCCCTATTATGGATTCAAAGAAGTTTGTGGATTTTTCATCACTTGCATGATGACTACAATAAATGATCATGGAACTGGCCCAGAAATGTAGCATATTTCACTTTAGAAGCAATTGCCAATGGGTCATATCCATCAATGGCAACACTGCTTACAGCAAGTGTATCAATAGTGCTTTTTGGAGGAGGGGAGAAGAGGGAATGTCCTTTCTACCTTCTTGAGAAATTAAGGTTAAATAAAGGTGTCGGGGGGAACAATTTAAGTGTTATATAAGCTATATTAATATTTCAATGGTACTTCTATACTTCAAAGGTTTTTTTATCTTATTGACTGTCACTGAACTTCTAAGAATCTTTTCTTCATATATTTAATATTTCAAGTGAATGGGTAATTTGGCAAATAACAAGATATAGATTAAGTTGAAATCCGCATGGGTGTATTGGCATTAAATAAAACACCTGGGAATTAACATAGGTGGCAGACAATAAACTGGAAACTGGTAGTAAAGAATCAAGATAAAAGTCTTACAAATGTTTAACGTTATGCTTGTTCCCAAATGTAAGCAATGCTACTGTAGTCATTGGAAAAACTTTCAGTGACTAAGGCAGTATGTGTTTGCAGAAATAGGACCTTAATTTCTTTCCAGAGTTTCAGGAAGTTAAGGAAAACAATCATATCTACAGAAAATTTGCAAAGGAGATATGTTATGAGATAAAATCTGAAAAAAATCCAAATAGATGCTAGATAATACTTTCTTAATTAGTGAAATTGTTTGATGTTGGAAATCATTTTTCTTATGAAACATTAATTCCATCTATTACCTTGAAATATAAAGCAAGTTAAATGAATAAATATACAAAACTTTAAACTTTGAATTATTTACTATGAGAAATCCTTAGGAGGTACTGGAGCAGTTGCTGTTTGAAGGTTCAGTTCACTCAGATAATAAGAGCTTCTGGTGATTTGGTAGATATTTGGAGGAAAATAAAACTGGCAACAAGCTTGAAGATATTTTTCTGTCTTCAGGCTGCTAGAAATGTGGCACATTTATTTACAAAGGAGGGAGGGAAAGGGAGACAGTTTTAAAGAAAAAAAAAAAGTAAACTAATGCTCCATTTTCGGCATCTCTCAGCTTGAAATACAGTGAAGTACATAATGTCCCTGTAGCTACAGCAGGCTTCCTCATAAATACTGGTGACATGCTGAATCTTTTAAGAAAAGAAATGGAAGTCATTAGACTTCTCATTAATGGCATAGCTCTTGGATAAGAGTCCTAAAGACTTCTGAAGCGTGAAAAGACACCCTGGCAACTGCTTATCTTCTGAAGGTTTCTTCCTCCACTGCTATTTCCATTGGACATTTTCTTTATAAGTAGAGAGAAACTTGAAGTGTAAGATGCAGGACCTAAACTGGAGCTTCTTGCTGATACTTTTCAGATCTCATTCAGTAACATGAAGGTTTTTGTCTTCGTTATGTGTGCAGCCCTATAGATACTATAAAGCATGAGAACTAGAGTGCTTTAAAAATTGTTTCTACAGTCTTTGATTTAAGTCAGTTTTTCTGATGTCTGTGACAGATGGTGAAAACTGAGATAACACCACAACTGTGTGAGGCAGAAGTAAATGTAAATCTAAAATGACTTAAAGTGCTTGCAAAGATTAATTGCAGTAGAGGGATATGCATGCCATAGCTGGCACAGTCTCTCTGTATCACACGTAAGTATATTTGATTATATAAGTTCAAAAATAGCTTTTATGCAGTGACTAAGTTGCCTTTTTATTTTTGATATGCTTTAACTTTCATAAATTCCTTTGATGTAAACCAAACTCTACTTTCTGTGCATCATCCGTATGACTTGGATATTTTGTTGTAAAATGTAAGAAGTAGAATATGCTGCTGCAGCTGTACTTTAACAAGCTGGATCATTCTTTATGTGCTTGCTTACAAATAACATCCATGCCACAGCAGGATGAAGAGTTAGTACATTTTAGCAAGAAACAGGGACACCATTGTCTCACTTTCTGCATCAGAAAAAGCAGGTAGGTTGCCTAGAAGACTGCAGGTACAAAATATTTTATGGCAATGAAGGTTATGAATTTGTAATAAATAGATGTTCTAGGGTTAATATTTAGTCATGTTCTCCTTCCGAAATGTAATGCAACTTATTCATTAGAAAGGAGGCAGTGACAGATACATAGAATAGGTTCTGCGAAAGCAAAAGAAAGATCACTGCTTATCAATTAACAGCTTTCTATTTGAAAGGAAAACATCTATTTTGAAGAGACTAGGTATGGAAACAAAAAATAGTCTGAAGCAGTAGAAGGGCATAAAATCTTTGGGAATAACCAGGATGTTGACTTTGAAAAGCAACCGCCTTGCTCTTAGTTTCTGTGTTTTCTCTTGCTCCTGCATGGTCAGCTTACTGTTTCCCTTACCTCTAAGAAATGGGCCAAAAGGTGGCATTATCTAAATTAAAATGAAAAGATCTTGCAGACATTTACATGATCTAATGCTGCTGCTTGGCCAGAGCTCCTTTGCGTCAACACTACTGAAAACAATGATGTTAGCCACTATTCACTGGAGAGCGGTATCTGACATTTCTGGGCTTGGGAAGGGGAAAAGGAGGTTATTTACCCTATCAGTAATAGGTCTAGAGCATGGGAGGGTCAGGAGATAATCTCCAGGATCTGTCCTAGTGGTACAATTTTTGAAACGTGCAAATATCTGCCGTTGCTCCAGATTTTACTCAGTCAGAGACCATTCTTATTGTCAGGATTTTAAAGAACAGAAGGTCAGTGTCCTTACAGAGGAAAGTTGAGTAAGCTGTACTTTTTTTTCTTCTACCATAATTGCTAAAATGAAAGACTTGCAGTCAGTTATATTTTTGGAGCAGGTTGAGGAAAAAAAGTAATAGTAGAATTGCAGAGGTCATAGTGTAGCAAGGCAGCTTTCTGTTTAGTTTTCAGTATAGTACCTGAATGTGAATTTTCTGCAGTTCTTCCTTCGCATATTATAATTCACAAGTTATTTTGCTTCCATAGAGATAAAAAAATTTGTTTATCGGTTGATGCATCAGGAATTAGCATGATCTTTTTTTCATCCATTTAGAGGGTTACTGCCTATTTTTTTACGAACACAATATTTAAACTGCTAAAAAAATTAGTGCATTAAACTGATCTACCATTTCATACAAATTGACATATATTTTACAGCTAGTTGGTTTTATTTAAGTTTAAAGGTGCACATTCTCTTGCACGTAGTGATGTGCACTTTTTTCTTCCCTCTTCTTTCTTTGTTGCTAATCTAATGCAGAAAGAATCAAATGTTTCCTCAGTCTGCAGGATGAGGATTAAAGACCCTTAGCCTGCATATTTGGGCATGCAGTCATTTTAGTGCAAATACAGGTGCCAAACAAGGATGCAGAAAGCACATTAACTATTAATATATTCTACCCTGCTATTAAAGCAGCTATCTTGTTGGCTCAGGGAACAGGGCTCTATTTAGTATTCCTTTACCATGCTGTACAGCATACATCCTAAGCATCGTTTATTATAAGCACAAACAAATTAACTCCTACTAGAAACACAGCACAACTGATTCTGAAAGTCACCTACAGAGATAATCTAGCCAAATACCTCTGGTCTAAGTGGAATCATCGACAGCAGGTTGCCCTGTTCCATGCCCATTTGTATTTTGACTATCCCCAGAGACAGAGACTCCACGGCCTCTCTGGGCAGCATGTTCTGCTGTTCAACCACCCTTACAGTTACAAAGTGTTTTGCTGTTCTGTTTAAACAGAACTTCCTATATTTGTACCTTTCACCTCTTGTTCTAACAATGGACATCAATGAAAAGAATCTGTGTCTATCTTCTTTACTTCCTATCAAGTATTTACAAACATGGATAGGATTCCCCTACATCTTCTCTTCTCCAGGCTGAACAGTCCCAGCTCTCTCAGCCCTTCCTTATTGGAAAGATATTCCAATAAGTTTATTATCTTTGAGGTCCTTTGTTTCATTTACTTCAACATAGCCATTTCTTTCTTCTGCTGGGCAACTCAGAACTATACCAAATTTGACTCTATTGTGCGCACCATATAGATAACTTCCTAGATTTTGCATTCCTTTAAATCAATCAGAGAAGCTTCCTCCTTGTCCATGAAGGTGCACTTTTCTGAGGAACAAGGAGCTCTTTCTTTCCAAGTAGGACCTTGTATTGATATTGCTGTACTGGACTCTTAATCAGAATGCAATTGCTATCTGAAGGAAAATGTTGCCTTTGACAGCAGCTACAAAAATGGCAGGTCTTCTTTCTGGAGAGCTGGGAGATGAAATAATCAAAGATTGGTCTGAAAAACAACGAGAGCAAACTTGAAACATTGTCCTGAATCATTGCTCATCAGTAGTCAAACTGATAAGGAAAATACTTAAATAGAAAGGAGGGGGGAGGGGGGACTAGACAGAACAGATAATTTTGATATCTCAGAATCATTTTACTGAACAGCAATGATGGAAGTGAGTCATTTGCTCACTATGACTCAAAGACGTTTCATATAAAATCAAGGTCTGTAATCTCTGCCTAGTGTAAATTATATTTGAATAGCAATAGGAAGACAAGTGCTATTTATAAAGATGAGTGAAATCAGTTAGTATGCTGATTGGATAGTAAAAAAAAATCTAAGTTGGAGATAAATCTCTGCAAATTTACACAGTTTAGAAGAAATGCATTTCAGTTTAATGCCAAGGAATACCATGTACAGTATGAGCAATGCATACTATAGGTCTGTTTACCTATTGCTTTTTTCCTGTGTTCTAGCCTGCTAGTAAATTGGAAAAGTAGTTTTGACTCATTTTCAACAGAGTTAAAGAACTCAGCTAAACTCCTTGCACATGGATGATCCCATTGATTCACATTTCAGGAATTTTCACAAAGACAGAAAAATCATGCAGTGGAATTGTCTTTCCTCAGTAAAGTGAAAAAAATATTGCATAGATCCAGAGTTACTGCTGTGCTGGTGGTAACACGGGCATTACTGAGGATATTTGTAGGAGCGCAATTAAATTCTTGCACTTTGGTTTTGACATTTAGACCTTTTCAGTGTAAGTTTGCAGGAATTGTGCCTGGCTGCATTGTCTCATTTACTCATTACTGTCACTGCTGTTGTGTTGTTTTTTGCTTTGTTTATTTGTTGTTTGTTCATTTTTGTTTGTTTGGGCTTTTGTTTTTCCCCCAACATAAAAAGCTAAGAAAAATAGACATTTCATTACAAGCTGAGGGAACTCAGTGAGAAGGGGGGACTATTGCTCTAACACCTCAGCTGTGTTTTCAGCACAATCGTTTCTTCCTGGGTATTTCATGTTTTCCCCCCATAAATCCCACTTTTTTGCCCATTTCACCAAACTCTTTAAAGAGAAGAAACATTTATCCAATTCCTTGCTTAGTATCCTGCCTTTCCTGACTTTTCTTCACAAAAATCTTCTTTGTCACAAAATAGGAACCCATTGATAGGAGCAAAAATGTGGCAACCTGACCCCAACTTCTGCTTACTTAATTGAATGGGAAGAAAACATCCAGGCAGAAAATATGGTGGAGTTTTCTTTTCTTTTCTTCATCCCACATTAGGTTATCCCGTAGACTATATAATTTTGCCCAAATCACCTTTTACATAGAGGCTAATAAACAGCGCCATCCATGTTAATCAATCTGGGATATGGCCTAGAGCAGATGAATTGACATTAATCCTCAAATGAAGTATATTAAATTTGTACATTGATAACTTCATGCTATTTGATCAAATATCGAAATGTATTCTTGTATGTCTACATAGGAAGTAATGAAAAAATGCAAATGAAATCATCCTGTGCTCATCACTTCTTCCTTTCCTCTTTGGAATAAAAGCCATGTAGACAACAAAGATGATTTTGTCTCTAGGTATGAATTAGAGTAAAAAAGTAACTGTGTTACTTCTACTGAATGCTGCTTGTCTCGCGTGATACCTTCAGGAAATTTCCTTGTCCTAAATTCCTTGTGTGACTAATCAAAGTAAGTGTAAATGGTGAAACAATAATTTTGTTCTTTCGCTAGGCTTCATTATAGAGTGAAAAGGACTGTGCATGGTAAAATCTGTAAGGATTAGCAGCCTCAATAAGCATATAACTAGTACGCTGGGGTCAGAACCTTTCCACTGTATCAGCAATACAGTTGTTGCTTTCAGAAAAAAAAATGTTCATGTTTTTCTCTGAACATGTAGTTCATCAGTATTCTGAACTTATTTTTGTACCTATTTTTCACTGTGGTTTTATCCTGAATGTATGTCTTAACTGAACGGTCCATGGCAAAAAACTTTCCCCCTCTACTAGTGGAAAAAGCTGGGAGAGAAAAATAAACCTGACTGGAAAAAATGATGCGTTATTGTCTGGATGTGTTTAAGAAGCTGTGTGACAGGATTGCAGCAAAATCAAAAAATTGTCTCCTGCTGTGGCCTGTCCTATTTCTAGTCATTATTCTTTGATGCTTTCCACACCAGTAATTGCCCCCTGGCCTCTCTTAGAATGGTCATATTTGAGAGAATCCAGGTGAGGATATCTTAACAGCGCACTGGCACACGTCTTACTGCTGTGTTTTGTGGCAGAAGTGAATACAGTGGCACAGCCTAATGGTGTTTTGGTTGTCATTGTAATGATGTTTTTCACCCATGATGATTCATCAGAAACAGACCGAAAGAGGGAAAGGGAGAACTTCTTCCAGAACTGTTACCTTCTGCAGTGCTACTGCAATAGATAAAGGCTTTTGTTCCTAAGGACTTGGCTTGTAACAAAAGCTTTTGTTACTTTCTGAGAGTTCAAAAATAAAATTAATTCTAACAAATTCCTATCTCTCATTAGCACAATGAAGAGTTGTTTACTAGAGTTGTATAATTGGTCTTGCCATTGTCGTCAACAAGGATAAAAAAGTAAGGCAATCCTTCTCAGCACATATCTCCAGACACAATACACAAAGAAGTTGATATCCTTATTAGTGGAGCACTAAGCACCCCTAAAGGACACAGTGAGCAAATAGGCAAGCTGGATTCATTTTGAAAAAATTGTTTTTAGAGGGAACAAATACTAAAGTTACAATAAAATTCCCAGACCTCTAGAAAGCTGGCAGACTAACTTTTCTTTACATACGAAAGGCAATACTCCTTGATTTGACAAGGTTTAGGTTTTTGATTGTGACCAGATATGGAATTTTGTGTTGGGGTAGCCACAAACAGCCTGGCACTAGCACAGCTTTTGCTTATCTAAAATATATGTATATATATAAATAAATAGAGTGAAAGCTAGTTAATCTTTGAAGCTAATTTATTTAGGACTTCATTAAAAATTGACCGGCTTTAAGACCTACCAAGAAAATTACTGCAAATCATGATCCAGCTTAAAATGGGCATAGCTACTTTTGCACATTAACTTCATACAGTTTTCACATTCAAGTAGGTGAGAGTCTTGCCCCTGACTTAGTAGTGAATTGATGCTCTAGCAGACTGGTTACTTTACATTCTAATCCTGTAGCTTTCCTTCACCTAACTACCATCGATGTAGCTGGGTATCCATGCCCTCCCTGTTATCCTATATTTATCCCCATCTTTTGCCTCACCAGAACTGTCAGTCTCATTAATATTTCGTACACAGGGAGGGACAGACCAATCCTCCTTAGCCTAAAAGTCAGAGTGCTCACCTTGGGATGTTGTGTCAGCCACCACTATTCATGTCTTTTTTGTAATGGTGTTGAACAGATCCAACAGAGGTTACTGAGAAAAGTCTGGGCTGTCTCCTCCCACAACCCATGTGTGTAACATAACTACTGAGGTGCTCTGAAATAGACTGCCTTTCTGTGTTCATTCTTATAGTTAAAACCAGCAAGAAATATTTTGCTGGTAGCCAAAGACAGGGATTTTAAAAAATTCTCTAATCCCTGAGGATTCTGGGAAGATGTCTGCTCTGCTACCTGAAGCCTTCTGCATTTTCTTGAATGCTGTTTATCAGGAACACAAACCTGGTTCTTTTCTAAAGAGAAAGAATGATGTGAACATTGCAAATCCTAAGGATCTACAGAGATTCTTATATATCTCAAGGAATTGGTTTTAAAAATAGAAGGTCCACAGTAATCTCTAGAACTAAAGCCTAAAGCTGCATAAATGCAACAAATAATTATTACCCGGACAATCTTGTGCTTTTCAATAAAAGCTAGCATTGGGTTGTTGCTTTTTTTTTTCCACTAGCAAACAGTAAATTCACAAATACATAGAGTTCTGAAATAAATAAAGTGGAAGAGTATTTGAAATAGTTAACAAGTTTTTACATCTGAAAACCAGAAATATTTTTGACATTTTAAAATGAAAACTTTCCTCTTCACATGTTGAAAAGGATTATTCTTTTGAGATAAGTAACTAAAAAAGTGATAGTTAAGAAAAAAGTGTAAGTAACTATGATACCAATTCAAATACTTTTCTTCAAACAAACTCTCAACTTCAACTTGACCTGAATTATTTTTTCTTCTTTGTGTGGTTATCATTTTCCCTGAAACCCCTTTTCCTTCTCCTCTACACTGGCCCCACTCACAATTCAACAGCATGTAAAAGGTCTCTTGGCAATCAAGAAGATGGCTTGAGTATGGATATAAAATGAAGAAATGAGATTAATTTCTCTATGAACATTTTCAAAGTTCAGTTGACTGTGAGTTCTGTTCATGGGGGGAATGAATGATTTGGAGAATGTGGGACTGTAGCAGAAAAATATCTTTTTCTAACTTTTAACTTGCTAAAACAGAAACATTACTTTCAAGTAAGAAATTTCACACAAAAGTTTATGTAGTTCTTCTTAAAATAACTCCCTTACCCCACCTTTCTCTTTCCCCTTTTTCTTTCCCCTTCTCTATCCCCTTCCCCTTTCCTCATCTTACAGTGAGGTTCTGGGCCACATCAAGCCCTGAAGGGAAAATAAGGAAGGTGTTGGCTCCTTAGGGTGTCCTCATCCTGTCGCTGGAGTACACTGATGAGTTCTGAAAACATTATTCTAGTTGAATGCTCTAGCACTAATTTAAAATTATGTTACATTGAACTTGAGATACAGTTTCAGTTCTTGCATTCTCTCTCCACCCCCTCCTTAGCTTCAGCATTTTACTGCACTTGGAAGAACTCACAGACGCTCCTGTTCCTTTCCATAAGTAGGCTTGTGTCTGAACCTCAGTAAGACACAAATTCTTTAAAATCTTCTTAAATATTGCAGTGCCGGATTGTGTATCATTACCTTCCAAACCATTTTCTTCATTGTTTCAGTAAATGAAAAGTTTTTCAAAGGTGAACTTTAAGTGAAGAGTAATAAAAATAGTCATGGGTAGTAACACAGTGCATGCTTAATTTTTATTTGATGATTGTACAATGACTGATTATACTTATTTAGGTGTATCATATTTCAAAAATAATTTGTTTTCATATATCTTGCTTTTATATTTATGCGTTTGAGTAATATGATAAAATTATGTATATTAGAAGTACATAGACATTTTTACATATTGATAGTCATAACCTCTACTGAAGTGGATTAAATTTCTGCCTTAAGCATACTCCTATTTATACAGACAGTGAGTTAAAATATAGTGAATAAATAACTAATGTGAGATGTCCAATAAGTTTGATATATAATTAATGCAAAGAACAACCTGAAGTCAATCTTTTTGATTAAAGAACAAAACACTGTCACAAAGTACGAGTAATTTACCATAGAGTGTTGCATAAATTAAGAATGACAGGAAATAACAAATGATTGCCAATAGAATACCATAAACAGAATGCAGCTTAACTCTTTTGATTCTTTTCTCATCACTGCTTGTATTTTATTGGGAAGAAAAATGTCTGTGATTTTTGGACATATGTATCATCAGCTGAGTTACTGAAGTACTGACGTGCACATCTACCAAATCTTTAGGTTTAATCTAGCTAATAAGAATAATACTAGCAGAGAAAGCATAGCTGCAGAACCCTCAGCTCTAATTAGTAGACAAAATAAGTATCGGGTTTCTGTCTAGCTTCAGTTACTTGCACTACAGCCTGACTGACCTGCACTCTCTGTCAATGGCTAGATTAAGGACAGTTTAGATCTATCTATGTTATATGTGTTATGACAACATAGCAAAACCAGGGAGGAGCTTATTTAGCAGATAAATGTTGCAATAATTATTAAAAGAGTTAAAAATTAGGTAGTCTTTCTTTCAAATGTATTCCAGAAGGATGCAGTATTAGATTTTAAAACATTTATCATCTGTCCACAAGAACTACTTCCAAGGTTTGATTATCATAAAAACAACGTGGGTAGAACTGAGTCTAGAGCGTAGAAAAAATATGCTTTACGGAGTAATATGTCAAGATTACTCCTTTCACATGAGGTGAACCTTATGAACCTTATCCTAGTAGAGCTCAAAGCACGTTCAGAACTACCAATGTGAAAAACAGGCAAAATAAAGAAGATTAAATACATATACCTATGATATACACATAGGAAACTTAGACTTTTTTTAGTAGAAAATCAAGTAATTTCTAGATCAAGCATCTAGACTTCAGTCCTGCCAAAAAAAAAAAAGATGAACTAGAATGGATAATGGTGTCAAATATCTAATCATCTAGAAGGTAAGAAAAGATAGCAATAAACTGGATATGTATTAGCAAGTCAGACCAAAGCAATCTGATTTCCTTCCACAAAAGTTGCTCCTTTTTTTTCCTGTGTTTTAGCTAAAGTAAGGCTCTTAATGAAGTGTCCTGTGATATTCTCATATGGAAGGCAAAGAAATATGATCTGCAATGAGGAAGTGACTGGATAACAGTATCTGAAGAAGAAGTAAATACTAGATGAAAGAGGTAAAAGTAATCAGGTTCTCAAGAACAGACATGAAACAGCCAGGTAGGAAGCTGCTCTAAGACTCTGGGGATTGCTACAGATCATAGGATGAAGGAATCTTAAAATGCCATGTGGTTGCACAGAAGATCATCATGTTGGAATACGTTGTCAACTGAATCATCATTAGTAATATTTCTCATTTGCGAGACCTCACACCATTTGGTGTTTCAAGAGGAACTTCAGGAAGATGTAGACCAATTGGACTTGACTAAGAAAAGCAGCAATCATTTGTGCAGGATAATGAGAAAAGGGCTTTTACAAATTAGCAACTGTTTAGCAAAAGGAAGAAAAAATTGAGAAGGATGTAACAAGCAACTTCAAATCTGAAAAGGCTGTAGCAAAGAAAAGTAAATAATGTATGTGGAACTCTATTAATGTCCAAAATGGATAAAGACAATATGAAATAGGTGCAAAGGTCTGTATTAACTGTGAAGAAAAATTTTCACTTATTAAATGAGACAGTGAAAGAGACTGTCCAGTAAGCCTGCAGGGTCTCCATCACAAAAGGTTTGTGAGAGCAGGTAATGAGGGAATCAGGGATAGAGGATGAACCAGACCGCCTCTGGAAGGCCCTTCCCAATCCTTTCATTTCTTTTATGTTTTATGAACCTTTGAGGATCTTTTGTTTTGTGTTTTCAAAGCAAGAAGCACATTCGTCATGTAAGTTAGCATCTTAAGTTTATGGTTTTATTTTAGAAAGGAGGGCGTTAGATCAGGTTCTGACACTGTCTCATTTCTTCTGTATAAAATTTATGATTATTTGACATCATAGCATTCACTGTAATCAAAGCAACTGTACAAGGCAGAGACACTGTGGTATTAAGGATGGCACCTTCAACAATGGGTGAGACTTTAGAATTGTCTGCTGACTCTTAAGTTTCATTTGAAATCTGTGAACAGTGTAATCTCCACTGCAGTTGATCTGGATTTATGAATTCAACTACATTTGAACATTTTATTGTTAAATTATTAATCAAAAATGCTTGTCTTTCATAAACTGTTCCAGGTATCTAGATCCGTTTTTAAAAGTAAAACTATGGTAGGCATACCATATCTTGGTTCTCTGCTTTTTGCAAAAGCAGTTCTGCAACAGAAGGAAAATGGTAAGAGTGTCTGATTTTCAGCTATGCTCAGTGTTAATAGAGACAAAGGGGCCCACTCACAGCTCGAATAAAATTTGTCTTCTATAAGCCAAAATAGCTCCCAAGTAAAGATAACTAGATCAAAAATTTTAGTTAAACAATAGCTAGCTTTCCTTACATGTTGACGCAAGACTGATCAGATTTGACACCAACACCAATTTGTTCTTATCTTCTTGTACTCTAAATTAATCTCTTTTTGCTGTTTTTCTGTTCCACTTACTTATTTCTTTGATGTATGCAACTTTCTGATTTTTATGTAACTTGCACTTAACAGACAATAGCTAGAGAAAATTTTGGGGCTCTAAACAAGAAAATCATAACTCAATGTTCTTAAGTTGCAACATTCAGTTATAACCTTCTCATATAATTAAACAGAAGCTAAAGGGTAATTACTTGACTTTATCTTATTAAAGTAAGGTTGTGAAGTGTATTACAGCTGGCAATAAATGCCTTCTTTTTATTGTTCAGTGTGTATGTACCATCAGAGACAATATTCTACAGATTGCAGTCAGGATTTCTGATTATTTCTTTGCCTACCTGTCAGAAAAGAAAAGGGAAAAAAAGGGGCAGAAAGGTGAGGAAAAACTATTGTATCTCAGAGGTAGTCAGAAAAATATCTAAACCAGCAATTTAAAATGATAGAATTTTGCTTTTCCATCATAGCATAAACTGTTCTTCCTATACAAAAGCAAATTTCAGATGCTCTTGTACAATGACAGCTAATTACCACTCATGGATCTAAGGGCTAAGCTGATGGCCAAGGATTCTGAGGGTGCCTGAATTAGCAGCTATCAGTGCTGTCTGACTCATGGGAAATAGGTAGAGGAAAATAAATATATACTCTGAGTACTTTGACAGGCAGATGCTTCTTCTACAATCCTCTCTGTGCTCCTTGTATTTTCTTCAGCCACTTTGCCACTTGGCTCTCTTTCTCTGAAATCCCTGGCTAATCTCTTCTATATAGGTTCTTTTTCCACCCTTATCGCTGTAGCATACAAGCAGCTGCCAGAAGCGCATTAATCAATGCAATAAGATGTCACATGTGTCTCATGTTCTCATTCATCCACTTTCCAGAAGAAAAAAAGAACCTATGTGGAAACAGAGCATTATAGAAGGTGATTCCCTCCCTGCCTTTACATGTGTATTCTAAAATGTATGAGAAATTCAAGAAAACCAAGAGCAAAAACTTTTTGTGAGACACCAGGCAAAATGACTGATGAATTGTTGCAGCTGCCTGAGGATGAATGACATCTGTCCAACCTGGAAGTAGTGAAGATGTGTACAATTAAGGATGAAACACTGCCCACTGGAATGAAACAGAATGTCTTTTCAGACAAGGATGAGTGGAGCCTTTCTTTCTGAACTTCGGCAAACCGAAGTAAGTCCTTTAGCATGTTCCAGCTAACTGGAAGAGCTGACACAAGGTATTTGCTCTGTTATCCTCCAGAAGCCCAGAACAGGCTGTGTGCTGGCCAAATACAGGCATTGAAGAGTGAAAACTCAAGATCCTGAAGATGAACTTTAAATGACTTTTTAGATCTTTTGCTTCAAGCTGATTCTTTTAAAGCCACCCATATACACTGTGGTCACTTATAGCATTGGTTGTTGTTGTTGTTTTTTCCAATGGCAAGAAAAATATTTCATAGAAAATAGAAGCAAGAGAAGGTCACAGATTCATTGCATGTGAGGAATTCAGGCTATCACAAGATCAGCTACTATTTTGTGAAAATGTTACACACAATTATGCATGCCCGTTGTCCTGTTCTTTCAGTTGAGACAGAGTTCATTTTCTTTGTAGTGTGTGGTATGATGCTATGTTTTGGCTTTAGGAGAAAAACAATGTTGATAACACAGTTTTGGTGAGCAGTGCTGTACAGTGTCAAGGATATTTCAGCTTCTCAGACTGTCCTGACAGTATTCCTACCCCAGTCATGGTATAAATTCAACTCTCATCTCTCTGGTGCAGGCAGCTTTGTTATTGATGGAATAAGAGAATTTTCACTAGATAAGGGGCCAAGACTTTTTCCTATCATGTGTGGCTACAGGGCCAGAGAAGGATAGATTAACTTACAGGACTGAGAATCTATCAACCACTGCACCTAAGGACAGATAATCCTGTAGTCTTATAGCAGTCTCAGGGCTGACGTAGTAGCTAATTTATGATTAATAACCTGCAGAGATACCACAGTGGTAACTAGATGACAACCTGCTACTTGAAATAAAAATCAATAAAAATAGACACCTTTGTTATCTCTGGGATTAGCACCTGTCATAATTAAGTTTATAGTCTAACACTTTAGCAGTTACTGAAATTACTTTCATTATATTTATTTCCGTCATCCGTGGTGAGTCAAGCTTATACTTTGGGTAGGACAACTTTCTCTCATAACTTTGAGGAATATAATTTCAAACTTTTAGATGCAGGGAAATTGGCCCTATGGAGAGCAACACCAAAATGTGCTTTTTAATGTCTCTCTCTTGTTAAAAGGAGGAGCTGCCATTTGCATGATCATTCATAGCTGATAAAACTAAACTATCCCATAGTCACCGATCTATTTTTATTTAATTTTTTTTAATAGGCTATGATGCTTCTGAAGTACAGGTAAAGCTTCAACAGTATTTGATGGCATTAACAGATTTCTGAGAAGAGTAATTGCACAATCTCCTTTCTCCCCACATCATTGCCTCTAAGCAAATGGGGAAAAGCCAATTGAACTATGATTCCTTTTGGGATCTGTTTTACTCATGAGGCCTTCCAGAAAAAAAACGGAGTGAAAAATGCTTATGAGTTATTAATGTACTACAAGTGATTTTCAACTAGCGTTATATTCATCTTTAGGATTACTGTTAATGACTAGAAGGAGGGAACAGCAAAGTGTGACACTGGCTGAGTGGCAACACAAAGTTTCTGTCTCTAGAATAAGTTTCACTTAATATGAAGTGTTTCTCTACCTTTTAATAGCTTACACAGATATATGTTGTCTTTAACAGAAGAGCCTCTTGAGATACCAAAGGCAACACCGAAGTCAACAGAGTTGACTTTATCCTTACAAGAACTGAATAAAGCTGCCGCATTTAATTCATACCTCCTAACAAGGGTGTTTCAACAACACTTGACAAGCATTAAACTTGTTTTCTATCTTTTTCAGTATCTCAGGTTTATACGATCAGTTGTGTTGAAGATTCCAGTTTCTTGTAACAAAATTTAACACCACCTGATGAAAATTGAGTATTGTAAGAAGGATGTGGGTCATGCAAACATAGAGAGAGAAGATAAGACACAGAATTAATTTCTCCAAAAGTTCAAATACATTATTTTACTGTCTATGACTAAAAGTAACAACAGGAAAAAAAAAAGAAAATAAAAGAGGATTAAAGACACATGGAGATAAAATTAAGTTGCTACTCAGTACTTGCCTGCAACAACAACAAGGTTACTCTACAGAATTCCTCATACAATCACAGAATTGTAGGGGTTGGAAGGGATTTCTGGACATCACCTATTCCAACTCCCCTGCATGTTTCCTACAGTAGATTGCACAGGAAAGCAATCAGGCAGGTCTTGAATACCTCCAGGAGACTCCACAACTTCTCTGAGCAGCCTGTTCCAGTGCTCTGTCACCCTCATAGTAAAGAATTTTTCTCTCATGTTCATATGGAACTTTGTGTTCCATATTGTGCCCATTTCCCCTTGTTCTGTCACTGCACACCACCAAAAAGAGCCTAGCCTGTCCACTTGACACTTGCCTTTTAGATATTTATAAACAGTGAGAAGATCCTCTCTCAGCTTTCTCTTCTCCAGGCTGAACAGTCCCAATTCTCTCAGTCTTTCCTCATAAGGGAGATGCTCCAGGCCCCCAAACATCTCTGTGGCCCTCCAAGGGACTCTCTCCAATAGTTCCTCAATAAGGTAGTAAGTGCAACCTCACTAAGACAGAAGGTATGCAGAAACAAAACTAATTAAGAAGTAAAGTATGGGTGAAAAAATAGTGATAATGCTTGGCAAATCCAGGTGAATTGTAATTGTCTATAAAATAATATTTCATCATGTCTAGACATAAAGCATTTGTAATATTTTTTTCTAAAATTATTGTTGTTGAAAACACTTAAAATAAACATTAATCTAAACAAAGGCACCTTTATGTCTGGCAAAATACATATTTTATGTATTTATACATTATGCCATATTTTGTTTAGGTTTTATGTCATATAGCATTAATTATTGGTCTTTGCCAATATCTAATATCATTAGATATTTTCTAATTTTTCATGTGTGCATTAGTGTCACTGTGCCAGTCAAGCTTTGGGGATTTCTCAAATACTGCAATTTTCCATATTGGTGTTCTCTATTTTTTCAGTACAGACTTGCATCATGAAATTAGAAGACTGCATTAAGCCTTTCTTTAAGGATGAAGTTGTTAATGGTATTGGGCACAACCATTCTGCTGTGGTCACTCAGGGAGAATTGAAAGCAGAATACATCAGAATGGGCATCGTAGGTATTTGTACTCTTACACGTGGGATATCTTAGGAAGCCTTTTGTTTAAAATAGTTCTATTTCTGAATTTCTCTGAGGTAGCTATTACACTTTCATAATGATTTTTTTACACTTATAGGACATAAATACTGTTCTACAATTCAGTCTAACTAGATAAAATTCAATATACAACAACATTGGCTTAGGAATAACATTGTTTTACAAAGAGCTAAAGGAATCAAACTATTTTCTTACACATATTTTTAAAAGATAAAATTTTCCTGACATAGTAATATTTTTGAGTAACTCATCTTTATCTTCTCTTTTCACTGTCTTAATTAGAATGATTCAGAATGAAATCTGTTGGAATGAACTAATTAAACATGTTAACACCTTTGCTTTCTTATGTCAAAATGAAGGTCTTCTTGTCCTTTGCCTTTGCCAGCCAGTGGATTCTTTAATATAGTTTGGAACTATTTTTCTTTTTTTTATTTCTTCAAAGCTTTGCAGATGCTATTGTCAATTATCCTTATACATTTAGCAAACTATAAATCTATTTTTATCATTTATTTTTTCAACTAGAATTCTTTTTTTTTTTTTTTTTTACATTGTTAATCAGCATGTCAATATTTTATATGGGTCAAGACTACTACTTCTCTTCTGCATTCCCTCATTCCCTCTGTCATGTGTCAGCCCATGTCCATGACAAGGAGGTGAAGTGACCCACAGGTCCACACCCTGGGAATGGGGGGTAGGGGAAGGAATAGTACAATATAATACAGTATGATTGGAATTGAAGCTAATAAATCAAATAAAATGAGAGAGTTTCCAAAACCAAAGTCCTTACTCTAACGCTGTAGGTGAAGCGGCCAGGGAACAAAGAAGAAAGCCTCATGACTCCCAGTCAGTTTTATCTTTCCCTCCAAACAGAAAATGGACATAGAAAAATGAAGTCCTCTGAGGGTTGTTGTAGTTCATTCTTCTCTTCTAAGACCAAGAAACCAGAAATATCAAATCCTAGTGCACTGAATCTTGTTATGATGTAGGTACTGATGACTAATCATAAAACCATGACACTTTCAAAGATAAAAGAGACTTGATCAATCAGATTTTTATTTCAAATTTACCAGCCTATATCTTCTTCTTACGTTCTTCTAAAAATGCTACCAAAACCCGCCCACACTTAAACCAAGTGAACATAAGCTTTATCTGGGTTAAACAAAAGAAGGAAATTTTAAATACTCTGGTAGCTCAGTTTGTTGGGTAAAATTTAAAACACTTTCATAATAGTGATTTTAACCTATAAAGTTCCACTTACTAGGGTTTCACCAGCTATTACACAGATCAGTTTAGGTCAATTTCCTGTTGTCTATGAGCCTACTTTACTTCCTTTTCTTGTTGCTTCCTGAGCTCTACTCATTTCAGTCTCCCTGTCTTTTGCTAAACATACTCTTGTTTCTACCTGTTGACATGTAGCCTTAAAGTTGGATACTACTCTCCTAAATTAACTTCTGATAAACTCAGATTTGAACCTCTCCTTTCAGTCACTGGGATTCCTTTGACTAAACGTAGAAGAATGCACAAATCTTCCATTCTAGCATTTCCTTTGAACTTCCTTTCATTTATTGCTCATCTAAATGGATGTTTTCAAGAAAGTCTGTTTTTGTTTTTGTTTTTTTTCCCAGGGTTTTCAGCCTCCATTAATGTGGGTTTCTGCTCTGAAAATCCTGTTCTAATAAAGTGCATAGGAAGATGCATCCTATCATCTTTACAGAAAACTTAGGCACCAGCTGCTCTAAACTAGGGGAACTCCATGAGTTGATGATTTTAGTGGTTAATGGGTTACAGCATGCTTTGCATGGCTTCCAGCTTACAAGAGTTTTCCAGAATTACCACCCAGGCAGGACTTTCCTACCTGGGGATCAAAGAGGCTAGCTTTTTGTGAAATATTTTGCTTGAGTTGCAATGAGCAAACCAGAGTCTGAATGAAAATTAATGGAAGCAATAGAGCTTCAAGTGGCAGTATTTATGAGTTTGCCCTAGCTTCCCAGCTTTTATTTTTGTTTAGAAAATACACAGTATGAGTCACTAGGAATGTTAATAATTACAGGATTTACCCTACAGGGAAGATACTCTTGCTCTTTTATGATGCTATGACTTGGACTCTACAGAGAGGACATTTTTTACTGTATTCATGTACTGGCCATATTATCATATCTTTAGCATGACTCATTGTTTTTAATCTTTATAATTTACCAATACTTTAAATCTATTGAGAAAGTTCTTTTTTTAATCAGCTGACAAAACTTGGTACAGTGAATTTTCAGTATTTTATTCTACCTTTCCTGAATTATACCTGTCAAGATAAACATGCTCACAGATTTGATTTTTCATATTTGCTATTTTTCCCCCTTGTTTTTCTCTGTTAATACATTACTTTCCTTTGAAAGTACATGTAACTCAAGGGTATTCAGTTCTCATGTACTGGTTCTAAAATTCATTTCCCAAATAAATACAAGATGACTTTACTCTGCACAGTGACAGTCTCCATTAATTTGTTTAGTCATTCACAGCATCTAATCTTAGACAGAACTTAACAATACCACACTTAAGAAGAAAGAATGATTTGGCTTGTAAATGACAAGTATTGTCAGGAACAGGGATGAGGAATAGATTAGTTCAGAGACTAAGGAATGACCATCTCAAATCTCAATGCTATTTTACAGGTGAACTCTAATTATTTTACTGACCCTAACATTTAACAGAAGTGTCTCAGATAATATGAAGAAAACTGAAGATAAATTTATGTTTTGCTGGAACATGTAAAGAATGCACATTGGTAGGAATATCTTTCATCTCTAACTAAGGACAAAATATTACTCTGCTTTCCATAGACATTTTGCTTCAGAAAATTAAATAATATCTTTAATTTCATTCTTGAGCAAAAGCTCATATAATAGCTAATTTTCCAATTAGAAAAGCGTTCACATCAGAAAAGAAAGAATAGCCCCTGAAACTATGGTTGCTATTCACAGAGTTCAGAATACACAGTCTTAGGTAAAAACCATAGTAATTTGGATGAGGCACTTGAGTAGAATTTCAGTCAGCTGCATGGTTTAATATTTAAGTAATACCTGACAGTATCAGCATACGAAAGAGATTATAATAGCCTACTGCCTCTACTCGTTTAATCTGAATAAATTTACAATGATCTCTAATTAGGTATACAAAAGTAAGTTTATTGTCAAGTAGCAGTAAAGGAACTTGTTCAGTTCCAGTCCATTGTATGCATTGATGTTACAAGGTTTTGTTTCCCACAAAAGAAATCCCAAATTCAATTCTGGAGTTCAGATTCCTTATTTGAAAAACAGTGGGACATCTTGGGAGAAATCCTAGAAGCTTGTGTTTAGGTTGTGAAAGTTAGTCTAATTCCTAGCCCTAAGTATTAGAGTTCCACACCGTATTCAGATTTATTATCCATAAAATTGACTATAGCAAGGAAAACTTCACCAAGTTTGTAGGACCGTTACCAGTGGAATTCTTTGTGATACCCAGATGATGTCATTCCTCACTACAATTAACCTCCCCATTTCTCTGGTAATACGAATTTAAGTCAGCTGCATTTAAGCCATTTTAAGAAATGGACTGAGCAGCATACTTTCCACAGTAAGTGAGTACTACCTGGCAAGTGGTTTTTAATACATTTTCTGCAAACTTTTAATGGAAAAAAAACCCACAAAACTCTCAAAGAATTTTTTTTATCTGGACAACATTCATTAGGCTTATTTTAAATTTTGGTTCCCTCTGCTTTCCACTTTTTTTTTGTTGCAGTGTTTCAGAATTTTTTTTTTCTTGTGGAAAGACACGTGAAAACTATTCAGGCTTGCAAGCCAAGTGTATATCTACTCCACATTCAGGATAAAAATTAAGCAGTAAAGTCAAGGTACAGATTTAAGGCAGGCAGACTTGTTTGTTTTCACCACAGCCAGAAGCAGGCAGCACCAGTCAGAGTTAGTGAAAGGGGATCTGATATTCTGAGAGAAGAATATCAGAAGGGGTATGTGACTTTGCAGAGGCACCTCAGATTTGGGCATATCTCACTACTGATAGCCAGTGCTCGATGTGAATGAGATTTTTACAGTGTTTTCAGAGAAGCAGACACAGTCAGAACCATGCAGTATTTTAAAAGGGAAGCCAGTGAGTAAGCTTTAAATACACAAATAGCTTTGGTTAATTTTTTAAGTGAGTAATCTAGTCATATATTTTCACTATAATACAACGTTTTTAAATAGATTATGTATTAGTGCTACTTTTGAACATTGGCATGGTATTTATGGTTGCCTTCTTAAACAGAAACTGGTTAAGATTTAACAGGTGTTAATAGTAAAAATATAATTAAAGTGATGTATGGAACAATATCATCAACTAGGAAAAGAATCTTTAAACCAAAGAATGAGTTACAGAATATACACTGAACCAACTTAAGGTTAATTTTACCAGTTCAGACACAAATCTAGTGACTATGAAACTAGAAAGTGTAAGGAAGATTTATACTTCTCAATAAACTGTTGGCTTGCAGCTAAGAGCTTGAAAACAAACTGGAAAAATGAGCTTTCTGAACCACTTATTATTTTAATTCTCTGAAAAAAATTTGAATTACACAGTTTAATGTTTCTGCTAATGACATGGAGGGAAAAATATTTAAATATGTATATTAATGAAGGAGAAGGAAATCAGGATAAGGACAGATCACTGATACAAAGCAATTTGGATAACTTGATTTATAGACGCAATAAACCACTGTGTGCTTTAGTGGGTGACAGATGCAAGTTATCTGGTTTTATGTCTAAAGCCAAGGTGCAGACAACCATATATGATGGGAGATTCTACCCAAGGGAGTGATGACTCTAAATAAATTAATATAATCATGGAGATAGCCAATTGTAATTCCAATGAGAAACCTGGGCTAATGTCGTCCTTCAGAATTCAACTATTATGGTACTGATGTGATCATTACTGAAATGCTTTTTGCAGTTTGTGAGTTCATATTTCAAGAAGGACTTGAAACTGAGTTGAGAAATTAATCTGGGTTTGGAAAAGAGCCCTGAGCACTGTTAATGAGTTGGAAACTATACATTACAGGTAGAGATTCAAGAACTTCAAGCAATTTAACTTATGAAACAGAAAATTATGGAGTAATCAATCTCTAAGTGCCACAAAGTAGATAAAGGATAATTCTGACTAGAAAACAAAGTATAATACTCAATGAAAAAAAAAATGCTTCTATAAAATAGAATTCAATTTTTTTCCAAAAAAATATTGCACTAAATTTCAACTCTTCAGAGGAGCAAGTCAGCTGTATTATTGAACTGGGGGAAAAGGAAGCTGGTAAAAAAAATTAGCACTAAGTGCTTCATGTCATTCAATTTGGATAGAAAATTAGGTAGAACATTTGGATAGAAATTCTTCCTTTTTTTTTAGTGAAAATAGATGACTGAAAATTAAATTAAATTACTATTTCCATCTATTTATTTGAGATAAAATGTCTCTGCCCTATTTGTGAATGTGAATGACGTGAAAAAATCAGAGTTAGACTAGCCTTTATTTTACTGTTTTTTTCATTATAGGCTTGATTTAGTTTACTACTTTTATTTGCAATCAAGCTGCCTTTTTTACCTAGCGCATTTTAGAATGTACTAATGTTGGTACAATATAGGTATCTTAATATAGGTACAAGCCAGTAGGCTAAACGCTATTTGAGGCACATGGGCTTTAACTCTTGTTTTCTTCTCCTTTAATTCCATTATCCATTCTTTACTGAAAAAAATTCTTCTCCCTTTAGAGTATGGTAAGTTAAGTAAAGCAAATGTGTTGATCTGTAAGTGGAAATTCTACAGTGATTAGTTTCATGCCTATCTGCATTCCTGTGCTGTCTGATTTTGTTTGTAGCCAACTACAAACTATTACAAGTGCTTGCTGAAAAAATTAATACTATAAAAAGTTTTAAATCAAACTTTTTTCTTCACTGAATAATTCTGGAAAATCTAAAATCAGCTCACTGCTTCTGTGCTCATACAGTTAAAATTGTCTTTCCGGAGGTTTTATATGTGGTTTTGGTTTTGGTATTAGACAAAATTTTTAAGACTAGACTTTGTCTCCCTGATGCATGAAAAACCATAAGTGTCTACAGAAGTAGCTTTGTTTTTAAAATGATTGGAAACTTGAAACAGTTATTATTGAGCTTAGAAATGTCCTGGGGATTCATCTTCAGTGTTTGCAATGGACTTCTTCCTACCAAAGAGCTGTTATAGAAAATACAATCTTTAGGAGAGGAACTGAAATCAGATTTTTTAAACTGCATGTGTAACTTAATCATGCATAAGTATCTTGCCCATAAAGACAAGCTGAGAGGGCTTCATGCAGTAATTTTTCAGCCTTCCACCTTTTCCAGAAAGTTTTAACAAGATATGTTCTGATTTCCTTCCTCTCAGAAGAGCAAAGGAATGGTCTGTCTAGCCTAATTGGCTTATATTGTAAAGGTCACCTCCTAGAAAATCCCATGAAGCTAAAGTACAATTAACTTTTCCATTCTAATGAATAGAAGCATACTGAAGAATCTCAAATAACATTTATGAATAAATATTAGTGAATAAATACATTAATTTTTGAAAATCTATTTGTAGATAGGTGGCCCTCAAAAAAGGGTTAAAATCAGACAAATTATAAATGTTGGTATCCTTCTATGGTAGGACAAGTCTTAACTTTTACTGAAGAAAAAACAAACTGACAACCTGAACTTTTGTTAGAGGATGACAAGCTAAGTGATCCATAAATGAAGTAGCTGGTATAAGACACCAACAAAGAAATGCATTATCACTGAGCTAAATAAATGAACAGGAAAAGATAGTTCTCAGAAAATAATGTAAATTTAATACCCAGGAGATCACTTTTGAATAAGGACTGATTTCTTCATTTCACCTTTCTTCCATTAAAGCTGTTGATCATAGTAGCATTCACTGTATAACAAATCCTCAGATACTTCCTTCCTCCCATTACTCTTGAATTTCTACACCAAGTTTTAATTTTGTATTTGAATATCAGGATCTAGAAACAAAGTTGAATGCTATATATATTCATTGGTGACATAAGCAGTGTTAGGTTATCTCTAAAGCTTTCATAGCACTTAAGTGCTTAACTTGGATTTGCCCCAAGTATTTTGAGTCAACTAGCTCCTCTACGAAAACCTAGAAAACAGACATTGCATACAAATGCTCACAGCAGAAGGTGAATGCAATTCATTTTCCCACTGCCACCTAAAGACTTTAGAACTGACATATCAAAGCTATCTCTCACCCAGGAGCTTACTGGCATGTTTTCTCTTCCATAAACGTCCACATTTTTACTGCCACCAATATCTTCTCTTGCATGGAGGCAGAAGAGGTCAGAGTATTTTTTTGTCTGAGGAGAATAATTTTTCAGAGCTCTGTATCCTTAGTGATGTTCACTTCCCCAGGAATAAGGCTAGCCCAGTATGAAACTACCCCTGCTATAGTTACTTAATGAAATAATGCTTTACCAGGATACTGATTAAAATTTGGACAAAGTGAAGAAAAAATTATATGGTATTTGCAAAGACTCCTCACCTAGAAAACTTTGCCGTCCTTTTCAGTTTGCAATAATATTAAATAGTTTTGGATATTAATTAATACTGAAATCAGAAAAGAGTGCATGTTCTCTCATTTGAATTCTCTTAACACCTGGAAAAAAATAAAGAATAACCATTCAGGAATTGTAATCCCAGATAAGATACAGTGATGCAGGAACAGGAAAGGAGATATTTCAAGGAATTAGTTGTATTTGGATATTCAAAATTTTTTTTAAAAGTACATCTATGAGGGTTGCTCTGGAAGCAGTTCCTCCTATTTTATGATGTTGGCCCACAACATCAGAGGTGGATGTTGGTGGTATGCCAGTAGGCATTGAACCATCCCACCGATATTCCATTACATGTTGTTGCTGTGTGACAGAGGCAGCAGAGGGGCAGTCTGACGGAATGGCATCTGACACGGAAGTGCATTTGAAGCAAAGGTGTATCATTGAATTCCTCCATGCTGAAAAAATGGCACCCACTGATATTCATCAACAAACAAACAGTGAGGTGGTGGGTGGTGCATTTCAGCATTGGTGACAAGTGATGCAAAAGATAAGCCATGTTGCAGACAGCCATGCACAGCTGTCGCACCATGAAATGAAAAGCACCTCGATCAACTCACCTGTATGAATCATCGGATTATGACCATGAATCTGTGTACAGAGCTGAGTATTTCACTTCAATGTGTTGGAAACAATAGTGGCAATTTTGGAATTCTGCAGTTTGTGCCAGGTGTGTCTCACAAATGCTCAAACAGGAACAGAAAGAACACCATATGCAATTTTTTCAGGATCTATTGAACCAGTACAAGACTGGAGGTGGCAGTTTCCTGGACTGCATCATTACCATGATGAGACATGGTGCCACTGCTACAAGCTAGAGTGAAAATGGCAGTCCATAGAGTGTCAACATGTCAATTCCATGTTGAAGAAAAAGTTCAAGACGTAGCCCTCAGTGGGTAAAGTGATGTGCACTATCATTTGGGATAGGAAAAGGGTGATTTTTCTGGATTTCCTGTAACTCAGACAAACCATCCACTCTGACCATTGCATCACAACGCTGACTAAGCTGAAGGCTCAACTTCCAGAGTCAGGGCAGAGAAGAAGACAACCTTTCTCTTGTAACATGATACAACAGGCCCCATACCATTTTGAAGACCATGGAGCACATTGCCAATCTTGGCTGGACTGTCCTGCCACACTCAGCATCATGTATGTCATAGACATCATGTCTGCTATAGACTTTCCATTTTTTCCTACTTATATTTGATATCAGTTTGTCTTTTAGCTACATTCTTTCAAATACACTGCTCCTACTATAGTTTATGAAAAGCTAAACATTAATTCAACATTGCCAACTTGAGATACGTTAATAATGATCTAGAAAGTTTAGAAACTAATCAATGTTCAGTATATTTCCCTTAGTTTTAGTATGTTTATTATCTAGTTTAGTTTTTAGCACTAAGTAATTTATATATTTTTTTTAATTTAACAATCAGCAATCCACCTAACAATCAGGTTATGAATACTTCAGAAGACAGCATCACATCACTGGTACTGATTCATACTTTTTTGATGTGAAAAAGTACTTCTGAAATGTGTACGTATGTAAATATGCTAATAGAGAAACCTGAGGTATACTGTACAGTTACATTAGTTCAGATTAATTCTCCAATTTCCTTCATGCTGTAGCTCCCTCTTCCATTGTCAGCTGTCTTCATTTCTATTGTAAATGTGCTTTTTGTAAATAGTATGAAGTCCAATGTTTATTTTCTTTCATTGCACAGTACATTTTTCCCATCTAGTCACTGCTGAATATTCTAATGGTAGAACTGAGAACAGTAACTTTGCATTTGATTGTAGTAGAAATGCATGCACAATGGAAATAATTGCAATTTTTCATCTTTCCCCTGCAGAATAGCAAGGTTCTAATATAGTCTATTGTGATTGTTTTGTGCCCATTTGTTTTTGTTTTTCAAATCTAGCAAGAACCCCAGTGACACTTTGCAGTGGCATCCTTCTATTTAAACAGTAAAGTTAGAAGACACTTCCCTATGAGATAACCATTAACTGAAATGTTTCTGCAAAGTTATAAAAGTTACTCTTCATGACTGATTTCATGGAGAAGAAAAAAAGAAAAAAAACAGAATATTGCATGCCTTTTTTTTTTTAGCTTTTGCAGAATCAGAGGATACCACTAACCTCTGAATGATTGAAACAGTTGGTTTTAACCTATTGGTTTTCTGTATATCCTGAATATTCATTACCCACCTGTCCTGAATAGAGAGGTCCCAATAAACTACATAAATGACCATTGATGGCTCTTCTAAATTACTCCTGACTGCCCTTACTTCTATTTGCATGACCCTATTACATTTGCTTTCAAGCAGTGTGCTAGGGTATATGCTACTGTTTGAACAGCAAAACTGTTATGGGGAGAATGTTTTTTGAGGTTAGCAGAGTGAATTTCTCAAAACGCCAGGCAATCATAAGGCTACATCTTTGACTACATGAACACAAAGACATTTTATCAAATTCTTTCTCCATGTTTAATAAATTTCACATAAATGAATTACTAAATAATTATCTGTACATTTTTACACATTCCAAAGGCAACTATCATTATTTATCACTTTTCTATGAAAAAGGAATTACAGAAATATCATAAAGGATGATTTCTTAAATAGTTTTATAATAGGAATCCTACTTTCACTCTCCATACTTATTTGTTGGATTAAAAAAATGGTTCAAGGTCACTGGTGTTAGAAAGCATGTCTTCCATGGAAAATAAATCTGTGAGAACCTACATTCATGGCATTCTCTCTCTCTCTCTCTCTCCTTTTCTTATTTGCTCTTGTATCTTATATATTTATTTCTTTATAAAATATTTTTGACATACATAAATTCAAGCATTGTCTGAATCCTTATGCATAATTATTCTCCATCTTTTCGAGTCCTGCATATACAATGGAATGAATGATCTATTTGAAAGAGACTGAGATTTGGGTAAGAGCTAACTGATAGAAACAAAAATCAAAAAGATTAGAACAGAGTCTGAAGTTGAAGAAGGCCACTGGAAGAACTGGTGTGAGTTCTAAAGTTACCTCTTCTGAGGATACATTTCTTTCTTCGTAAAATAGCTAAATAGGTCAGGAGTTTTAAATTTAATATCAAAGTGCTGAGTTTCAAAGGAAGCTATGGGATTTGGTCAGGGACTCCAAGTGTCTGCACAGTATTTTAGGGCTTTACAGTGCTTTAGTACTGTAGAAATTAGTACTTTAGTACTGAGGTTTTAGCACTGAGGGTTCAGAATCATAAAATCACATAATGGTTTGGATTCAGAAGGACCTCAAAGCCCACCCAGACCCACCCCTGCCGTGGGCAGGGCTGCCACCCCCCAGCTCAGCTGCCCAGGGCCCCATCCAACCTGGCCTTGAGCACCCCCAGGGATGGGGCACCACAGCTTCTCTGGGCAGCTGTGCCAGCGCCTCACTGCCCTCTGAGTGAATAATTTCTCCCTTGTACCTAATCTAAATATACCCTCCTTTAGTTTAAAATAATTATCTCTTGTCCTATCATCTACAGTCTAAGCAAATTGAGACATTTTACTTGTAGATCACTTTGAAAGTAATACTTCCTAATTATTTCCATAGAAAAACTGCAACAGATACAAAGAACAAAATAATACTATTTGATAGAGCAAATTCTCAGCTACAAAACACTATTTCTCTGCATAGCCACCACCATTAGTTATGCATTTTTGTCAGTAATGAACAAGTGCCTGTATGCTGCTCTCATAAACATCTGCACCAGCTGAGGTGACCCAGGTCTTTGTCACTAATCACATCCACAGTTTGGTCTCCATCACTGCTGAAAATGCATAGCTAACAGCGGAAACTGTGTTGAAAAATAGTGTTTTGCAGCTGAGAATTTGTTCTATCAAACAATATTATTGTGCTCTTTGTATCTGATATAGTTTCTATGAAAATAAGTAGGGGTCATGACTTTCAGATGACATATGCATTAAGCCATTTATTAATAAGTTGCTTAGGTGGGAAGAAAATTAATGTTAAGTTAGCTAAGCACTTAGAACTCTGGCTGTAGAACCTAGTAAGCTAGGAACCTGGAGCATTGTCAAGGTATGGTGGAAAGACTGTCCTGTTGCATTTTCTAATATGTGTAAATACATCTGAAGTTACTTAGAAAATACTAACTTTCTACTTTCATCTTACTTGTTTGTACACTACACTAAATTGTCAATAATATCTGTAGAAATCGTTTAGTTTAAGGTTTAGCATTAAATTGACATTTATTCCCTTCTTCTGACACAGCTCCTTGATGCAAGGTTATGCATCCTTGCCTAAGAGAAAATGGAGCTAACAAAGCATCAGTGGAGCCAGCTAGAGAAAGGTAAGCTGATGAACTGCATTTTGAATGATGGTACAGGGAACTTCTCTGAGAGCAATATATAAAACAGCACAGACTAAATGGAAAGTGTATGCTCCAGGACAGAGGCCAAAACCCTAATGTGGTAAATGTTAATATATGTGTTCCACATTATCCTTTAAGAGCAACCTTGCTGGCTGTCAGTGAGCTGGGTACCTACATATGGAGCTGAGCACCAAGGGCTCAGCGTTTCAAACTCTTACAGAAATGGAGTTAATATGACCTTACAGATTATGCTATGTTAGTACCAATCCAAGAGAGAGATTTGTATGAACTTGAATGTAGAAAGAAAACATCCTTTTATCACATGGGAAAAAAAATGCTTTAATCATCTTACTAAGATAATGAAGAAGGCACTTCAGCTTAGGATATTAAGGTTGCCTTTAAAGTCTTAAACAACCTTTTTTTCCTGTCCTGTCACCCCCTGCCTAACAATCTCACTCTTGAGCATACACCTGTGTGGTTTTAGCCTTAACCATCATGTGTAATGCATGTTTCATAAGGCTTTCACTGGTGAGGGGCAAAACACAAGTACAACCCCATGGCAACAAGAACTCACGTTTTAGAAGAATGCCAAACCTCACAAGAATCCTGTTGGGCTGAAATGGAGTGCAGTACTTGCCTACACAGTCAGATACTTTGGTATAAAAATCAGTATTAAATTTTGTTTTCTTTCACTGGGGGAGGGGCTGGGGCATGGGCAGTTAGATTGCAGTATAGCTTTACCTGAAAAGTACAATATTTGAAGATGTGGAAAGTTCCATCCCCACAAAATGTGGGGCTTCTCTGGGAAAATCTTTCCACATAAGGACATATATACCACTTTCCATTTGCTTTACATTTGATTAATGTGATGCCTGTAAGAACATATGCAAGCATTAATTCTGATTAACTTTTATTGCACTGCAAGCATGTCCTTAACTTTTAAACCTAATTGGCCTTGTGCTTGTGTTTAGAACTGTTCTATAAAGTGTAGCTGTCCATGACTTACTGCAACCTTCTCAGGCACAAGAATGTTGTAAAATTTTCAGAGAAATCAGGTGACTGAACTTTTACACAGTCTCTTACTGAGATGAAACTCCTGGTCAGTACAGAAGAAATCCTGAGATATGAAAGATGAACATTTTTGACACTTTTTCAACCAATGCATTTTATAAATGCATTTTGTAAGTGAATTCTGTATGTTTTCACTTAAATTTAAAATTTGGAATGGATGCCCTGAACTCAGTTCACAAATCCTTGGTGAAAATGTTAATAGCATGTCTGATATCAAAACTTTCTTCTATTAGCTGAATGAATAAGTTGGCCTGGAGCCTACAGTCTTTCTACTTGGGTACACAGCTAGTTGCAGAGTCAGTCTTTTGCTACCTTGACTAGCTTCAACCTCATTCTTTCCTTGCATTCTCCTGTTCGTCTGTGTGCATATTCTGATTCTAGTTTTGTTCTCAATTTATGAGCTGTCTGAAAGATACTCTTTGTCCTGTGTTTGAAAAGTACTTGGTGCAGGAGAGTCTTATTCATGGTTCCTAGGAATTAAGACAATATGAATATTAAACGCGTTTTTCTCCTGAGAGTCAGGATATTGGGTATATCCTTTACGAGCCAAAAGCTGTTTTGGTTGCATGGGATTCAGAAGAATAAAATTTGCAAAATATAGGCCAGATTATGTTCACAGAAATGTTTGAAAGTAAGGAAGCACAGCATCTTATGTATTTGAGAATAAATTTGTCTGGTTTCATGCTATCTTTGAGGGGCACTTGTTATCTTCTCTTACAGAGTGTAATTCCAGGTTAAGATGTCCAGGATGATGAGAATGTATGTCTTCCTACTGTCTGCTGACAGCGGGAGATAATTCATCATCCACTAAAGCTCTTTCCATCCTAGGTCTTGGCCTAAATCCAGATTGTCCTAGGTCCAGAATACACTGGCTTTAGCTAGATCAGCTTGTAATTGGCCTTTGGCTAACTCCTCTATGAGCCCAGTTTGATAGTGGGTTATAAGCATTCAAAGCTGGTTTATTTGATATTGGTTAGTTTAGTTTGTTTTCTTGAAAAAGGAGAATTGTTTGTTATCTGAGCATGTTTCAGGCTATGTTGGTTTAAATAACAAATAAATCAAATTATTAGGCTTAGTATAAAAATAGTAAATATGATAAATAGTAGACCAGCCAGTTATTCCTTTTGACCTGAAACTGTATGAACTTCACCCTTGAACAAAACTCTGCCTACTTAAAATAGACACCATCTACTTCTCTTGGTGAAGGTAAGAATCTGTTTGCTGGTCTTGTGTTCAAAGTTCCTTGGGGACTTAGAACAGCTCACCTACAATGAACAGTTTCATCTCAGGGCTAAAGACGGCCTTTTGCTGCTTCTCATATTCTGCTACTTTCCATCAAAGAATATTGGATAGTAGTCAGACTGTCAGGACAAAAAAATAGTGAATTTTCAGGAATGAGAAATACCATGGTCATCTGTCACAGATTGATATTGACAATAACATTTAGCAATCTCTAGAATTTAATTCTTAAAGACTGTGAATTTACCAATTTAAATATTAATGAAAATCAATTAAAAAAAAAAAAACCTTATGTTTGAATAGGCCTATTTAGCTACTTGGCAGAACAAGAGTATACCCTCAAGTGCTCTTCCAAAACAGTACTTAATGATGAAGAAATAGGACATTCACAGTTTCCTGCTGAAGCCTGCTCCAGAGACTAATAAATACCAGAAACAGATAAAGTAATGGGTCAGGTTGGTAACTTCAAGGAAACTAAGGCATTTGATCTCAGCTCTTTCTAGGTAGAATTTCCGTCCTTGCTTTCCCATGCCTGTTTCCATGGCATTTCTGGTAGAAAATAAAATATGATACAATAAAAAAGGCATTTTTAACATAAGCATTTCTTCTTCAAGCTATAGTTATTCCTTTTATGACAAAAGTGTATTTTACAATGTTTTATTCTTCTTAACCCTGCTGAAACACTGTAATAGTGCAAGGTAGAACTGGTTTATCTGTGGCCTCAAGAGCATTATTAAGCACTAAGTCAATAGCATACTCCTGAGACTTTCTATCTTCAATGGTGCAAAAGAATTGCACCTAATTTTCAACCCCAGCTTGAGTTTTCAAGTATGACAGTTTAAAAAAAATCTATGAATAAATACATGTAGGAATAAGTGAGAAGAAATTAACACAGGACCCTACAATGCAATTTTAGTAATGTGTTTTGAAATTTTACCTGCGCTTAAAATATTCTGTTTCTTTTGTTGCTCTCTGGTCATCCTGGTGGCTGTTGCATCTTCTTTATCAAATATCAAAGTGATTTTACCAGACAAATCCAACTCTGATACATGATGTGACTCCTTTGTGGACATGTTCAAACCTGACCTTTTTCTTGCCTTCATCTTCCCTCCATGGCAGTCAATTATGTCAGCTTTATAGCCTCTCTGTGTCACTGAAGAAGCACAGAGAAGCTATATAGTATGAGCTTTTCCGCAAAGCGTAACCAATCACCAAATTGCTGACTATGTCATACTGTCGAACTTTTAACAGTTAGGGGAATCGGATTACTTGTCATGGACCAAATTATTTTTTCTTATACCATGGTGTTGGACATTGTGGAATATGTTAGCCTTGCTCCTGCTGAGCATTTAAGCCTTCAGAAACAGTGTATTATATATGCACAGTGATTTATTCATGCTAGTTTGGTGTCCTTTTCTGAATTCCATTTTAACATTAAAATAAAACTTAACTTGTGTTTGTTTTTTTTAAAGAACTAAGAGTGTGTTTTTTAAAAAATATTTATTCACAAGATTATTGGAGTGAAATGTTACCAGGTCAGATCAAAGCCTTTGGTGGGAGAGCTCTGTTGTGCAGGAAAGATTTATATGAGATTGCTGTCAGATATGCTTTACTGCAGCTTTCAAACAACTTTATAAAATATGCTGAGCTGCATACACTGCACTTCAGAGATTCTTGCAGATTTCCATGTCTGTGCTTGCCAGAAATTATCTTCAACTGAAGATAATTACAGATTAGTTTACTGATTATTAGAAAATAAAAATTTCTGGATAGTATGTAGCTAGGATGTTGGAAGAAGTTCATAAAGATTTCCTTTTATAGGAGTTGTAAATTTTGTATAAACTTTGCATATTAGAATGCTGGGGGGGTTGTGTTGTTTTTTGTGGGTTTTTTTTGTTGTTGTTTGGTTGGGGTTTTTTTGAGAGAGTTCTGAAGGCTACTTCACCTATTTGGAAGTGAGCAAGCAACAGCAGAAGTGCACTGACCAAACTAACATTGGATGGCTGCTAGGAATAGAAATGATGCTGGCAGAACGTTGGTCATGTAGAAAACGATAGTGCTGACTCAGCTTAAACAAACTGTTCTCTCTGTTCTTGGAAAGTAAAAAAAAAAAAAAGCCCCAAATACCTCTAAGAAACTACCATCAAGAATGCAGAAAAGAGTAACTCATTAATGCACACTTTTTTTCCTTAATCATTAATAGGGAACATTTGAAAGAGATGTGCGTGATTTTTTGCAACTCCTGTAGAAACAGGAACATCCACTGTATGCATGCTTTAACAACAAAGGACTTCTTTGGAATAATGCAGGTACAGTTTTGTTGATGAAATGCAAAAGTCTGGGGATTTCAAGAGATCTGAGAAGCCCTTACTCATTCAATTGCTAATACTAATCTAAAACTTCTAACATGGCCTTCCATACTAGGGCCCTGTTTTGTGAACAGATGCAGAATTGTAGCTTTACCTGAAAACATTTTTCTTCCCTGAGACAAAAATGCATTGGAATTTATTCTCAAAACAGTTTTTAAAACATCTTTGGTACCTTCTTCCTATATTGTTTCTTGTTTTTCCTTAGTTTAACTACAGGCCTGCAATGAAGATCAGTCTTAATTACAATTACACTGAAGCTGCTATATGTGTGCCAGTTTGAGGCACTTTATTTATTGATGGAAAATAGGAAATAATACTTCCTATAAAGTCATGTTTTATTGCCCTAATCCACTACTACCTTCATTGTAAAATTCCTGTTTACTTTCATGGCGCAAGAAGCAAGCCTGAAATATCCACCTATTCTACCCTTTACTGACGTTATCAGCTCTTTAATGTGCCTTAAAATAATTCCTTTCCCATACTTGACTGACATCTTTATTGATGTAAGTCTTAATTATTGGTCTTTCTGGAGTCTTATTCTGTTAGAAATTCCTATTGAAAACTTTCCTCAGAAACAGCCTAATTGTGAGATATCAGCACATCTTCTAGGCACAAAGTAGAAAGCAATTGAACATTTAATAAAAATGTGATTTTAATTTTGAATATGGGGCTTTTTGACTTAGTACATCAAGTAACAATCTCATGAAAGGATGTTGAAGAACAGTGAATAAACCAAACCATTGCCTCCTTTTCCTAGAATGAAAAAATTCAGAATGAACAATTTCATCTCTAGAGCTTAAAACATCTTTCTGCTTTAATGCAGTTTCTGCACAGTTCCTTTCTTGCTCTGCAATAGTCTTAATAAGAACTTAGACAAACATCTATTTCCTTATCTCAACCTCTATATAAATGACAAGATTATTGCACAACAGTAGATCGGGACAAATCTATCAGTCTTTTACACCCATTCATTTAAGGAAAGGGAAGTAGTTGAGTTACCACACCGCAAAACCCTTAGGGCTCTTCTCTCCAGGACACTATTGCTTCCATAATGCTGTGGTATGAAAGCCTTTAAGAATCTTTTGATAATTTAAACATGCTAAGCTACATCCAAATGATAACCTAATTTTTAAAGGCTGAAATCAGAATTCATAGGAAGCCAGCTACTTTCCACTTCTCTTTGTATGCAACTTTCCACCTGCAAAATACAAGTACCAAGTTTTCTTTTTCTCGTCATGGCTCATGCTGGATGTGATTAAATTATTAATTATTCAAGTATGTTTGAATAGATAGCGTGACTAGAAAAATGAAACCCAGGTCTCAGTTTGGATTTCAATTTATTGTTACAGGCTGTTTGATGTGCAGCTGGTCTGAGTAGTTAAAGGGCATCTCCTACTGTTACCTGTTGCAGGAAAAGAATAACCCTAGCTCATGTGATAGAGGAAGCTGTTTTCTGGACAAACTAGTCATGGTAATTTTCAGCTGGCTCCAATTACTTGTGTTATTTTTGGTGTCTGTTTGGAATTAATGCAGATATAAAATATTACTCTAACTAAAAATACCTCACTTAGAATCCTAAGTGAGAGACAAATTTCTGCCTGATTACTAGTCTTCTCATTCATATAAAGTTCCTATAAAGCCTTCCCTGTTTCTCCACTATTCTGTCAAAAGGAATAAAAATATTGCTATGGTTCTGTTGCAGTCCATTTTAGAATTACATGCTTTACTTTAAAAACATGATAGCATAAACTATTATAGTCTCCCTTAATAAGGGCATTGAATGCAACTCTTTGACGCAGATATTTACAAACTGATTTGCACTTTTCCACTTTCTCAGAGCTTTGTTGTATCAAAATATCTGGAAAAATACTCATTCTACAGGGGGATTTTCATGGGCTTGTTTGAACTACTTTTTTTTTTTCTTCTTCTACTGAGGTTTATTCAAAATAAGATTGCTGTTGATATCACTGAAACATATTCTGGTGATTGAAAACCATTAACTTGGTTGTTTCTAATGCTGAACAAAGATTTGAGGGGCGGGAAGGAATGTCATTCTCCAGTCTTTTATTTCACATCTTCCAAAACAGAGACACTGTTCATAAGACAGCTTTTTCCTTAATTCTTGATGCAGATTGAAAATTGTAGGTTTTGTGGAATTACACATCTCTCTAATAGCCTAAAGGTCACAAGAATAATACCTTTAACAAAGTATTTGTTTTACTTCTTAATCATAAAATAACATGTATCAACCATAATGCTAAATTTGAAGCGTTTTTCCCCTCTGTACTAAGTAGCTATACTACACTGACGCTGTTTTTAGATATGCTGATACTCTTTTCCAAACGTTCTGGATGAGTAACCAGTGGCTCACCAGGCCTTCTTATCATCCACCCTTAACTGTGTACACCTGGTAGTCAATGTGGTTCTGCAAGGTGAACTGGCACCTGCTTACCTTTTCCTTGGAGGGGCACCTGTCACTTAAGAGTCACTAACTGGGAACAGCTGCTCTACTCCATGCCCTACTAATTCCTCCAGGTTATTCATTAGGCTAAGTAGAGGAATTTGTTACAATGTTATTTTTATAGAAAGTAATTAGATATCAGTAAGTGAGACAATCCACAGTACTCCTCTACCTAGAACGTCACTAGTTTTAGTGCAAACCAATAAAATACAACAAACAACCCTACTGTGGGTATGGTAGATACGAGGTCTGTTCTGTAGTAGACATTTATAATATCAGGAAACTGAAAACATTTTAAATAAAATTTTCTAGGCAAATGTGTGGTTACTCATAGAGAAAGAACAAAAGCAGAGATTCAGGTTTACATGTTCTGCCATTAATCATATTAGAGGCAAAAGGCACTAAAGCTGTTCTTTTGCCCACGCTGAAAATACCCTTACAACTACCTTCAGAATGCCTTCTTGCCTTGAAGCAATAGTTGATATGGGAAGGTATCTTTGTAAAACTAGCCTCTATATGGCAAAGCTAAACATAACAGAGAAATTGCCAGTATCTACTGTGTGGGTAGAAGACATATCTTGAGTATGACAGTGCAACCTTCTTTACTGCACACTCTGAGTAGGCTTAATCTCTCCGTGCTCTCATTGTGCCATGGCTATGTGTGTGCCACCCCAGCAGGAAAACTTTATATGTTCCTACAGAAATTGCTCTTGACATGCAAGAGTTGTTTTGACAGTAGGTGGAAAAAATGAGACATGGGACCACAGAAAATATCACTACTGTGCTCTCCATTTTCCAGTTGGTCTGCTAATGCCCAGTGTGCAAGGAAAATGAAAATAGAACAAAAATGTGGTACTGTGGCAGTGTCAGTATAGACAGTGAATGGCAAGTATGAAGGCATAACAGGTTAGAATTGGAAGAGGATGGAGAGAAATCTTTCTGAAATGCAATGAAGAATCAAGTAGGAGGTTTAGATATGGATGTGGAAGGTCATGAGGTTATCTGCAAAGTTAAAAGCAAATACTAAGAAAGCAGCATTGCTTGAGATTTGCAGAGTCCCTGAGATGAATTTAGATGCCCCTTCCCCAGATGTTAATGGAAGATGTGTATCTTAAAATCTTAATCATTTTATCTGTGACAGCAAACTGCAGACAGCAAATTGTATGATCAGTTGTTTGAACTCACAAGGAAAAAAAAAATCTTCTTATGGATGCTAGCCATCCATAAGTTCACACTTGCAAGCCTTGGTCATAAAAAGGTAATTCAGCAACAAATGAGGAATGCCAAAAACCTATAGAGGCTCTGAGGCTTGCAGAGTTAGCTGATGGAGTGGTTCTGACCTTCTCTCCAGTAGAGGGCAGCGATACACAAAAACTAACTGTATTTTCAAACTTAAATTTTTGTAACATGGTAAATATCAGCATTTTCAAGAAGATCATGTAAGCATGTATCTAGTTTAATTATCTGGTAATGACAGCTCATATAATGACCCCTTTCACAATCCCTCAAAGCAAAGAGAATTTCCTCCAGGAAGAAAAAGATCCTGAAAGCATGAGTGTAATACATAATAAGGGTATTTGCATATTGAGTTTCTTAAAGATAAACTACAGATGGTGGAAGATATTAATACTGAACTATCTCAGCTACCCAGGCCTTTTAAAATGTTTTCTTACCAATTCCCATGTGCCTGAAGTGAAAACTGATTCCGAACATTTTTCTTCTAGGCTTTGCTTTCTTCATTTGTTCCTTGTTCACCTACATTTGTTTACTGTCTGTACTGAAACCCTCTGTTTCACAACCTGTTCTCAGTTTTCTCAGTGTGTGCCATCTTTCACGCAACCCTATAAAGAATTTTTACTCTGATCTTGGAAATATCCCCAAGTTACAGGCTTTCTCAGACACCCGTGGGTACTAGGACGACCAGTACAGACAAGTGCTTTTCCTAAAATTAAAAGGATGGGCAGCCCTCAAGATCATCCACATCATTATGAAATACATCTTCAGTTTCTTACTCCTCCAAGATACAGATTCCTCCAGATCAGTTCGGGAAAGAATTTGTAACAAGACTGCCTTTTCCCACGTCCTTGACCCAAACAAACAAAAAACTGATTCACAGCAAGGAGAGTGAGTAAAAAAGAAAGAAAAATTCTACACTGGACTGTATTTTGAGTTCCAATAAGCTAATGCAAAAATATGTACTGCTTCTTTCTATTTCTTCAACTTTCAAAAGAATTTGAGTCTACTTCACTTCCTGGAAATTTCTATGAAGCCCAAAAATACATTACACATTTTCATTACTATATAGTTCTACTAACTAAACTAATCAATACATTAAATGTAAATATTTTTGTACGACTATCACACGCAACATGACTAAATCTTCCTTATGACTCCACAGGCTTACGGAGGGCAGGCTAAATCTTCACATAATTACGTAGGAAAAAGTACATACATTCCAGTACAAGGTGTTCACAGATCCTTGTATTTGAAACTTCAGATTAGGCTGGATTTGAAGCTAGTTTGAAAATACATTTCATGATGACAAGTCAAAAAAGTATTTCTAAGGCCTGAACTAATCTATTGCAGAAGATACTGTTGTATGTACAAACAGAACAAAACAATGAATCCTGTACTATTGACTTAATTACCTGAGTTAGTTCAGATTCAGCATCCATGTTTCAGCTGAAGAACAAAAAGGACACATGTATCTTTACATTATTAAAAAAAAAATGCAATTTATTAACTGTGTCATACTGACTTGATTTATACCCTTTTAGTAACAACAAAATTTGATCTTTCTGATTTTATTGCAAGACCTGTGGGAAGTCACAAAGTATTTTACTGTGAACAGCTAAATCCTAATACAAACTTTCTAATTATTCCCTGTTTACACCACCTATTGTATTTACAAAAACAATAAAAAATTAAAAGATTGACCTTTCTCTTATTTTATCAGTTGATCGCTTCCTAATTAACATAATTATCAGTCATCAGAGTTTCCTAGCCTAGATATGACCTACATATGTAATTAAAAAATGTCAACACTTCCTCCTTTGTATGCCCTGAAGACATTAGATCTACATCATCCACTACAAAGAAACAGAAACTCATATAAGCCATGTACATGATATCGCTACCAAAACTTTTTTTATCTCTGCCATGTAAGGCTAAAAATAACCCTTTTTCTACTACAAATAATAAAATATCAAGGCCGTTTCTCACAAACTTTTCCTCATTTAAGGCTTAATGTAATCACATCTTGAAACTTGCTGGTATGACCCACTATTGACCTTATATGAATGACTACAAGAATAATCTGCTCTTCAGTGAATTGTATGTCAAAAATCATTTACATCTATATGTAGATATATCTCCAGAATACGCATATATAATATTTATTATTTAGCAAATAATTGATTTGAACATATTACTGTTGTTCAAGACCCTTTTATTAGCTCATATACTGAACTTGAGATTTGGGTTTATATGACTGGATGAAAAGTATCCTCGTGTCTGTGCAATGTCGTGGATTAGCACAGCCTTTCACCACATTTTCAGCTTCATACGTAAATACACGTATATTTCTGTGAATGTATTTTTCACTTCTCACTTTTTGTTAGCTGTAAAGAATACAGCCGAATGCAACTCACACAGGGGTTCTCCCCAGTGCTCAAGCCTGTCATCTTTTACACCTTACTGACCACAGGCATGCTACCGTTCACCCCCACGGAGGAACAACGAGCTATTTCACTACCACCACGACCCGCACGCTTTGGGAGCCCCACTGTCACTCCTCTCCCACTGGCTCCTCGGGAAGCTCCGCGCCGTCTCCCCATACCCCCGCTCTCGGAAGGCCGAGACGCTGCGGGCAGCGCCCTCCGCTCCCGGGCGGCAGCGGCCAGCCCTGGGCAGCGCTGTGCAGTATTGCGCGGCGGGCAGCGCGCTGACATTTCCCTTGGGAAGCGCCGCAGCCCCGTGCCCGAGGGACGCCGTGCGGCCCGGGGCCGTTCCCTGGGTGGCATTTTTGGGGCAGAAACGTAGGGCTTCTTTGTTTTTGTGGGTTTTTTTTTTTTTTTTTGGTTTGGTTTGGT
>NC_034410.1:98995142-99000423 GCF_002078875.1 Numida meleagris
CCCCCTCCCCGGACTGTGAGGCAGAGGTTGCCGCTGCCGTGCTCCTGAGTGCTTGCCACCTCAGCCTGTGAGTGTGGGGGAGTGCCGAGCGAAAGGTTGCGCGGGATGAAGGTTGCTATTAATCGCCGGGTGCGCGGAGGGGAGAGAGCTCTTTTCGCTTCGGCAGGGAACCCGTGCGTTATTAATTAGCACTGGCGAGTGGCAACGGAGCACCAGCCCTACACCGATTCCCCCCCAGTCCACCGTTTGCTGCATCATTCAACAGAGTAATTTCTAGCTGGCCTCGAGTCGTGGGGCTTCTATCCCACTACCCCTTCGGCGGGGATTTTGGCAGCCGCCGGGGGTAGAGTCGATAGGGGCGATCCCCCGCCTGGTCCCGGAGAAGGAGTGAGGCGAGGGCAGGCAGCGCTGCCGGGACCCGCGGGGTGCGGGGTCCGTACCCCCAGGGCCCCCGGGCGCCGGACGGGCTGCACAACTACTTGTCGCCTGTTGTTGCGGCCAGGTTTGTCCCGCGTCCTTCCTTGGCAGAAGAAGAGAAGCACGGTGAATTTTTGCCCCCCTCCCCCCTTTTCTTTTTTTTTTTTCCTTCCTCTCTTCTCTCCCCCCCTCCCTCTCCTAGCCAAGCCGAGAGGCGGTGCTGTGGGGGGCAGCCCCGGCCAAAGAACCGCGGGGCTAGCCCGAAGCCGGGCCGTAGCGGCGGCAAGCCGGGCTTCCATTCACCGGGCTCTCTCCATGTCGAGAAGGGGAAGGGATGCGGGCGGCGTGGAGAAGCCCGCGATGCCCGGCTGCCTCCGTGGGAATGGCGGGGAGGAGAAAGAGAGTCGGCCTTACGGCTGGGCCGCTGCCGTACCTCAGCCGGCGCTCCCGAGGCGCCGGGGAGCCCAGTGGGTGCTTAGCGCTGAGCCAGCGGCCCGCGGAGGTACCAAGGCTCAGGTGTGGGCGTTTAGCGGCCGAGAGAGGCGGTGACAGCAGCGGCAGCCGCCCGGGAGGGTTTAAAGCGCTCCCTGGGGGAGCCCCGGCCCCTCTGGCCGCTGCTCTCCGTGTGCTGAGGTGGGAGTGTGGGGACAGGGACACGAGCAGCCCCGCTCTCCTCCGTCCCTCTGGGAAACGAGGCGTTTAGCAAGGTCCGTTACATAATTGCGTCTTTTTTGATGTCGTTTTTATTACAGTCGGCTCGGGATGCCGGCAAGGAAACTGTTGTAGCGTGCCCGTTTCTGCAGCAGGCTGATGTTCGTGCGGGAGCTGGGAGAGAATTTATGGAGTGATTAATATTTAATAGGAAGTACTTTAGTATCGCACATGATTGATTTCGGGTAATCCCATTTCATTCAGGTTGTTTTGTACACCTGTCAGAGATATGTAAACACAGTGTTAAAGACAGCAAAAAAAGAAAAAGAAAAAAAAACAGAAAATAGTAATAGAAGTGAAAATGGTGAAAAATGTTGCTCATCTGTGAAATTAATTATATGAAAGAGTTGTTTAACCTTTTAGCCTACTTATAAACACAAGGTAGGTGTTCTGGTAGGCATGGCGTGTACTCAGCTGGTTATGTTGGATTGTAGTTCAATATTAATGCACCTTTAAAAAGGCAATGCTAATTTGAACTTGTGTGGGGGGTCCAGTGCAGGCACTTCAGGTACTTCTCCCTTTCTGGAATGGGTTTGATTGGTGTTCCCTGATCCAAATAATCACAACGGATCCAAAAGTCCAAGTGATATTCTGAGCTTTATTGATCATAATAATAATTATGAGACTTTTTTAATGCTGACAACACAGTTCCTTATTTTCTTTTGCGTAGCCTACTTTTCTGTGTGATCACATTTATTTCAGAACTATTGAAAGTAGATATTGCAAGCTAATGAAAATGCATGGGAGCAACATGCCCTGTTAATTAGGGAGGTCACCCAACATTTTCACAATGAAGGGTACAAGAGTGTTGCATTGTATGTATCCTCCTGAACTAAAGTTGTCTTTCTCACCAGAGCTACCTCCATTGAATATATGTGCTTAGTAGAAGCTTATTCTGGTCTGTTTCTTAGGGAGTTAATGCTTGCATGCATATCAATATGATCTCTGTTAGGTATTGCCACGCTGTCCTTCCTGTAGAGGTAGGCGGTGCCTCCCAGTGTAACCTTAGCTAGCGGTGTTGCCACCTGGAAATACAAAAAGTACAGCATGAATAATGAATAACCTAGTAAAATCCAGAGTTGCTCCCGTTCCACAAAGCAGTAGTAAGGAGCCTTCGCGCAGTGTTCTCATTTTGTTGCAGTTCTCACTCCTGGTTCATCCCAGCCAGTAACTCAAGTTTTCACCCAAGCTGTAGAAGCTAGGCACAATGCTCTCAAATGGGCATTGCCGTTTTAAGAAGATGGAGCTCAAGGCGCTGGAGCATGAGATAGTTTATTCAGCCCTTAATCTCTGTAACAAAACTTAATTTTTACATCCTCTGTTGTATTATCTCTCAAGATTTAAGAAGGCTCTTTTTGTCGGGAGCACAGAATTAATATTTGTTCTCCTCTTACTCCAAATTTTGCACTCATGCACGAAGCTCATCCAAAGAAACCTGAAAAAGGGATCTCCATGGTAACAAGAGAGAGAAATTTTTTTTTCCTCCCTCACCATAGGTCAGGATGAGACGCCTACCCATTCGTTAACTTGTAGCAGCATTCATTGGCACCTTCCTCTTTGTGGTGGATTTGTCTGCTGGTGTGTGCTTTTACTGTTGGCTCCTGCTCCCAGAGCATGGCTCTTGAGAATGGTGTTACACCAGCTGAGCACAGTCCCTGTGTCTCCCCCACTCTCATCCTTCCCTTCCTCATCCTTCAGGCTTCCCATGCCTATATGATTTGGTTATGAAATTTGAGGAAATAACCTGTTTTCACAATGAAGTTTTTGACTTGAAGACCTGTTTTGGCTCTTGCTGTGTGTAAGGCACAACCTTGCTTCTAAGTCAGTCTCAGAAAGAAGGGTGGTCATTTCCTTTCTGTCTCTTTTATTTGTCTGCGTTCTTTTTTGAACAGAGTTTTTCTCCCCTGGTGTCTGCGGAGGTTTTGTGGCAGCAAATCCTACCGGGCATTAGCATTATTTGGGAGATATGTGATACAAAGTTTCCTGCATGTGTGGAAATGTTCATGATAAAAAATATATATATATTGATTTTGCACTGACTCTTTATTACTGATATATGAGAGAACACTGCTTTCTATGGTAATTTTTAGGTGAGGTGCAGCTGTTCATTTTTATTGTTTTTCTATTAATTTATTTCTATTTTATGTTATTTGAAGAATAGTCTGCATATGCTGTGTCTCAGTCCAAGATAAGATGAAGTGAATACTTTCTGACAACAGGAGCATCAGGAATAGACAGTTATAACTTTCACTAAAGAATAGAGCATATTTTCTGTTCTCCTGTATTCAGTTATTGTAGCTAAGATCTCATGAGAGGGTACCAAATGACTTTTTAAATGGTTCCCTTAGGCTGCTGAGGCACCAGGTCTCTCTGGGCATATTTCCAGTTCTTTTGCCTTTCCCAGTGACATAGCTTGGGATAATTTGAAAACAACTATCTTAATATAAGACAGCAGACATCATTTGTTGCTGGGCAGTATGTCATTTGTGACTGTAATTGGAAGACAGATGCTAATGCTGATTTTAGCCTTCTTAACTTGTCTTGTTGGCAGATTGTCTACAGAAACACTTTATCGTGCTTTGAAATCATGCAGTATATTTCTACCTTTCTGTATCCCTGTTTCTGAAAGAATTGCCTATGCTATTTGAGAGCTAGTATGTTTATAATCTGGCTTGCGTGTAAATCTGACATAATGCATATTTTCAATGTCTTCTACTAGACGAAAATCATTTTGTAAGAGTGGTCTGTGTAGCTTTTTCCTTTAATCTTTGTATACAAGAAACTTTCGTTACCTTTCCACATCACAGTTTGTCCCTGTATTGGTAGTATTTCAGTGGCTATCATTCAGCTCATTCACTTTACTTTTGAAGATTTTAAATAGCCAGAGGTTTTTCATCTTCTGATTTTTATTTTTTTCTATGCCAAAGAAAGTAGGAATTTGGGGAATGGACTTCTAACATCATGAAGGAAATGTACAATTATAGGTAGTTAGATCCAGGTTTTTAAACTCAGTGTTTTAGGTGGCAAAAATGTGTGACCAACTCATAGCCAAAAATCTCAACAGTGACAGCCAATGTGTTGGATCTAGAACGAGGGTTTGGGTTGTTTGGTTTGTTTGTTTGTGGTGTTTTTTGTTTGTTTGTTTGTTTTGGGGGTGGTGTTAGCTTTGTGGGCTTAGTGGAGGTTGCAATAACTTGTGTTGATTTGTAACACCTTACAGGTTTCAACTTCTTAACACTCTGATCTGTCAGTGTAGTAACTGATGAATCTTGAGTTTTCCTTTATTTTGTGAAAAGGAGGGGTTAAAGTATTAGGGATGCCCAAAACATTACTGTAAGAATTGTAATAAATTTCAATTTCATGCTCCACGCATAAATTGTACCTGAAGATAACCGTTTTTCAAGGGATATGTTGATAGAATGAAAACAGATTTTTTAAAATAAAAAACAGTGGAACTTTTCCAGCCAGCTTCCTGAGTGTTACTTGTGTTGCTAATTCCATACTTGTAGATGCATTCATGTGGTGTGTCTGTTTAATTTCACAGACGAAACATGATAATGTATCTACCAGACTGGAGGACAGTAACTGTAAGAGACAATTGTAGTTATGAGTACCTTTGTCATCATAACATCAGTTCTAGTGATGTTCATACTGTGTTGAAAGTCAGCACTGAAAATTAGTCACTTGCTACTGTCTTTCTGTATATTTTTAGTCCTTTCATCAGCAATAAAATAAAGAGAAGGAGATGAAACCCAGGTCTCTGGATTCTGCTAGTGGTCTCAGTGGTATCTTTCCATGCATAGACAGGCACTGGTTGTCTTTCTCCAACAGAAGTATTGAAAACCAACATGTTCCAGGGACGTGCAATGTCTCAGAGTGTCCACAGTACACAAGAATCTTCATTTCCTTTCCGTCCCATGGTTGAAAGAATTTCAGGGTACTTGCAGTATACCACTCACGTAGGGTGAGCTTGGTTTAGTGGATTGTATGAAAATGCAGCTCCTGATTTCTCAGGTGGTAGAACTCTATTGGTACAAACCTTTCACAAGGATATCAAAGGAGATTCCTTTTTCTCTTCATTTTGCATCTTCTGCCTTTCTATTCATCAGGCATAATGCTCAGGCATGGTTTAGTTCCCTTTTTTTTTTTTTTT
>NC_034410.1:99000463-99267124 GCF_002078875.1 Numida meleagris
GTTGGGCAGGGGAGGAGGGCAGTCCTTTAGAATCTTGGAATTTCCATTCCAGGATCCTACTTGGTGGCAGAACATCTACCTAACTGTTCCTTCTAACAGATGTTTTCATTTTAGAGGAGTGCTTGTTGTTGAATTTATGTGTAGTTTTGTAAACATTATCGATGAATACTCAAATGTAGCTTTTCAGTAGCAAGTGGGTGTCAAACTGGAATAAACAGGAAAAAATCACTCCAGCAATGACTGAAAGAGGTAGAATTACATGGATTCATCTGAATTTACAGCTGCTTTCTACAAATTAATTGTTTTGACATCATGATGCTTGCAATATTTATTTAGAAAAAATGAAAGTTAATTCTGTACATGAAAGAACTTTGCAGCCATAAAATGTAATACTTATTTGAATGCTTTTCAGAGGAAAATGTTCCTAAATACCTAGGTGTATTGGTTTACAGAACTCAGAATAATAAGTGTGATCATTGTATATGGGTCATTTACTACTAACAGTGGAATACTGCTAACAACTATGAGACTGGTGGTACATTGAAAACTAAGGTGTATATAGAATCATTAGAATTGGAAGGGACCTTTAAAGGTCATCTAGTCCAACTCACTTGCAATGAACAGGGAGATGCACAGCTAGATCAGGTTGTCCAGGGCCTGATCCAGCCTAACCTTGAAAGTCTCCAGGGATCAACCACTTCTCTGGCCAACCTGTTCCAGTGCCTCACCATGCTCACTGTACAAGACTTTTTCCTTACATCCAGCCTAAATCTACCCTCTTTGAGCTTGAAGCCATTTCCCCTTGTTTTGTCACCACAGACTCTGCCAAAGAGTCTTTCCCCTTCTTTCCTGTAGCTCGCCTTTAGATGCCAATAGGATGCCAACAGGTCACCTCGCAGCCTTCTCTTCTCCAGGCTCTCTCAGCCTGTCCTTGTAGGGCAGGTGTTCCATCCTTTGCATCATTTTTGTGGCCCTTCCCTGGATGTGCTCCAACAGGTCTATGTCTCTCCTGTACTGAGGACTCCACATCTGGACACAGTACACAAGGTGAAGCCTCACCAGTGCAGAGCAGAGGGGCAGGATCACCTCCCTTGACCTGCTGACCATGCTTCTTTTGGTGCAGCCCAGGATATGGTTGGCTTTCTGGGCTGTGAGGGCATGTTGCTGGCTCATGTCCAGCTTCCCATCCACCAGTACCCCCAGGTCTTTTTTGGCAGGGCTGTGCTGAATCTTTTCATCTCCCAGCTTGTATTGGTAGTGAGGGTTGCCTCAACCCATGTGCAGAATCTTGCAGTTGGATTTGCTGAACCTCATGAGGTTCACCTGGCCCCTCTACTCAAGCCTGTCTAGGTCCCTCTCAGTGACATCCTGTCCCTCTGGTCTGTCAGCCACAGTCCACAGCTTGGTGTCATCAGCAAACTTGCTGAGGGTGCACTGGACTCCACTGTCAATGTCATTGATGAAGCTATTAAAGAGTAATGGTTCCAGCACTGGCCGCTGGGGGACACCACTCATCACCGATCTCCATCCAGACGTGGAGCCATTGACCACCACTCTCTGGACTCGATCCTGAAGCCAGTTCTTTGTCCATTGAACAGTCCACCCGTCAAATCCACATCTTTCCAGTTTGGAGAGAAGGATGTTGTGGGGTACAGTGTAAAAGGCCTTACTGAAGTCAAGATAGATGACATCAGTGGCTCTTCGCTTGTCCATTGATGCAGTGACACCATCATAAAAAGCCCCTAGGTTGATCAAGCAGGACTTGCTTTTGCTGAAGCCATGCTGCTTCTCCTGTATCACCTCCCTGCCTTCCATGTGCCTTAGCATAGCTTCCAGGAGGATCAGTTCCATGATTTTTCCTGGCACAGAGGTGACACTGACAGGTTGGTAGTTCCTGGGGTCATCCTTTTTACCCTTCTTAAAAATGGATGTGATGTAGTCTTTTTTCCAGTCACCAGGGACTTCAGCTGACTGCCATGGCTTTTCTAGTATCATTGAGAGTGGCTTGGTGACTACATCTGCCAATGCCCTTAGGACTCTGGGATGCCTCTCATTGGGACCCATAGACTCGTGGGTGTTCAGGTTACTCAGGTGGATCTTCACTTACAGTGGGAGGGATGTTGCTTCCCCAGTATGTATCACTTTATGAAATGAAAAACTCTAGAAGAAAATACACAGTGATACAGAATTTGGAAAGCACTGCTACTTGCAGTGAAAAATATGAATTTCTTTTGTTTTTTTCTTTTTGTTTTGGAAAATAAAATAATGTTGCAGCAAATGTTCAAGAGATTGGTTATCTATTTAGTCAAGTGGAGTTACAAACTGAAGATGAAACCTACTTTCTTACATATTTAGGTCTCAACCTGTCTTGGGAAAGGGACTGATGCAGGGAGTTTTCCCTCTAAAATAAATAAATAACCCCACCCTGCAAGTGTTCAAAACAAGTCACTGATCTTTTATTTCAGAAAGCAATGTCTGCTTTTAATTCCTGAGATGTTACAAGCTCATTTATGTGAAAACAATGGTTACCACTTCCACTTCAGGATTGTTTTGTTTTCTCATTTGTTTATAAAAGCACTTGAAAACTTATCATATATCTGTTAGAATGCCCATGTGATGTGTCATTTACAGAATTGAAGTGGCATGGTGGTTTAAGAGCAGTTCATTTTACATAGGGTAGAAGTGAAAGTTGAATGTACAAGTTACCACTTATCATTTTCTTCAAATATGTAAATATATGTGGTGTTACTTACATAGATTGTGTGTGGTCTGCCTTGTGGAATACTTGTATGGTGTTTTACATCTCTATAGCCAATGCATGATATAAATTTACCCACTGAGAGCTTCATGCTATATTTTCAAGAGAGAGTTCTATGGGAGAATTGTATATGAACAAAGGTACTTATGCATGAAAAGGATCATTGGTTTGCTGTGCCGTATGCTAATAATTACTCAGTTAAGGGACAAAACCAACAGCAGCAAGCCTGTGAGACCTCTTAAACATCACAAATAATATAATAAGATCAGTCAAAGGAATGCTTACTATTCAATGCATATGGTTAAGTTGTTGCATTCTGGTTGTCTTCAATATAAAACATCTTTAGAAATCAAGACTTGAGCAGAGAGGAGAGTGAGGGCTAAAGGAATACTTTGCACATTTTAAAAACGAATCTTAATAGTTATCACTGGTAGACTAAGACAAAATATAAGTAAACCTCAGTCCTGTTTTTACACATTTTTGTGAATAAAAATTCCACCATTAGTGATGAGGCCCTAAGTACATGGAAAAGCTTAAGATAAGGAAACTTGACCAAAGTATTTGAATATTGCCACTTGCAAGAAAGATATTTTGTGAAGTACTTTTAAAATCAATGTCACATACTGCAAAATAGTGAGTCTACCTTCTAGAGGATGTTTCTGACAAACCAAGTCAAAATATGAGAGCGTACGGAAGTTCTTGACCTGATCTTTTCGTCTTTCCCCTGACTCATATTTCAAATGTGAACTGCAGGAGTGGGGTGCTTGCCTTGTGAAAAGCTCTATGAGGTTTTAATGTTGAGCAGAAGTTGATCAGGGCTGTATTAGAAACTTTTCCTGAGAAGAAATGTTGGAATGTGGTGGCAGCTTTTCTGTGTTATGCCTGTAGAGCACTTCTGAAGGCATATATTTGCTAAGGGATGAAATGAGGATAGTGGCATTCCTATGGGACCTAAGGGAAATTTAGTTACATCGTGTTCCTTCATTCTAAAGTTGTAGCGCTCGCATGACAAAGCTTAGCAAAGCATGGCAGGTGAAAGAGGAAGGTTCATCTTGGTGCCAATTTCAGGGTTTTTTTGAGCTAAAAGAAGAAATTATATGCACAATGAGAAGAAAATTGGGGACTTCTGAATACTCAGATTTCTGGTAGACTTTGTACAGCTGTAAAAGTTCTTAATTTGCTTTTTTGCTTTTCAACTAATCCGTAGTTCCCTACCTGAATTGCTCTAGGACTAAAGAAAAGAGCGTGCAGCTTTGACTGATCTGTGTGGGACAGATCCCTGATAAAGGAAGCAGTGCTTGAAACTAAAATTACTGCAGGAAAGCCTGTTTTTTTTTTTCTTTCACTAAATTTGTGTTAAGTGAAAACAATTAATAGATTGGGTGTGGATTTTGACTTTGTTCATCTGTGGTATTATCTTTCTTGATTTTAATATATGAAACTGGCAAAATACATTGATTGTTTGATGTGTAGTTAATTAATGATGTGATCCACCAGATCTAGTTTGGTCATTCTCTTGTGTTACATATCCAAAGTGTACAGAGTCCCTGACGCCGACTTAGGCATTGGTTTGAACAATTGCTGAACGAAGCATTGTCCCAATTTTGTGTTGTTTTTTTTATATTTTTTTATTATTTTAATCCTTTTCATTCAAAACTGAATGTAATGTTGCTTCCAGTGTTGTGGCCAGATATTAATTTTGTGCTGCTGTATAATCTGTATTATTTCAGCCTTTTTTTTTTTTTTTTTGCCTTAAGATTTACTCTAACAATGGTGGTTTGTACTCATTTTCCATATCCAGTTTACGGTGGCTACTGGCCATGGTTTAGTAACATGCGTGATAAATGTGGGCTATCTCTCAAAGCTTATATATGCTTTGAATTTATATTTAAGTCAGGATTAATCTTTTGAGAGGAATTTTATTCCTCAACCACAGGGAGTTTGAAGTGATTTCCCTTTAAATTCCCTCATTCTTGATACTAGTTTCTCCTTGCTCCTTGGGAACTCCTCAGTGGTGTAGAAAAGGCTGAGAAGAAGCTGAGATTAGCTCTTCTGGCACTTGGGGCAATTTAAGGTTTATGTTTTTCTTTCTAGTGGATCAGTGAGGACCTGAAGGAGGAATGGTCAATTCCCCTGGAAGAGAGCACCCATCTCTCACACCTCAAGGCTGAATCTGCTGCTTTTAATTCCACTGGATGACCTTGAAAACAAGAATTTATAGATCTGCTAACTCAAATAAGTAGTGAATTCTGCAAACTCTGTGTCAGATCTATAGTGTATACTCAGATTAGTTACCTGCATGCAGTAGGTATGCTTAGTCCATTTCACAAGAAGAAATGACTTGATATATTATTTTTTTCTACATTTTTTGTGTAATCACCGTAACTGTCCAGAGTTCTTGGATACCAGCAGCACACTGTACTCTCATAATTTTGTTTTTACTGAACAGCACTTTAGCCATTATAAAGGAAACAGTATTTTTAAACAGTTTACACTAGGTAGATGTGTGCCCTATACAGACTGTAAATAACCAATACGTTGTTTAGTATATCATGATGTATGGCTGAAAAAATACATAAAAATTGACAATAATAGAGCTCTGCCATCAGATGTAATACAATAAAGCTTCTTCCACTGCTAGCAGAGCTCAGTAATTTACTGCTACAATTTGATATCATGGATATGATTCATTCTGTTTTAGTGGATGTAAACAAATTTGTGTATTAAGTTTTATTCAAGTTGAATGTATATTTTATGTGATACTGAGATACCTGAAGCATTACAGAATAAAATGTTTACTTATGCTTTTTTTTCTAAATACATAAAATAAATCTTTCAGAGCACATACTATTTGAACAATAATCAGCCAAATTTTAATTCAGCAGTAGAGTAAACAGGTCTTGATCCAACTGAACTTCAGTGACAAATCATCCATTGTTATTGTCTGGAGCCAAATCAGGCTCCTACATTAGATGCTGAAACTTTTCTGTTCTGTAACCCAAGTGCTCAATCGTTTTCCAGTTTGTTCATCTTTAGTATGCATTGTTCTAAGGTGAACTGCTTGCTGTGTGTTTTGTGGAAGACAAAGTTAAGACACAGTATTGCAAACGAATTGTTTAAATGGATTGATCAGTATGTGCACTGCACATCTTATGTGTTTAAAATAGTTAATTAAGGAAAAAAATAATTTTGCTTTCCTCTTTGAATTTGCTGATTAGTCATGGATTGTTGCCCACAACTTTATGGAAACTAATCGAGTAGTTCTTTCTTAATAGATTCCATTATTATCTTTGTAATGTACTAGCTTAAGTAAGGAAATTAATTCATTGGAGTCTCACTAGAACTAAGGTTGTGTATGTGCTGGAAAATTAAGTGTGGCAAATATATTAGCTGTTATTTTGATAAGCATTTTTTTAAGGGTTTATCTGGAGGTATTTTAAGCAGTAAGATTAATTTTGTTGTATTTATTGCTGGGTCAAATACTTTTTGAAAGCAGGATGAAGTTAGTCATGCTTTTTTTAATACCTGTTTTTAAATAAATCTACTTGCGCATAATAAATGGGAAATTAATACAAAGATAATACTCTGTATTTAAAAAAAAAAAAAAAAAAACAAACAGCATGGTGTATTTTATCAAAGTAGACCAGATACTGTGCCCTTCTGTTCACCAACTGGATAGCATTAACAGGAACCAGATATGTATTTACATTAGAATTGAGCTCAGCAGATGCGGAGTGCTGGAGACTGGGCTTCTGACAGGTGTGTCCACAGGAAGTAAGTGGAGTGAAAACAGACGTGGATTTGATTTAATACTAGATTTGAGTAGATATAAATATGCAAAGCCAAATGAAAAAAAAAAAAACTGTTTTTGTTATATAATTACCACTTTCAGCTTTTTGTATTTAGAAATCGTATATTTTTGCCTCACCCAATACTGCTTTTTAATTTTATTTCTCGGAAACAGGGGAAAAGTTTATCATTTGGATAGTGGAATATATGACAGCTGGAGGAATAATAAAAAAAAAAGACCGAATTCACCAGTTCTGAAAGCTTTGATAGCCAATTCATGAAAAGATTTGAATTTCAATGCCTTAATGTGTAGTGCGTATGACATTAAGCCTTAGACTGTGAATAAAACAAGAGGAGAACGTTTGGAAGAAATGCCTTGTGTAATGAATACCATAATCAGCAAATCATTTGTATAGTGCTGACCGTAGTAATAAATGAGATATTTATTGTCTTCTCAGTGACTAATATCCTTCTTGTTGTAAAGGAAAAACGTCACTGCTTATCTGTAGTATGTTGTTGTCAAGGTAATGAATTTGAAATGAGACTGTTGCAAAAAAACAAGAGTTCATAAACAAATTATTGTTTTGAACAACTGAAGATCACATCAAATTGAAGAAGTGCAAACAATTTCTGAGGTTTCCTTGCTAGCTTAGTTACAAATGAATATTCAGTTCAAATGATTTTATTACACAAAATAATGAAGATATATAACCAAGGACAAAAATAAAACTTAAATTGATATACTCGACCTTTTAAAATATTTAATTTTAATGATATCAATTTCAAATTCATTTCCATTGGAATTTTTACTACAATTTCAGACCATGTCTGATGATATGAATGGAAATATAGTCATTTGAGATGGTAATATAAATTAATGCTAAGGAAATCATAGCACTATTTATATTCTGTAAATAATTTTTTTATAGATAAAGCCAAGAGATAGTAAAATACAGTAGTAGTTCTAAATTAATTCTGCATTATACTTTGTCAGCAGTCTACATTTCAATTTATTTTTACTAATTTTTCCAAGTATCCCATAAGATCAAGCAGCATTGTAAGTTTTCAGAAAGTAGAGTGGTGTCTTTGGCATTGGGTAGAATCACGATACTGTTTAGCAGTGCATAGTATGGCTTAAATGAGTCCAGGGTTCAGGCTTCAACACTTTCAATAAGATGTTGAAATAATAATAATAAAAAAAAGGCATGTCAGTAAGCCAGTATAGGCCAATGGAGCCTCTAAGGTGTACATATATAATTTTAAATTGCTAAAAGCATGCCTCATGGTTGAACACAGCGAGGATCCTGATCCAATGCTTACTTGAAATCAGTGGCTCACACTGTGACTGTAATGTCTATCGTTGCCTTAAGCAGGCATTAGATTGTGTCAGTATATAAGTACAAAGATCACACCTTTTTCCTTTGAGGCCTGCTGGGTTATTAGCAGTTCAAAATATTACCTCCTAAATGCAATAATGATTTTCTTCTTTGCATGTATTGTTGGAAAGGCAAACCTGGTCAGAAAGGCCAGACTGCTACCTGGTCTCCTTTGTGTGTGTGGTTAATACTTTTGGTTTTCTTGACATTGTGTCAAGTACATGCATAAAAATGCTTTTGAAGGGAAAGAAAAGTTATGGAGGTTCAGAAATGTGTTAAGGTACATGGATAACTTCAGGTCCCACTTCAAGTTTGACTTTGTTCATTCTAGACAGATATTCCAGGCTTCTTTCAAAGGGAAAGTGAATCTCCACCCCATAAACTTGCCTATAACACATATTATCTTTGGCTCAGGTTAGGCATAATTTTAGGACTTAACAGAGATTGAAGTAGTGCTTGAGGCCATCTAAGCTGACTGGAATTTTAGCCACAGAGAGGGAAAGCTGGCTATTAGGCTCAATGATGAAAGATTAAGACACTATTTTTCCCTCTAAGGTTTTATAGTAGTTAAGACTGTCAAATTTGTTTCTCTGTAAATTACAGTTCCAGAGGTGAAAAGTCAAACTGCCTTTCAAGACAAGTTTTTCTAATTATAGTAATGAATATTTTATTAATATTCTGTTAGTAATGTATGATAATTGTACACTGGTGGGCTGTCACTTTCAGTCACATACAGAAAAAGTTCACAGATGCATTTTTATGTTGTTACGCCTTTGTCAGCTTTGATTCCTGTCAACAGTCGGCTTTATGCACATGAATGCTGTAAGATTTCAGAAATACATTTTGTCTGCAAGCCTGTTAAACGCTGCTACGTGTAAACTGTGTAGGTCAATGCATATCACTTGCTTTCTTTAACACTTCACCAGGGTTGTATGCTTCACTAGCTTTCACTTGCAGGGAGTAACTTCACTATGCAGGAAATATATGTAGGGAAAATCCTGTTGTACTAGTGGTGAATAAACACAAATTGGGAAATGTGGTAACTTCAAAGAAATACAGTGGAAAATGTACATCTTGTAGATTAAAAGTATTTCCTTAGGTGTCATAGAGATCTGTGCCACTAGTACTCAGAATCCTAGAGTTAATTTAATATATCTCCCTGAAGGAGTTTAGCTCAGTTTTGAGACCTGGGGATACACAGTGCTTCCCTGTGAACTTCATGGTCTTCACCTTCTAAAGCAGTTCTGGAACTTACTGTTGGCAGTGAATACTTTGATACAGGAGGTGTATGAAGAGAGAGGAGAAAAAAATTGTAAGGATTGCATGCTGCAAACTGCATAGAAGTATACTGGAATACCACAGAGGGACAGTGTATGCATATCTGAAGCTCTTTTTTTTTTTCTTTCCCTTGCATTATCTCTTATTCCAACTAGCTCCGAAGACTATTTGCTTTGTATTGCAGCCTTTACATATGGTTGAAGCCATGTGTCACAGAATAAGAATGAAGTTTGCTTCCACAGTTGAAGGAAGAAAACCTAACTGGTGTTGGCATACATGCTTGTGTGGGCCATGTGTTAATTACCCATGGTTGGAAAGGAAATGTATGCCAACTGTGTATGCACATGCTACAATGTGTACAGGATAAATTGCAATATTTGAATGTTTAATTCGTTATGCACTAAAATCAATATTTTTTATTTTCCAACACTTATTGTCTTTAGATGTTTTTACAGTATTAAGTATTGTGTTTTTCAATTAAAAAAAAATTCAATTTCTGTTTAATAGTATCATACAAATGCGCAAAGAAGTTAAGAATTATACTGTAATGCTGGCCACCTCTTGCAATACAAAGGGACAAGTAACTGAAGTGGCCTGTGTTATCCGTTCTGCAGTCCAGCTGCAAACATAGAAGAAGAGCTTTGCAATTAGCCTTTGTAAATACTAACTGACAGCGGAGTAGGGTTTTGAGACTTGACTTTTCTGGGCTCCACTCCAAAATCTGGAATGAAATATACTTAAGTGACTGCATATCTTCCTGCCCTTTTCTCATCTGTCTCCCCTAGCTTGACTACTTTGTCTCCTTGTCTTGACTCATGTTCCTTCTATGTGCACTGCACTTTCTCACTCCCCTCTGTCTTTTTCTTTTTTTTTTTTTCCTCTTGAATCATGTTATATACTACCTCTGCTTTTTTCTTCCGTGCTCACTGTAGAATCACAGAATTGTTTGAATTGGAAGGGACCCTTAAAGGTCATCTATTCCGACCTCCCTGCAATGAACAGGGAAATGCGCAGCTAGATCAGGTTGCTTAAAGCCCCGTCCAGCCTGACTTTGAGGGTCTCCAAGAATGGAGCTTCCACCACCTCCCCAGGCAACCTGTTCCAGGGCCTCACCGTGAAAGACTTTTTTTCTTATATCCAAACTAAATCTACTCTCTTCAAGTTTGAAACCATCTCCACTTGTCCTGTTACCACAGATCCTGCTAAACAGTCTGTCCCCTTCTTTCTTATAACCCTCTTTTAGATACTGAAAGGCTGCTATCACGTCACCTCAGAGCCTTCATTTCTTCAGGCTGAACAGCCTCACCTCTCTCAACCTGCCCTCGTAGGGAAGGTGTTCCACCCTTTGAATAATTTTTGTGGACCTCCTCTGGACATGCTTCAGCAGTTCTATGTCTCTCGTGTACTGAGGATTCCACATCTGGATGCAGTACCCCTTGTGAAGTCTCTCTAGTGTGGTGCGCAGGGACAGAATCACCTCCCTTGCCCTGCTGGCCCCACTTCTTTTGATAAAACCCAAAATATGATTGGCTTTCTGTGCTGCAAGGGCGCATTGATGGCTCATGTCCAGCTTGCCATTCACCAGGAACCCCAAGTCCTTTACAGCTGGGCTGTGCTCTATCCTTTCATGCCTCTGCAAGTATTGGTAGTGGGGGTTGCCATGACCCAGGTGCAAGACTTTGCACTTGGATTTGTTCAGTCTCATGACATTCGCTTGGGCCCACTGCTCAAGCCTGTCTAGATGTCTCTGGGTAACGTCCCATTCCTCAGGCATGTTGACTGTACCACACAGCTTGATGTCATTTGCAAACTTGTTGAGGGTGCAGATGATCCCACTGTCAATGTCATTGGTGAAGATGTTAAGGAGCGTAGGTGCCAATACTAACTTCTGAGGGACACCACTCATCACTGACCTTCATGTCAACATCAAGATATTGACCACCTCTCTCTAGGTACGATCTTGCAACTGGTTCCCTATTCACTGAAGAGTCTACCCATCAAATCTACATCTTTCCAAGTTGGAGAGAAGCTAGAAATAGACTGTCATCACAAGGGCTGCCCTGGAAGTAATACTTTGTATTTCATGATGTTTGCCCACAACGCCAGAGGCAGATGTTGGTGGTATGGCAGTAGAGGTTGAACCTTCCTGCCAATGTTCTGTTACATTTTGTTGCTGTGTGGCAGATTGTGTCTGACTTAGAAGTGCTTATGAAGCAAAGGTGTGTCACTGAATTCCTCCACACACAAAAAATGGCACCCACTGACATTCACTGACACGTGCTAAATGTTGATGGAGACCAAACAGTGGATTTGAGCACAGTGGAGTGGTGGGTGGTGTGCTTCAGCAGTGGCGATGACAACAGAGGGTCATCTCCACTGTTACAGGTTGTTATGAGCGCAGCATGCAGGCTCTTGTTCATCACTGGCAGAAATTGTGTAGCTAGTGGTGGTGACTATGTTGAATAATAGTGCTTTGTAGCTGGGAATTTGCTCTATTAAACAGTGTTATTGTGCTATTTGTATCTGCTGTAGTTTCTGTGGAAATACATAGAAGGCATTACTTTCAGAGCGACTTGTGTATATCTTATTTTTGATATTTGTGCTATGGTGTGCTATTGAATAATCATAGGCAATGAGAGGAGGGCTTTTGCCCACCTGCAGACTGAGGCACGTTCAGTGGTCCATGCTGGGAGTGGATTCTCTGGAGAAATAAAACATCAAGAGAATTTTTCTTAAAGCTTCTATCATACATACTTGAGATAAAAATGGCAGTTTTCAAAGTACACTTTTTGATAGCTTTTACAGTGTTTAAACCAGAATAGCCAATGGTTTTGTATGTTTAAAAATGGAATCAGTATTTTTCCAGTGAAATATTTTTATGCATTTAACATAAGAAAATCACTTTTCTAACTTTTATTCCCCAGAGTATCCTGGTGGCTCCTCTTTAAGCTTTTAAGAACTTAAGAGTTTGGGCTTTTTTCACTGTTTGTAGCTCAAATTTCAATGAAAAATCAAACTAGATCTAAGATTTGGGCTACCTGTAGTGAAGAGTTAAGGGCAGTTGCCATTAACGTAGGTTTTCTGTTGGCAGGAGAGATTGGTAGGGTATTGTGTGTGATGGCAGTAAGTCAGTGTCACTGTCCTACTCTAAATGACAGTCTAAAGTTAGAGGTGGATGGTGCTACCTACGCACAAGAAACAGAGATTAACAGATAGTCCTGTGAAAGAACTTTGACAGATATGGCAGGAGGAGAAACCTGGCTGGGAAAGGCAAATATTTTCAGGCTACTGTAAACAGGAGTTACCAGGATTTTTGATGCAAGAATTTTGTACGGGAGTGAACCAAGGGGCATAGATCCTAAACAGAAAGACAATTAATATTGTTTTGGGAAGAGATCATATAGTTGCTCTCAAAAAGATTCTTAATCAGAAGAACAAAGATGAGCTAAGAAATCAACTGATGTGCTAAATTGTATATTCCAACAAGTATTGGCAGCGACAGAGGAGATGTTGCTTTAAATCCATGTACATTTACTCCATGAGATACTGGAAGGAAACTGCACTGGATATTTCTACATTGTTAAGAGTAAACTGACCTTGTGATGGAAATATTTGTAATTCGAGGAGCATACAGCAGATGGATTCTCTTCAAGAAAAAGGATAAATATTACTAAATACTACCATTTATTGGTGGAATTGAATTGGAGAGACTGTAATAGTACCTAAAATGGTTAAAGAAGCAACTTAACTGCTTTCGGGTTCTGTGATTTTTGCTAGACTTGAATGTAGTGCATGCATTAATCATTGGGTGAGACTACAGCTTCCAGTTCCTTTAGTTTTTGATGCAGAAGGAAAATCTTTTTGTTTTAATTCCTGTTAGAACTCTAAATAACCTTGTCTTAAGGCTGTAGCTATCATGCCCTGATAGATTTCCTCTTTTTCTTTTCAGTTTAAATCTTATTTTGTAAACTTTAGCTTAATTTTCAGCATTTTGACCTTTAAAAACATGTATTTGTAACCTGCTTGAGATGGTTTTAAAGAAAGAATTTAAAGATTTCCTTCTTCTTTAACCATTGTTAGTAGCTGGACAGAAGCATTCATTCACCTGATTTGACCTGATCTTTATTCCTTAATGTAAAGAAATCAATTGTATTTTAATTTCAGCTTCTTTATAGAGGGAGAGTAACGATATACAGAGATTGTTTTCACACAGATAGAATGTATGTTTTATATTGTTTTAGCTTCTACTTTTTCTGTTAGATTTCTTTGTACAAAAATTAGTTTGCTCTTGTTTTAGAGGCCTCCTGATAGAGAATAGAGTTGATTCTACTGCTAATAATAAACTGTTTTTCTCCCATCTGCACTATAAAAGTTATTAATCTTCAGTATCACTGTATTTCTCATATCATATTTACAATTAAAATATTATTATAATGGTGATACTAAAGCGTTTTATTATTAACTCAGACACTAAAATACATGTGCTATCTGTAAGATAATATTTCCCACAGTCTCAGTTGAGTATAGCTGTGGAACCTTGTGTGTTGTTGGGGGAAATTACTTGTGCAGATGTGTATTTTAAGTACTTATCCTTTTATCCCATATTAGTGCCACATCTTAGACGATACTGAGCAGCTACTCAGCTGACAGCCCAGGAGGTATTGCTGTCCCTCAGAGAGAAGATTAAATTAGATCTTTTTTTTAGGCTTTACTTGGATTTCTGTTTTCTGTGGTGCAGGAGTGGATTTGAGTATCTTGCTTCCATGACAGACATCCCATTAAACACTCACACAATTGAAGTAGATATTCCAAAGAAGAACCACTTCCGATCTGGTTAATTACAGCTTTGCAATGTGCTGTTTATTTTAGTGTCTTACTGCAGCTTTTTTTTTTTTTTTTTTTTCTCTACAGAGCTCAGAGGTTACCTCTTAATTTGTCTATTTTTATTAGCCATGGGCATGGCAATAGTTTGTCCTTGCAACAGAAGGAAATCAGTTAGCTTTGTTTTCTTCGATGTTAAAAATGTTGCATCAATAAGCTGATACTTTAACAGTATTATTTGGTTATGAAGTGATTTATAGAGGATTAGACTACACTCTTCTTGAGAATAAATGGATTTTATGCTTCAGCAATTAATGAAAAATTAATTTAATTTGACAGATGCTAACATGAGTTTCAAAAAAAAAAAAAAAAACCTAAATCAAGTATCTCTCTGTATCATTCTGGCAGTTCTTTTGTGGCATTGAAATTATTGTTATTCCTTAATTACATCTTGTTAAGGTCTATAAATAAGTTAGCATTGATCATTTCATATCAAAATACACTTTGAACACTCCTATGATTCTCATATGGTTACAAGGGAATTCTGCAAATAATATTTGGAAACTATGACCTATTTTCTCATCTTCTTTAAAGCAAATGATAAGATAGGAAAACCTGTTTGGAACCAGTATAGGAAAATGGTTTATTGCAGTTTATCATTAGAGTAGCTGTATAATGATAAGCCTCAATGGAAAATTGGTACATGAAAGCTTCAGAGATTTGCTGAAGTTCAATGATTCCAAACTTGTCTGCCACTTGATTATATCTTGCATTTGGTTCTGTAGATGTTTCCTAGGAATGCTTCAAGAATAATGGCTTGAGGCTTCCATCCACTGAGTGCATAATCACAAAGAAGCATAATGTTTCAGTAGGAAGGTCAGTAAAGATAAAAAACAACCATACCAATACCCTGGAGTATTAACCAAAATATATGTCTGTACATTTTTTTCTACAAATGCTTGTTATCAAACGTGGTAGTATTGTTTCTTCTGTAAGCATTTGACTGTTAGTGATGATTTTGTGTTATGTGGCTTGTACTTTTAGGCTTGGTAATGTAGATTTTTCTTGTCAGCTGTAAGCTAGAATAAAACATGGCAGAACAGTATCATTTCAAGTGTGGACTACAGTGGCCAGAGGATACTGCATGAAGAACATTGTATTTGGTAGCCTGTTCTCTCTGGATGTGAAGGTTTTGATTTCTTATCCTCCTGAGGCACAGTGCTGAAGGGTTTTCTTCTTAGACAAAGCAAGAGGAGTTTCGTGATTTAGTGGATGAAATGCCAGAGTGGGATATAGTCACAGTTATGCTGCTCATCTGGGAGAGGAGATCTGGGTTCAGACTATATAGGGATATACGAATAGGTTAATTTAAAGTAAGCACAATAATATGTCACTTGATATGTACCAATAACAAGAAACTCAGTGTCTTTTACCTAACACTGATTTTAATGACCCTCTAAATTCATTCCTCATTAGATTATCTGAAGCCTTTTAACATAGGAAATGAATCATGAAAATTTTTCAGCTTCAAATTATGTAACAAATTTGTGTAAGTGTAGATAAATTGAAGCAACAAAATCCACATAAGATGCTCTCAATCTCTGTAAACTTTTATTTGGATATTTTAGGATTATGTTGGATCGGAAAAATAAGTTGATGTTTTCATGCCACTTCACCCATTTCTGTTCAGGGATGAAAGGGCTAATGGATCTGTCTTTGTTTTCTTTGCAGTTATGTGTTTTATATCTAATTTTAGTTGATATTTATGTCATTGCAGTATTAATTCTGAAGTCTGATTGATACTGCTGCCATCTTGTAGAAAACCATAATGCCTCTTGCTCTCTATTATTGCTACCCTTTGAAGTTAGGGTTGTTTTTTAATAAAAATAAGAAGTAACCAAGGTTTTAATAGATGTATGTCTATATACTTGGACAAAAGACAGAAGAATGGATGATCATGTAAAAGGATGTAGTTAATGGTTGGGTTTTGTTTGTTTGTTTGTTTTTATTATTTGTCCAACCACACCACTTAGATATTCTTGGCTTATTAGGCTGCTGTTTAGAAAATAGCGTATTTTTCTAAAAGCCTTGCTGTTAACGACAATAAAACAGACTGTACAGATCTTTTCAGATATGTCGGTGATCCTTATTGGAGAAGTCTCCCTGTGGAGGCTAGCAAGATAATAATCTGAAGATTATCTCCCTCCTTGCTGTTGCTCAAGTCTCCTACGTGTAAGAGATGCATGGAAAGTGGTGACATTCTTGATCAGTGTAAGACCATCTGTGACCTTCCTGCAGGATAGGACTTTGAGATGTAAAAACATTACTTGATCAATTTAGCCAAAATTTCTGTCCAATTAGGGTTCCCAACTATGAATTACATTCAGATAAGTCTTCTGTGTTACATTATGTTGCATCAGTTTTGTTTAATGAATGTCGTCTTAAAGGACATGTTTTCTTTACAAATTCTATGTATGTCTATGGACTGCAATAGTCTTGTAAAGGAAATTTATGCATGAATCAGATCATTATAAGATTGCAAAGTTTGAATTTCTCCCCTGTGTAACTGGCTGAATTTGGCCTGGTGTAGTTTTGTGCTAAAGAAACTGCTCCCTAAAGGCCTTTATGAACTGCTGAACATGAAATTTTCACTCCCTTCTGAATAATAATCAGTTATGACTTCATGAATTAAAAGAGACATACATCATAATGTATTGACCTGAAAGGTTTATGCTGACTAAAAAATAATCTCCTTCACTATTTACTTAAAGCAAAAAAATAAACTGTTGCTCAGCAAAACATCAAGGCAAGACAGTGAACTTAAAGCTTTCACCATACCCCACTTAAACCAAAAGCTTTATTTTCTGAAAACCTGAGTCTGGCTCTGAATCTGAGCATTACGAACAAAAAAATTTGTAAACCAGATCTCTGTCCTGACTCCTTGGGATCTCTAAATTTCTCATAGGTAGATTCTGAATTTGCGGACAGTTACCTTGATCTGTTGCTTAAAGGTTCTGGCTATCAGAAAGATTCTTAGAGCCAGATAGTAAATTTTACCTGGAGTTTGTTAATGAACTCCTGAAATCTTAGCAAACCAGCCTGGACCTGAAACTTGAATTTGTGCTTGTGATCAGACTGGATATAATATGGGTTCATGGAAACCCATTATTGTCTTCAGAGAAGCTAAATAGGATGTAGTCATGTGCAGATCTGATCTCATTAGTTAACATTGTTCCCAATCTCAATATTGCTGATGTCTGAGGAGTCTAAAAAACAGAAGTGAATTATCACATGAATTCCCAAGTCATGCACATATGTGAATTTTACTTTCTTGGTTGTGTTACTACAAAAGGAAAAGAATATATGGAAATGTTTTATATCATATTCACACCTAGTGAATACAGCCGATAAAAATAGCTAAAAGTAAACTGATCTTCTTGGGTTTTGTTTTTAAGTCAGTAGGTATTTATTTTGAGAGACAAAATGAGTAAAACAGTAGAATCACGGAATCATAGAATTGCTCAGGTTGGTAAGGACCTTCAAGATCATCAAGTCCAACCACAACCTAGCCATACTACTCTAACAACCCACCACTAAATCATGTCCCCGAGCACCACATCCAAACGGTTTTTAAACACATTCAGGGATGGTGACTCAACCACCTTCTTGGGGAGCCTGTTCCAGTGCTTAACAACCCTTGCTGTAAAGAAGTTGTTCCTGAAATCCAACCTAAACCTCCCCGGCGCAACTTGAGGCCATTTCCCCTTGTTCTGTCACCTGTCACCAGTGAGAAGAGACCAGCCCCGCTCTCACTGCAGTCACCTTTCAGGTATTTTAAGAGAGCAATGAGGTCTCCCCTCAGCCTCCTCTTCCCCAGACTAAACAGCCCCAGTTCCTTTAGTCGCTCCTCATGGGACATATTCTCCAAGCCCTTCAAAAGCCTTGTTGCCCTTGTTTGGACCTGCTCCAGCACCTCAATGTCCTTTCTGTATTGAGGCACCTAAAACTGAACACAGTACTCGAGGTGAGGCCTCACCAATGCCGAGTACAGGGGCAGGGTGACTTCCCTAGTTCTGCTCACCACACCATTCCTGATACAAGCCAGGATGCCATTGGCCTTCTTGGCCACCTGCGCACACTGCTGGCTCATATTCAGCCAACTGTCCACCAGCAGACCAAGGTCCCTTTCCGTCAGGCAGCTTTCCAGCCACTCCTCCCCAAACCTGGGTTGTTGTGACTGAAGTGCAGGACCTGACACTTGGCCCTGTTGAAACTCATAAGGTTTACCTTGGCCCATCGATGCAGTCTATCCAGGTCCCTCTGTAGTGACCTGTAGTATTCTAGATTTGCATTTGTTTTTGTATATGTGTGTGATTTTATTTTATTTTTTCCCACATTGTAATGCTTTAGACTCAAGACGTGTTTAGTAGTTTGTGATTGACTATAGTAACTTCACTGAGGGAATTTTATTTCACTTCTGAAGTAAGCTACAGATTCTATTTAAACTTGTTTAGTAACTATGCAGCAGTAGACTATATAGGTGGGGAAAGGGAGGAAGGGTTAAAAAATAGTGTATAATTTTTATTGCCACAGTGAAGTTTTTGGTTTGAGATCTCTGCATACCAATGTTTGTTAAAAGATGAGAAAATACAAGGGAGTTGTGTCTAAATCACATCCTACTGCAACAGACAGTCCTAATTTTTATTCCTGATTCCCTTTTCCTGCATGAGTTTATTGCTCACCTTCTTTTATTTCTTTTATGAATAACTTCAAAATATTAATCAACCTGTCACATATGTTCTAAGTTAATGGGTGGTCTGACAAAATGGCATCTGGCATCGAAGAACACATGGAGAAAAGGTGTGTCATTGAATTCCTCCATGCGAAAAAATATTACGCCCATTGAGATTCATTGACACTTGCTGAACATTTATGAAAACCAACCAGTGGATGTGAGCAGAATGAGGCAGTGGGTGGTGCATTTCAGCAGTGGCAACAGCTATGTGAAAGACAAGCCACATTCCAGATAGCCATACAAAGCTGGTGCAGATTTTTTATGAGTGCAGCATACAGGCTCTTGTTCGTCACTGGTGAAAATGCTTAGCTAATGGTGGTAACTATATTGAATAATAGTGTTTTGTAGCTGATAATTTGCTTTATCAAATAGTGTTATTGTGCTCCTTGTATGTATTGTTGTTTCTGTGGAAATAAATAGGACACATTACTTTTGGAGCAACCTATGTATTGGAGAGCATCCAAAGGAGGGCTATGGAGATATTGAAGGGTCCAGAGGGCAAGGTGTATGAGGAGCAGCTGAGGTCCCTTGGGTTGTTCAACCCAGAGCAGAGGAGCTGAAGGGAGGCCTCATGGTGGCTGCAGCTCCTCACAGGGAGTGGAGGGGCAGTGCTGAGCTCTGCTTGTGGTGACAGCAACAGGGCTTGAGGGAATGGCAAGGAGCTGTGTCAGGGGAGGGGCAGGTGGGGGTTAGGGAAAGTTTCTGCACCAGAGGGCGGTGGGCATAGAACAGGCTGCCCAGGTACTGGAGTTCAAGCAGTGTTAGGACAACATTCTCAGACATACGGTATGAATCTTGGATAGTACTGTGTGGATCCAGGTGCTGGACTCCATGATCCTTGTCAGTCCCTTCCAACCCAAGCTATTTTATCATTCTATTATTCTGATTCTGTTCCCTTTGAAGCAGAAGTTATAAGTTTTTGTTTTGCTTTTTTGTTTATCTATTTGCATGTTTTATAGGGATCTTATGGTCCTTTATGGTCCCATCTTTTGTGAATATTTTTATAGACAGTGCTTTGAGAAGTAGCAACAGATATTCTTAAACTGTATATTTTTGTAAGAGAAACATTGCAGCCATAAAAAGTTGCTTCAGCAATCATTTCCTGCATGAAGGAGGTGTAGTGGAAATGCTAGGTCATGGCCTGAAACAAAGATTGAGCACCTGGTGGGAAGGCAGGGATAACCCAGGGGAGCTCAGGTGCATGCAATGCACCTCAGTGACCAGAAGGGGTGGAGCCAGGATCCACCCCTTCCCAGACCTCATTTAAGGGTTTGCAGTGCAGGTAAGGGTATCTTGCTGGAGATCCCTGCCTACTTGAGGCTTTCTGAAGGTAAGCAGCTTTTTTTTCTTTTGTTTTTACAGCTGCTTTATTTGGGCTTGTCCTCGTTTGCTGCAGCCAAGGGCTTTGTCACCCTGCTATTATTGCTGTACTTCCCATCCCATTGTAGTGTTACATGAGGAAATAAATATATAACAAACTATAATGTTCCTGGTCTCCTCTTTGTTCACACGCTTAAATCCCATCAAGAGGTGTTTCTTACATGCGTTTTATGGGTGAGAAATAACTAACATTTTAATCAGATGATCTTAAAAATGTAGTAGTTTATGGGTACACCGTTATGCCATTTAAAACCACCTCAGAAGCTTGGATCTGTGTTTGTTTTGAAGGCAACCAAGACTTGTTAATGAAGAAACAATTGTGACATGAGCAATTGAAGTTGGGAGGTCAAAGCCAAAAAAAAAACCATGTTATGGGATGCTGGAGTGCATTTCCAGTATTTCTGTTTTTTTATTATCACGGAGTTCAGCATGTTAGTAACTATTTTTAATCCTCTGAGATTCATTACATTTTAGTAATACAGATTCTGCTTGGTACTTGATTCATGGTCTTCTTTGTAGCTAAATCTTCCTTTTGTCCATGGCAATAATATGCAATATCTTCATTAAACAAAATGACAGTTCCTTGAAGAGAAAATAATTTATCATGCTTTAGACTTATAAGAAGCAGTAGCATATGTAAGAATATGCTGGTAGATCAAAATCTTGTGGAGGAGGAAGATAAAAGGAGTTGCATTGGCTGGTGAAGAGAGACTTACCTGGATACTCCCGAGACAGAACTCAGGGTGGATAAAGCTTTCTGTAGTGCTATAAGAGAAGATAAAACTCACAGAAATTCAGAGGTGGAGAGGTGGGGGGGAGAAAAATCCTGTTGTTTGCTGTATAGTAGGCAGGTTGTGATTATTAGTGAAATTATTTCTATTATTTAAAAGGAAGAAAAAAGCTGAAAAAAAAACCACTTCAAATTGAGTGTTTACAAGCTGATTCATTCTGACTTACATATAGACATAAATGAATACTTATCAGTAATGGGTTTCAAGTCTTCAGTTTCAAAAACAAATTTTAAAAAGATGAAACATGAACTGGGAAAAGCACGAAGAGCTGTTTCTAGACAGATAAATTTTTCTAGACAGATAAATTTAGGATTTCTTGTGTGGAAGAGAAGAACCACCATGTAAAGGGTATCTGAAACTAGTGCCCCAGGCACAAGAAAAAACATACAAAATAGATTTCCTGGTTTAACTGGGTGAAATGATCTTTCTCTAGAAACCATTCTTTTTTGTTCCATTCCTTCTAGGCCAAGTGGCAAGGAAATCATTAAAGGACAAAATGAAAAAGCAAAGGTGATTTAGATATTGCAGAAGCCATTTTAACAATCAGCTCCTTAGCGAAAAGAATTCTCAGTGCTTAAGGAGAAGTAAATAGAATTTTCAATGTAAAGAGATGTGGAGTTTATATGTAGGCACAAAGGTATATTAAGACTTTATGTTTTTGGTAAGGATGATACAACTGACTATGAGAGCAACAATAAGGCCTAATGGGCAGCTATGGAGGAAAGAGGGGCCTAAGGAAAACTGGTTAGTATTCAAGGGTCATTTCCTTAAAGCTGGAGAGTGATGCATCCCAACAAGGAGGAAGTCAGGCAGAAATGTCAGGAGGGCCTGCATGTTGAGCAAGGAGCTCCTGGCCACGTTCAAATACAAAAATGAAGCCTACAGCAATCAAGGACAGGTAACCTGGGATGAATAGTGAGAAACTGAGCAGATGGGGAATTCATTAAGAAAGCTAAAAACCAAATAGAATTTAATCTGGCTGGGAACCTCAAGGACAACAAGATGGGCTTCTATGTGTGCCAGGGATAGAAGGAAGGCTAAGGAAAATGTAGGCTGTGTGCTGCAGGAAGTTGGAAATACCAGGGCATGGAGAAGGCTGAGGCACTCAATGGCATTTTTTCCTCAGTCTTCACAGGGAAGTGCTCTATCTACTCCATCTTACTCACAGAATCCAAACACATGAATTATGTGTGATAATGGGAGAAATCTATGTGAACCTGGAGGACTTTTCCTTTCTATTAGACACAGACTTCTTATAATATGTTCAGGTAACAGTTATTAATGATTTTATAATTAGTTCTCTGTTTTAAGAGCATCCTTCAGCGTGTAACTGATTTCCTTATTCTGTGTAACTGAGCTTCTCCAGAAATTTCACATGGTTTTCTAGGTTTATCTTTATTTTGTGAATTCCCTTTTTACAGTGTTTTTTTCCAGAATACACTCATGCACTGCTGTGAGTAACTTTAAAAAAAAAAAAAAATCACCTTTCTGGTGTCCATTATGTGGTGCATTACAAAATATTAACATGCTTGAATTGTTGCAATGTGGGCAGAAATGAAAGAAGATGATGATGTATGGGATGCATAATGAAACGAGTGAATAAAGAACAACAGAAATCAGTGAAAAAGTGAAATCTGATCTTATGTAGAGAAGGATGTAGATCTTTTCAGTGCACACATGAACCAAGATTCTGAATATTCTCATATTTGTTCTATGTATGTACTGTAATTTAGAGATAAAAGCATGCAGACCTCATATAAGACTTACCTTGAATAATAAGATTAAACATAGTAAATTGCTTGTGACTTTGGCTTTAGTGGAAGTTTGTCTTTTTTTCAGTGGAATTTGGTTTTGGGACTGTGATTATCGTATTTTAAACTGTACATAGGAGATTAATTTCAACTTGTTTAGATAGGTACCTATCCATAATATTTCAAATATATGTCAAGTTTGTCACTGTAGCATCTTTCCTAAAGATTGAATTCTATTAGATCTCACCCTACGTTCACCAGTTCAATAATATTTTATGCAGCTTATCATCCATGAGTGAGTATCTGCAACCAAGTTACAGAATGAGCTGCAGGATCTCCACTGAAATACCAACAGTTTAACTAGGTTGTGCCAGTAGGTAGTATGAATTTGATCTGGGTTTCTGAGTGCTAAGCTATGACATGCATACTGTAAATGTATAATTTATTAGTTAATATGCCTCTAAAAGTCTAGTATATTTATATATAAATTTCAATTAGATATTCAAAAGAGGATTTTTTCTTCAGCATTTGTTTAGAATAAATTGCTATTAAATTTACGTAATTCAAACCATTTATTGTTGAATGTTTTCCATTCCTAAGGGCCAAATGTTGCAGTCTTGAGGGAAAATACTCATTTACTTCACTAAGAGTTTGTTTGGATAAATGCCATGGGATTTGCCACTGAATCTACGCATACATGAAGCTTTAACAAATATTTTTGTGTCTTCCATTAAAGAAGGGCTGCCACTCTACAGTCTGAATTAAGCTCTTTCCGGAATATAGTGCTTGTCTATCAAAATATTTTCTCATTATGAACATTCCTGCATAAGTTTTATTTGCCTTAATGTAATTCAGTTGTTGTGAGCTTCTTTTCTGCCTTCGCATTCAGATCTGCTTCTTCTTGACATTTCAGTGAACAACAGAAGTCAATCAGAATTAGTCCTTTGGATAATATGATGTGTAATAAGCCAGCTCATATGAATTTGTGGGAAATTTTTATATTGTATGTTAGGTTTTTTTAATGTTATGCTTAAAATAGTTTTCTGCTTTAAAGGATCTAGAGTGAATCAGATTAGAAAAGGGAAAAAAAAAAAACTCTTCTGATTTAAGACTAGAGGTAGAAAAATTTCTGCTGGAAAGAAATGTTTTTCCACAGTTGTGAGACTGTGCTCCTGTTCAGTGAAATGCTCCTCCTTATAGAACACGAACTCTGAAAAGCTTCAGTGCACATCACATCTGTTCTGACTCACACTAGCGAAGTGAACACCAACAAAGATTACCAGGTGCAAAACTGTTCCTCTTCCTATTGCCCTGCCTGCTGGACTGTTCTAGAGAGTATCTAAGTGATTATAATGCACTCACTTCCCAGACTCAGCTACAGCATGAGTGCGAGTGTGCATGTATGGTAAGTACCACTGTGCATATCCTGGAAGCACACGGTGTCATAAGGGCTGCAATCACTTTGTATTCAAAACTCCTTGAAATCAGTAGGTAGAGGGTGTGAATGATGAGTGATGTGTGAATTGAGTCATTTGTAATCTTAGACATAAACTGTTTAAACTGTGAATTTCCTCTGAATTTTCTCCCTCATTTTTTACCATAGAAATAAGATGAATAAAATACAGAGGGGAAAAAAAACAGCTAAATCAAACAATAAAAAGCTTTATTTTTCATTCCTCTTTCAAGCATCAGAGTGACACAGGGTTATTAGAAAACATTATATATTTTTTTGAAATCTTCCTTATCTCTTCTGCATGTTATTGCTATGTAATCTTTATTTACACGCTATTAGAGGAAAAGAATTATGTCAGGCCTTGATTTCAAGCTTGTTTTGATTGCTGCTCAATTAATGTTCTTCTAATCCAGTTGAAAATGATCAAAGGAAATCGTGGGAATCTGAAGAGTTTAGCTTTCAAGCTAAACTCGTAGACAAGTATACTCCTTATGGGTAGATGTAAAGGGGAAATGTAATACAATACAAACTGACAAACTGGTTACACTGTTATTTCAAATTAAAGAAATAAGCATGAAGATCAATTTCTAGATATGATATATTTCTAATTTGTGATAGACTCCACAGTAGAACGCAGTCAAGCTTTGGATTGGGAAGACCTGAGTCTAAGTTTTCTATAGTGTTTCTGTCTCCTTTTCTTCAGGGCTTTTATCGAGTATTCCATTTATTTTGTCTAATGCTGAAGTTTAAATCATATTTTCAGTCTGAATATTATTACCTTAATCTGTGTTCAAAATAACAGAAAAGACGTGACAAATAGTAAACAATCCTTGAGGCTTGACAGAAGTCCTGATATGTTTAAAAAAAAAAAAAAAGTCTTGCCAGATTCAGCTTCCAACACACCACCTTTTAATGGGTGTGCTAATAATGCATGGTCTTATGTTTTCATATTCTCATACAGGTAATATGAGTAATATATCTGTCTTTACTGTGAAGTTCTAGAGACTCTGTAAATGTGCTGTGAAATGGAAAATATTTTGGATGAATAACTTGAACACAAATTTAATTCAGAAACCCTTAAGGGTATATTTTTCTTCCAGTGAGAGGTAGTTTATCCTTAATGAGAAGCTCAGGCACAGCTGTCTGTGCAATGAGATGAGAATATACTCAAAACTTCTTAAACAGATTATTTGTAGTTCTTGTGTTTAGAGGTTTTGTAGTCAAAAGAGCTAACATTTTAAAAGTAACTAGTTAGCCCTTATTTGCATAAGAAAATTAGCTGAAAAGCAAGTCTTGGAGGAAACTTCAAAGGGCTTTGTCACCTCTATTACATGCTATCTGATCAAACTGTATGTGAAGGCAAATATCCTGATCTTTTTTTCCGATTTAAGTCTTGCAAAGCACATCTTATAAAAACGATTTTTCAAGAATCCTGTTAGTGAAGAATATTGTTGAAAATTGTTCCAAGTAGGCTTTTTTGTGAATGAAATTAATCACCATTACAGAAGATTGTGAACAGATATTTATCAACTATTAACAGTTATCTTTTTAAGTGTTAATCGCTAACTGTACAAGGGCTGCTCTGAAAGTATTGCCTCCTATTTAATGACTTTGGCATACAACGCCAGAGGCAGATATTGGTGGTATGGCGGTAGAGGTTGAACCTTCCCACCAATATCCTGTTATATTTTGTTACCATATGACAGGTGGCAGCAGAAGGGCAGTCTGACAGAATGGTGTCTGACATGGGCGTGCATATGAAGCAAAGGTGTGTCACTGAATTACTCTGTGTGGAAAAATTGGCACCCATTGAAATCTGTTGAGACCAAAAGTGGGCATGAGCACAGTGAGGCAGTAGGTGGTGCGTTTCAAGAGTAGTGACAGTGGGTCACCTCTGCTGATACAGGCTTTTATGAGCACAGCATGCAGACTCTTGTTCATTGCTGGCAAAAAAAATGGACAGCTAATGGTGGCAATTGTGTTTAAAAATAGCGTTTTGTAGCTGAGAATTTGCTCTATCAAATAGTTTTATTGTGCTCTTTGTTTCTGTTGTAGTTTCCACGGAAACAAATAGGACACGTTACTTTCAGAGGACTTTTTCCTAGTGAGTGTGTTTCTTTTCAAATGGTGTAATTTCTGTCTCAAAGTTTTAGACATAAAATCTGTCATAGGTGTCTTATTTGCATTTTATTGAAGTACATTTTGAAGTTACTTTACTGGATGTGAAAATGTGAGAGCATTATCCTTTTGAGAGGCCAGTGTTCTAGAAAGGAAGTTGTCTCCCCTTGTTCTGGAGGTTGGTGTACCTCTTGCAAAGCAAGGCAGGAGTTGGCTGTGTCTGGACAGTTGTGGAGTACGTGCTTTTTGTAAAATGAGCTGGTATTTTTATAGTGCCTTCTGATGCCTTATTCCCAAGTTGGCCAAAATACAAATACATGGCTAGTTCTCATATGCTCACAGAATCAGGTACAAATGTACTGGGATAACATTAACTTTACTGAGCTTTGGAATAGACTGCTCATGCCCTTTTCACTTCAGAATACATTAAAAATAAAAAATAATCAACTAACGAATGTGTGCCCATGTATGTGACATACATAACATGTTGTTAGTGTGGTTGGTACTATGGCTTAGCCAAATTCTTATTTCCCATACAAGGCAAATCCAAAGGAGGTTCATACTAAATATAACCCTGGATTTGCAGAGCTGCAGCTACACTCATAGTCAGTGGTTTTAATTCTCAGAAAGATACTGGATTTTGGTTCTGTCTGTCTTCAAAGTGCATTTTTAAACAAAAAAATCCCCACTGGGTTAAGATATCAACAGAGATAGCAGAGGAGAACAGGTTTACAATATAAGTGTATGTGCCAAAAATAACTACTAACAATGCAGGAGAAAATGTGTTTTGAAATGTCCTGCAGGAGCATCAGTATGTTAACAGCTAGTTATTGCTTGTGCCCACATGCTGTGTTTAAAATAACTTCCCTGTGCGCACTGAGATTTTTTTCACGCATTGAGTTGTTTGATGGTTTTGTCTGTTTACAGTTTAGACTATATAGCTGAGTACATAAGCCTACATAAAATTATTGTGTGAATTCTCAGGTATTGGATACAGTACACTTTGTGTTACATGAGATATACCATATTGAGGACATTGAATTTATTGTTTTCTAAATTTTTACAGCCTCCTGATCAGTATTAATTAATTTGCTGTAAATACACTTGTATCTATAATTGAGAAGAGGAATCTGTTTTCTTTTCTCTCTCAAGATCACAGGCAAATAAAGTATTTCTCATCAGTTCAGATAGTATCCATGTTGTTGCTTTCAGTATTAGAAGAACCAGAAAGGATGCTCAGCACTTTAGAAAATCCTCCAGATTTTATCAAGGGGAAATACAGGGGATTTCAGATAATCTTCAGTTATTCTAAAAGGTTGTTGAGAATAATAGCCTTAATAGCAATGTTCTATTTTTAATCAGGCTTAGAATAATTTATATTTAGGCAGCAGACAGTAATTAAGTATGTGCTTAAATGCAGACATGAAGTTTAAAATATCATATGCCTTCAACAGGACTTTACTTAATTAGGATTGTTTTTTGTTTGTTCTATTGCATGTTATGTTGTTGTTGCTTGTTGAGTTTGTTTTTCATTTTGAGAGAAAGGGAGATGTTAATATAAAAATCTCAGCAAAGGACTGAGAAGCCAAGTGGTTCTACTGTAAAGCAAGTTCCAAGATTCTGGGTGCACAGTGGAAGGTGTGAACAGCAGTCCATAGAGAGCAAGATCCTCCATGCTGGGATTGCCTCTAAACTGGGGATGCTTCTGACAGATCAATACATGCAAGTTGTCACTAGATCTTGGGCTATGAAGCAATAAGGCATGTGGCTTTAGGGAGAAGAGCTTTAAGGAACTTCATCATTCTGTCTTAACACTGCATCAGTACTGTGGAAAAGATTGGGCCTACTTCCTTGTAAATGTTGAAGTATACCAGAGCCCAGATGGAAACCAGAATGTGTCAAGAATCCTACTTCAGTTTTGATTTGAGGGAAAGAACTTGCAATTTCACATAAGAGACCTGAGATGCCATATCTGAAATTCTTTCTGTGCTTTAATGATTCTGTTGTGTCAGTCAAAGGATAGATCTCCTTACAACTTGAGAAAATCCTCTCTCATTCTCTCGTTGTTATGATTTGTACCCAGATAATTCAGACACTAAGGGAGTCCTCTTGTGACTGCTCTCAAGCTAAAAAGAGTTACTGAACCTGAACAATTCAGGCTGATCCTGAATGATTGAAGTAGACTGTAAAGCCCTCTTAAAATAATTTGTAGTTTGTGGCTTGATATGCATAAGACCCAATACCTGTGACACAATTCAGAGATGAGTGGCTATTTCTGACTTATTTTTAACAATTACAAAGCTTATTTAGAAATCTCTTTTTTTCTAGAATTTTATCTTTATTGGTAACTGAAATTTATGAAAAAGCTAAGCCTCCAACTTTGCTTTCACTGTGTGACTCTAGGTTTTCTTGGCTAGGACACAATGAAGTTAATCTTAGCATGCTGTTCTCACATCTTAAGGTATACGGATTTGTTATTTTTTGTTTGTTTTTTTCTATTAGCTCTAGCTGCCAAAATATGTTATTACTTTCTTTTGATTCACTCTGTTCTGTCAGGCAGGAACAAACAGAACCACACTCAGGAGAGAGGCAGGCAGCATTTCAAGCTAATATTGCATGTAAAAAAAGTTGATATAATGATGGGATAAATCATGGAACTGAAGCGTAACAACTAGTAGTTAAAAGTCATGCAAAATATGTTTAATTACACTAATTATTTTCCCCTGAGTTGTTCATAATATTGAAAATAAAACAACAAGGTATATACATAGGCAGTGGGTGGTGTGCATGTATGTGTGGTGTATGTATATGTATACATATATGCACACACATATACACCAAGAGGAAGAACTTCTTTGGATGTAACAATTTTCATGCATATCACTTTTGCTTTGTTCATTTAAATAGCCTAGCTCGGGCACCTGCATAACCACAGTAAACACATACTCTTGTTCATTGAGAAAGGTCTGCTTGGAGATTATAAATCCATATTGTAAGTATGTGTAATGTGCATTTACTTAGTAGCAAATGATGCCTTCTTCAAAAAAACCTGCAGTAAGGCTTGTTCTTTCTTGAATAGGCAGGAAATTCAAGTTTACTGTGAGTAAACTATCCTTTCTCATGTCTTCATGGAGCCTCCTGAGGCTGTGCTACTCTCATGCAGGATCATGCCAAAATGGCATCAGCAGGGCACGATTGTTTGCAGTCATGGATTTGACTCAAAACAATGTAGTCAGAGCCAGAGGAGGAGTGACTTGCCATTTTTTTTCCCCAAGATGCGTGCCTGCTTGTACATACTTGGAGTACTTTGGAGATGCTCACTGTAGAAATGCATTTGCTTTTCTGTTCACTTCAGTAAACTGTTTAAAATCCTAAAGATAAATGGCAACTAACAGGATGAAGGACTTAACTGAATGTAGAGCAAATGCCTGTATCAAAGCGATACAAAGATAGCAAGCAACAGATGATTTTAACCAGCAAAGCTTACTCCCTGGAGGCACTTGGATTGCGTCAGCTTTGTCCAGATTCAGAAACAGGTCACACCTGCTCCTACCATTCTGCTCTCAGGTAGGTCAGTGGTCCTAAAGTTATGCATACTAATTGATCACCTGTTAGGGGAGAAGAGGGACCTTTTTTTTCCCTCTTCTCTGAAAGGACAGACTTTCAGAGCCTGCAAAAGGTTTTTATAACTTCCTCATTGTATCAGTATCCGGGATCAGTAACCCTAAATGTCTATTTTCCTACTGTCTTGCTATTTGTAGTCTAAGCAGGCTTCGGGGTTGGTGGATAGTCAGTGTCCAGTGTCTGGAAGCAATGGGTTCCCCTGCAGATTGCATTTGGACATCAGAAAATAGTGGGATTGCAGCTGGGAACTTGGAGCATTCGGGGAAGGACCACCGGATTCAAGTGGACCAGGTGCAGTTTCTCCTTATCCACCAAAGTTTGTCCATGGCAGAGAAAGAGCAGAAATAATTTCTTTGGTGCCAGGCTGGTAGCTGAACCAAAGCACCATTGCCCTGACTGTCAAACTGCTGGGATCTTGCTGCATATCAAGGGAACTCTGAGGTTACTTTTATGTTTAATACAGTGCATCAGAGAGGAGCCTGCTTGGGGCTATTGGCCTGCAAAAAAGGAATGTGTCTGAGTTAATGTGACACCTAATGATTCTGTAGCTATTTTGTGGCGGAATTTTTCTTTTTTTTGTGGGTCTCCAGTGCATTTCTTCTGGAGGTACAGTTTCAGAATCTGTTACACTTGCTCAGTGTTTGAGTTCAGTTTTCAGTCAGTGGTTTTGAAGTTGGTCTCTTGTAATTTAGGTCAGTGAAGGGAATGTATGTACATTGAACTAACGGCTTTTTCAGCTGAGGCTGCAAACAGCACTTGCTAATGTTGGTTTAAGTATTTTGAAGGAAGGGAGTAGAAGAAAGGCAGTAAAATATTCAGTGTATGCTTTATCTTATGTGATATAATATAGTGTGAGTTATTTGATCATATCTTTTGCATCTGAAATAGACAGTATCTGAATGTTTGGAAGTATTTACTACTAAAACTATCATTGAAAGAAGCTCTAAGAAGGAGTATGACAAGAGGCCGCTAGTAACATGAAATAACCATGAAATATATAAATGCTTAGTCTTATAGTTTCATCACTTTAATCTGATGAGATTAACTGATGTCAAAAAGTAAAAATGTATCCTTTTTCTTTTCTGTATGACTATTGCCTTTCTTCAAATAAAAGCTTCAAAATGTTAAAGGCCTTATGACTTGAATTTACAGCACAGAGACCAATGCAGAAAAAATGTTTTGCCTGGATGCAAAGTAATATCAGACTGAAGGGAAGAAGAACTTTCATGCAAATCACTTTGGCTTTGTTCATTTCAGTAGTCCAGCTGGGGCACATGTGTATCCACAGTAAATGCATGTTCTTGTTCATTGAAAAAGCTTTGCTTGGACATTATAAATCCATGTTATAAATGTGTAATATGCATTTACTTAGTAGTAAATGATGTATTCAAAAACCTGCAAGAAGGCTTCTACTTCCTTGAATAGGCAGGGAATTCATCCTCTATCAGAACGAGGAAAGAATCATTTACTTTATTGAAGTAGTTTTTGGTTGAAGACACTTACTAGAAACTGCATCCTACCCCAGCCAAGACATTGTCTCCTTAGCTGCTTGAATCTCAGAGAGAGAGACAAATAGGAAGAAGAGAAATAAGGTAAAGGGAGATATTGGAATGAGGAGTTAGAAAAGATGGCGTATCCAATAGAAAAGGGTCATGAAAGAGCAAAGGCATGCCAAGGCCTCTGGTTAAAATTAGTGAAATAGTATAGTGTATCATAGCAAATTTGTCTGTGCAACTCTTAACTTTTTTTTCCCCGCAACTTGTTCTTAAGAGAAATCCACTACAGTTAAGCTAAAATGAGTACAGCTAGTTTAAAAAAAAAAACTTCAGGCAAAATTTTGGGAGAAAAACTGAGAAGAGAGAGAAGAAACACTTTTACCTATATCTTGCACCATTATGAAGCACAGATGTCAGTTTCCAGAAGGCTTTGCTTCTAAAATATTGCATACTTCTCTATGAAATGATTTTTTTCAAACACTTCTGAGTTCACAGTGGATTGCAGTAATTCAAGAGGAAGATAAGAAATGGCTAACCTCTGTAGTGTCTGTTTCTTGAAAAAAAAAAAAAAAAAACTGGCAACTTATCCATTGAACGCAGATGGAAATAAATGTTACTGATTGTTTATTGATAGTTCCTCAACAAGAAGCAATTGAATAGCTCCAATTCAGATCTAGCCTAGGTGGTTGAACTGAAATCACATTTTAGTGGCTTTTTCAATTTGTTGGTTGGTGGGTTTTTTTTGCTTCTTGTTATCATATCAAAACCATATTGCACCCAGATAGTCATCATGCAATTTCATCTCTCTCAGAATGTTAAAAATACTGTCTGAATCTATATGCATATGTGTGTTATATTGATACTCCTTTCATCCGTGACCTAATTTGGGAAGTCTCTCTAGGTCTGCATTGCAAATAGGTACATATGGTTCTCCTCCCTCATGTCTTAGTCATATGTGCACGTGTGCTGCTGCTGATAATACTGAATGATGAATATCTTTTGTTTTTCTGTTTGACTGATGGTTGTGTTTTCTTTTCTTTGGCATGCACAGATTAACCTATTCTGTGACATTAAGGGGAATGTCGAAGTCCTTCCAGTACTAGCAGGCAGTGTATAAATAGGAGGGGGACTGTGATAGGACAATGGAGGATGACTTTAAACTAAAGGAAGACAGATTTAGTTTAAATAGAAGGAGGAAAATTTTTACTCAGAGGATGATGAGGCGCTGGCACAGCTGCCCAGAGAAGCTGTGGGTGCCCTATCCCTGGAGGCGCTCGAGGCCAGGTTGGATGGGGCTCCTGGCAGCTGAGCCGGTGGGTGGCAGCCCTACAATGATTCTGTGAAAGGCACAGACAAAGCCCAGAAAGACACTAAGATTTTCAAGCTGATGGAATTGAAGCTGCTGTGGTGGGGGGTGATACAGATGGCTGGGGAACTTGGCACAACTTGTGTGAAGGGTTTGCTTGCTGTAGGGAAAATTGAAGTGGAGATACTCCAGTTAAGTAGCTTCTCTGCCAGAAACCTTAGGCAGAATGAGAACATGTATGGAATGAGGCAAGATGTTTGATGAAGAAAAAGGACTAAAGCATGACTAGAATGAGAAAATGGATTTTCAGAGCTGTGTTTTATCTCTGATTTTGTGAAGGTGATGATATGTCATAACAGTTAATGGAGCTTTTTTGTAGTTGGTTGCTTGTCAAGAAAATGTTTAAATTTACAAAAGTGCTACCTACTCTCAGCTGTTTTGAACATAAGGGTGAACACAACAGCAATTAATTTGAGCACTTTCAGCATTTGACTGAGTGACTTTTTCACCTTCGTGTTTTAACATTTGACTGTATAGTATCTATTAAAAATAACCAATACCCTAACAGCCTTTTGCAACTAGTGGATTCAACGTAAGCAAACTGCAGCATCTTGTGTAGACTGTTGCTATGAAAATCTGTGAACACTTGCACGAACTAAATTGCCAAGCAATAACGCAAAGCAAGATGAGTCTCAGCATGACTACAGGATCCCAGATTGAGGTATTGGACTTCTTAAGAAAAAGATCTTTGTATATCTAGTGCATACAGAAGGCTGAAGCGCAATTAGTATCAACCTACAAACACAACTTTCAAACCTGCAGGGCAGCCAAGCAAACGTATTTATTTCTGCTTGAAAAATACACAAAATGTTGCTGCAGGGCTGAAGAAACGTTTAGCTTGCATTTGCAGTCAGAGATATGAGAAATGGGTTGCAGCCCAAAAGGGGGAACATATTTTTTGGGAAGAATTTCACAGATAATTGTGAACAAAAGAGGCAGACTGACTGATTAGAAGACAGTAAAGTACATGCTGCCTCTTCACCCGGGGGGAGCAAGCATGTCTAAAAGCTCCAGACATTTGTTCTTCAGGATGGGGTTGTGAATAGTTTTCAATCCTTTTTTTGTTTTTTATTTTTTTGTAGAAGTAATATTAGAGGTGGTAAAGACATCTTTTTATCTTATAAGATAAAAAGCTTAATATCTCTATATCATAGTTGTCCACAGGCAAATTTATCTAGAGTTTTCCCTTACTTACTCCTAAGCCTTAAATTTAATAACTCATTTCCATAATTGCTTTCTGAGACTTTTGCATTTTGAAATGTTCTCTATTTCTTCAGCTCTTACCCCCTTATCTTAAACAATCTACTTTTACATTTAAACAGTTTTTCAAAGAAAAGCAAGAGAATGCCTAACAAGTCAACTCAGGCACCCTGGAGGATTGGAGAATAGAATCTGACTCCCAAAATTTTGTGAATATGATAAAAATGAGAATATGTAATGGCCTGAGATGAAAAAAGCAAAAGATGTCGTGAATTGATGGTCACAAACCTGGCTGTATGCAGCGTTCTTTGGTAGCTCTGTTGAGAACCACGTGTTCCCCTAGCCCAAGAACAATGAATACATAGCCTGAGAAAGTTGTCTCTATTTGGAGTACATAAAGAACTGTAAGCATAAATATTGAGTATCCTTGTTTTATGTATGGATATAACTTCTATCTTGTCAGTTGGAAAAAAAAGTGGGGGGGGAATGCTCTGAATCAAGATTTGCGCCAGGGATAGTGAGGAAGAGTGGAAAAAAGTTCAGGACCAGATTGTAAGATGGATCTGTTAATTACATGAAGCTGTTGCTGTTCCTAAAGCTGTGCTACCCTCCTCCCTCTGTGGGAGATAGGGGGGTGGATTTTCAGAGACATCAGGTTCTCTGGTCATATCTAACATTCCTAGGCAAACCAGAGGCTGTGTTGCTATGGCAAAATATGCCATGGAATGTTTTCTGGTGTCTGAACTATGATGTGTGGAGCAGGAGATGTGTGTGAGAAACAAGTTCTGCTTTTGCTTTCTTCCTTTGTTACGTATTTTTGCCCATAACAACTCAAAATACTGGGTAGCTCATGTTGTTTTAGGTTTTTTGGTTCGTTTGCTTTCGAAGAGCAAGAGATTTGTTCTGGAGGAGAGACTTAAATCATCTTAAGAAATCAAAAATCATGTCTGGTTTTAGCCAAATGAAGCATTTGAGTAAGTATTACAGAAGACAATTCTGCATTCTGTTCCCATTATTTCTTCCAAGTCAGGAGGAGGAATGAATGGCGTCCTTTCCTCATGTTTCTCTGCAGTCAGAAGTCCTTCTCATATTCCTGAGATCTGAGGTTTTAAAGGCCAAAGTTTAAGGAAAGAGGAAAGCAGTATTAGAGAAATAGCAGTCCTTACTTGTATTTTCATTTTTCATTATTCTGTGAGATTTCTTTTCTTTTTCATGTTTCTCCAAAGTGACCACACCCGGAGGCAAGAGAGGCTGCTTCTTGGCTTTCATTTGACTTCACTTGGGGTGACCAATGCATTGGCTGCTTCTGAGTTTTATCTTTTATTTTGGGGAAACTGGTATGGAATCCCATAGCACTGGATAGTTTTTTTTGTTTGTTTGTTTTTTTCCCCTAGTTTAGAAATATCTAAGAAAATCATTCCGGAGCTTAGACACACCACAGAAGAGGCTCTCTGATTTGCATGTGAACCCTGTACCCTGTGTACACAGCAAGACTAATCAAGCTGTGTGTATAGTTTGCATTCAGGTGTACAAAAACAAATGAGAAAATGCAGAACAGGTAGCTATTTTAGAATATGTTTCCCAAGGAGTCTGATTTCTGTATTCTTTGTACAAAAATCAGTCACCACATTGGCAGAAACTGAGTAAGATGTGACTGTGAAATACTTTGTTTTCATTTTGGATAGTAAGATGTACAGTGGGGTGGCAGGAGGGCACAAAGGCAGAACTAGATGCCTGATGCCAGCATCATTCAAAGCTGTGACTGAAATTTGAAAGATGTGTGGGGCTGATGCTATCTCAACAGTGGGTTACCTTCACTGATTCAGATTTTTACGAGCGCGGCTCTTGTTCATGGCTGGTGAAAAATCATAGCTAATGGTGGTGACTGTTGAAAAATACTGTTTTGTAGTTGAGAATTTGTTCTATCAGATAATGTTATTGTGCTCTTTGTATCTGTTGTAGTTTCCATGGGAATAAATGGGGCACATTACTTTCAGAGCAGTCCACATAAATATATAAGCAGGGCCTAAAAGGCACAGTGAATTATCGCAGTCCTCGCATCCAGACCTGATTCTTCATTGCAAATGAGCCATGGTTTAGAATGAGCATGTTTGCCTAATGGAATATTTTGGAGTTATAAAGTATCTGCTTCTAAATGGACAGCTGAAAACTGGGATGCACTGCTCTTGGGAAGCTCTTTTGTATTATAGAGTCACAGAATGTTTAGGATTGGAAGGCACCTTTGAAGTTATTCTGATCTATTCCCTGTTCAAGCAGATTGAAATCCATCTGGAGATGGTCCTAGGCAAAGATCTCCAAGGAAGGAGACTCCACAGTCTGAATTTGAGGCAAGAAGCAAGACAGTAATGGATGTAAACTAGCTTGTGCCTGTAGTATTCAGAGGGTTCAGGTCTTGGAGCACATGATCTTTTCTGTGTTCAGGTTTCCTTGCCAAGGGAACTGCTTGTATTGAACAAAGTTGGAGTCTATATGCACGCTAGTATGTATGCAGTATGAACACTGAACATGCATGCAGTATGATCTCTGAACACAAGCCAAGGGCTGAAAGTGAAATGATTTGACAGTGTAGATTAGAATTGTCACATTTGTTCAAGACTGTCCCAGGTAGCATACTCTGCAGCAGCCCTGGGAATCCTGAAAAGATAGTGCTTTCCATGGTAGATTGTCCTGGATTCTCTGGATTTGGGGCAATTTGCATATCAAACGTGCTGGGGAGACTTGGCTTCAAACTTTTCAACAGGGTGAATCCTGAGACACTGCTTGCTCCAGGCAGAATACTGTGGTTTACCTATTTTTTTTTTTCCTTTTGTCTCGGGAGTTGTGAGGAGAGGGGAGGAGGAATTCATGAATACTGACAGTTACTTCGTACTAAAAAGTTGCCTAAAATCAGGTGCTGCCAATAAAGAGCAGTTCCAGCAAAAATGTCTCACCCAGTTACAATACAAAAGAGAAGATTACGAGTCAGTATAATCTCATTTGAGGCTGGATGATATAGAAATTAATCTCCTCCAAAAATTAGTTTGAAGATGGAATTGATGACAATGATTCTGTCCAGAGAAATTAAAATGGGTATTTAGTCTAAACTCATAATTTGTTATTTTTATTATGTCATAAAATAACCCCACTGACTCAAAAATAGATCTTTGGAAGTAACAGATGAGATTTTGATGCCATATGTATAACGATTTATATAAATTATACCAAATTGCAGGAACCTCCTTCAAATGTGTTGAACTTAATTTTCTGCTCTGTGGAGCAGAGTGATTGAGACAGTGAAGCTGAATGACGTTTTACATTGTGCGTACTGCCAGCTGCCAAAATGCTATGGCATTAGCTGAATCCACAGCAAATCTGCTGACAACTGGTTGAGAGGATGGGATACGTATTTCCCTCTTCCTTTGGAGCTTTCAGAACAGTTTTGCAGAGACATTCTTGCAAGGCAGTTGTGTTCTTGATGGGCATTTAACAGAGCTGTAATTAGCTGTTTTGAAGTTTGACTTAGATGCTGATATATGGTTCAGGTATCATATTTTCTTTACACTTTTTTAATATCAGAAGCATATTTAGGATCAGTATCATATTTGGCTCTATTCCAGCTATATCCAGAAGGGAGTATATACCCTACTGTCTTTTAAACTATATGACAAGTGTTCAAAGTCCTTGAGTTATTCTGCTGGGAAGAAAAAGAGATGAATGAATTGACTATAATCTTGGATGGATTTCATTTCTTTACAAAAAAAAAAAGCTTCATAAAAATTATATCTTCCTTTATTACTCTTTTTTTTTTATTTAGGAAGCAGTTACTTGTGCTGTGTTCTCAAAATTCTCCTTAGTGTCAAAATTGGGCTTGAGATGCTCTCTGAGCTTTCCTTTATTCTTGTATTGCAAGCGCTCCTCTGATATTTCTGTATTTCCCATTGCCTTTTCTGGCTGTATCTGTCTTTGTGCATTTACAGTAGTGCCAGCAATTTCAAAATTACTTTTAGCCACCAGGAGAATCCCTTTCTTTCACCACATAAGAGCACTACAGCAGATTCTAACATGAGTTAAAGTGGTAATTTCTTTGGTTTCTAATGGATCTTAAATTTATGTTACAATTGTAGAGAATTAATGGTTCCCTTTATGCCAAAGCCACAGATTTTATACTCAATCCCTTTGATATGAAACTAACCTTACTGCTTGCTTTTAGTGTATGCCAGAACCTTTTGAAATTGAAGACAAATATACAATTGACACAAATGGTATCTGACTAGATAACCAATTAGTGTTTCCAGGATAACTAGTAACATTTATATTCCAATGGTTGCTCTCTTCTCTGCCTGCCCCACCCCCTCCAAAACCTCAATTTATGCATCAAATATAAGACTGCAGGATCTTGGGAGTCTCACTTTCACACAAATACAAGTGAAGCTGTTAAAGCATTCTCAAATATTTTTATTACTTACTATTTTTATATTTTATGCTTTGAGTATTGCTGTATTTATGCAGAGGCTGCAGGACAGAGCTAAGCTTTGTAGTAGGTCAGCTCATGTCGTTCCTGGAGTGGCAGAACATAACATTTTTGGAGTTTGTTTTCTAATTAAAATGGCATCAGTGTCCTGTTTTCATGTTCCTGTTACTAAAATGTAGAAGTATTACCACCACGTAATTTTGCTAGTTTGTCACTTGTTTCCTTTTTCCAGAGCAGTGTAACCTTGGAGTTTTGTCTGAAGATGTCTGAGAGCCTTTGAATTTGAAGTACTCAATATTGTGCACTTTTTCATATGACATCAGATTGTCATGATCTATAGCCATTGGAAAGCTGCTTTGCCAAAAAGTTTGAAAACACTTTCAACTTCAAACTTCATTTAATCTGAAAATAAATTTCACTTTTGATTCTTCATTTCCTTTGATATTGTTATATATCTATATATTATCTTTTTTTCCATTCACATACCTCTCTACAGTAATGTTCAGATGAGGATAGAAAGGAACAATGAAAACAGAGGTGTAGCTTGTTTGTGATTTTTATCTTTTTAAATGAAGCAATTAAAACCTCCAGTGCTTAGGGATGGAAATGTTCAGATCTGCAATACGTTCTTGCCTTTAAGTTATGACAAAATGCTTGTATCTTCTGTGATTAAGTACAGTAGGACAATGCGCTTTAGCACGGATATACGTGCAGTTGAACAATCTGGAAATCCTTGGTATGTGTATGACAAAGTTTTATCTATGCACAATATTTCTGCTGAAAAGCAGCCGTACACATCATATTTCACACTTCACTACATTTGTTAATCATTGTAGAACAAACAGGTAATATATTTCATTTTGTTGTACTGCAATCAGAAAGCATTTCTTTTTGCAAAACTAGCAGCCAAAGGACTAAGTTGTATGTAGCTGATTCAATTCTTTGTGACAGAGCTACAAAAGAAATATATGAATAAAATATCATTATAAATTTACTAGCACCAAGGCTACCTTCATATCATATACAGTTTTTTATTGTTAGTCAACCTCATAAAAGTAACCTTAAATTTTTTCTAAAAGCTTAACTTTATTCAAAAGATTTATATTTTCCTTTGTATTTTTAGACTCTTAAATTTCATGTCACCAAGGAAAAAAAAAACTTGGATTATGATTCAGAGGTGATTTTTTTTTTTTAGTTACACAATATCCGTCCACAACAATTTATTTGTTAATTCTCTTTCAAAGTAAAGTAGTAAAGTGACCTCTTTGGCTAAGCAAAGAGGCTGGCTCCAGAAACTTGTTGAGCTGATATATTGGTTCATATCCTTAGCATTCGGTAGAAGTGAGCTTTTCTGATGTAGTCCAAAATAAATCATAATATAGAGTATGTGGGAGTTGGGATCTTGTAATTTCTTTTTAATTCTGCCACAGCCTCTGTGTGTAGCTTTGGACTTCTTTCATAATCTCTTTATGCCTTGTTTTTTTCACTGTCAGTTGTGTACCTTTGCCTAAATTAGATAGTAGTCTAGGCTTTCTGGTATAGGAGCTTTCACAGGGCAGCTAATACGTCTTACAGGAGTCATTTTACTTGGTGATTGTTCTCAAACTATTTTGCAAGGTACTATAAACTTTACTAAACAGAAAATAGGATCCATTCTAATGTTCATACTAAGATGAAGGTCATCTGCGGATTTTTTTTCTATTGCTATATACATTATTTAAACTAAATATGTATCTGTGTATTTACATATAAAATATATTTACATATACATCAATTCTCTAAATATAAATTATATATCATACATAATATATATAATCTTTATATATGAAATATATGTAATCTCCATAGTATATATTTTACATATAAAAACACAGACAAATATATGCTAATTTCCTTTATTTTTTCCAGATAATTTATTTCCAGAACAGTTCTGGATAGAACTCCTTTCCCCATTGTTCTTTTATCTTACTTCTACTTTTCTATCCAGTCCCTGGATATCTTTTTCCATTGTTAGGCAATTATAAAGTTTGGAGTAGGAGATGAGAGATACACTGATGAAGATTTGTAACCCAGTTCAGTCAATGTGATCTGTTAATTAGTGTGATTTTTACTTACGAAATGTTGGAGTGGGGGACCCTACCCAGCTGTTCCCCATGCTGTTGTACCTGTTCTCTGAGTCAGCTGAAAAAAAGTACATAATTACCCAGTGTTCTCAGGATAGCACTATGAAGAGCAAGATGTATGCATACGTGCTATATGAATATACAATCAGAGGTAGATGGCTTCATAACAGAATTAAACAGGCTCATGTGCATCTAACTAAATTCTTCAGGGTGGACCAAGCGCTATCTGAAGCAGACAGTCTTTTATTTGAGTGCTGGAGTCTCATTTGCCTTAACATGCATTAGCATTCCTGTCTGTTAGTGAAGAAATCCAGTAAACAGGAATGGTGATTCTGGCCACATGCAATGAAGGTCATATGCCACCAAGAACAGAGTCCTGGAGGCTTGATTAGTGAAATGTTTGTCTTGCAGTTGTGGCTGTCTGTGTCCCTTAGGTTGGTGAATCTCAGTGTGCTGTTTGTGAGTTTAATAGATGATCTGTGACAGGGTAGAATTAAGTCTCCATATTGCTGTGATGATTAAGCAGGTACTTCTTTTTTCCTGGCATTCAGCTCTATGACCTATTTTCTTTCTGTGCGTGTTTTTTTTGTGACTTGCTATCACATAGCCTTTATTATTTATAAACCATCTCTTGCATGAAACCTGACTCATGGAAAGAAAATTGTCTGAAATGTTCCAAATTTTTCATGTTTCTAACTAAAATAATACTAACCTTATTTTAATTAAAAGGAATAATTTTCAGGCTGAGAAGTTATGTCAATGTAAATGGTAATAGGTGAGTTATGAGTTGCATATAAATATCTGTAATGGTTATACTTTCAGGATCAATGAAGCCTCAGCCGAAGTATTATCTTATTAGATTGTGTAAAATGTCAATAAATCGCAGTGTAATTCTCTTTACCCACTTCTGTGGCAGAGGTGCATATGAATAGATGCTTTTATTAACAGTTTACTAGTCCAGCTTCATTTATTGTTTCTACGATTCAGTACTTGATACACCTTAATCGCCTATGTATGTTTAATGATGAGGTCTAGATGCTTTGTTTCAGGGCTTTATCTCTTGCCGGCTCTTAGGGCCATGCTTTGGATTTGGAAGAGGAACATTGGCAGAACTTCTGAACTAATGTGAAATAATGTGTATATAGTGCACATTCAATACAGGCTTGGGGATCTTCTCTCTTTCATTATGTAGACAAGCTACATTATCTTCCTTTCTGATCAATAATCCTATGGCTCTGCTGTCAGTTCTTCATGTATAGGCATCTCTTTATCATTTCCTCCAATCAGTATGCACTCAGAAAACAGGAGAAGGAATTTTAATGTTGCTTCATCACAGCTGTGATGGAATCTAGTTTTCTTTTGAAAAATCTGTGGTTGAAAGAATCAACAACACCAAAAGGAATTTCATGTAATGTTGACAGAGTTGTTTGTTAAATCCTGGATCAAAAAGGACAAAAAAATTCAAAATCACATAGAAAAGTTTTAATCCCAGCTATAACAGTTTGTCATAAGTTCTTCTGTAAAAGTATTGTTTGTGGAACTTTAATCATTTGAATGGGTAATTTGTTTTTGGATGAAAATTGACACATATGCTCTGAGCCTTAGTGCAGGTGTTTGTTTTTCTACAGATGCCTTTGATGGTCTATAGGGTAAATAGGAAATATTCCATTTTTTTGCATTTGGAAGTGAAGAAATATCCATAAGAATGTCTAAAAGCCATGAACCCTCTCTTCCTCTCTTCTGAAATGGAGAACAGCTACTATTATCAAAAAACAAAGGAAGCATGAGTGATAATGAATTAGGAATGCAATGTGTTGCTTGGAGTGGGAATTCTGTTAATTTCTGTTTTATTTGCTTTTTTCTTTTTCTAAATTGTAACTGTTTTGCTGCTAATTGGTACTATGTAAAGACAGAGAGACTTGTAGAGTTTTGAGTAAGATTTGCAGTGCCACCTAGACAGTAGCTTCAACGTGCTCCTTGCATGAATTTGTTGGTAGCAGAATATCATTTACTTCCACTGTGGGAAAAGGACACCTTTTCACTGCAGTGTGTTAGAGAGTTCAGGTAGGGTCGCAAGGTGTACTGATGCCAACCCAGACATGACACCCACTTGTCTCTTCAGAGGAATGCCTGATACTGTGCAAGGATGATTGAAATACTGATTTTTCATCAAAGCTCAGTGAAATTTCTGAGTTTCTGTTCAGAATTTTTGAATATATTGATTTCAGAATTTATGAAATTAATTTGCTAGAGTGTTGTAGTGTTTTAAGATTGCTCATCTGGAATATTTTTGAATAATTATGTTCTGAGATAGTGACAATGTATGTACAGCTTCTGAAGACAGATGAATAACTTTATGGCTCTTCTGAATGAAAGATATGTAACATCACTCAAATGATACAGGGTACTAACTAATACCTCCTATCAACTTGTTGCCCCAGATTGAATATCTGAGAATGAGAAGTTAAATAAATTATTCAATAATAATGACAATTTAATATTATCCAAAGTTGGGTTTCCAAGTAAAAGTTTTGAAACAATAATAAGAAATGAAATATTCTGTAAATAAGAGTTTCTTTATCTCTTGGGATTTCGAAGAATGTAGACAACATTGGCCTTCTTGCATTATGAATAAATTCTCCATTTGTTAGTACTTACATAGGGGAACTACATAGCTGAAGTATAATTGCCATTGGAATTATGTTTATGTTCGTTATGAGCATGGGCAGTGTGGTTCTACCTAGATATGGTTATGAGAATTTTTTTCAATTCATTGGAAGAAATGCAGAATTTGTGACTTATTCATTACGAACCGAATTAAATTGTCAGTCTTGATTTTGCATCTGAGCTTGCTGCAGCTTGATGATTGCAGCTGAAATGTCAGCAGGAGATTCTGAGAATAGGAAGATGACATTTGATTTGCCTGGACTTTGAGCAGTACCTTCTTGCTGGCATCTGCTTCATTATGAGTAAAGTTATGACTGTCACAGCTGCTGTAGATTTAGTTCTCATTTTATTATTAATGCATTCTTAACTGAGTTTTTTCTAGTGGGTTGATGGATGTGAGGTGGTGATAAATATGTAAGTGAATGTGCTTCTCTGAAGAAAAGGCCTCTAATGCTGCTGTATTTTGACTGTGGCCTTGTAGGAAGCTGTCAGTGATGGGTTGGTAGTTTGTTACGTCTGTGGTGTGGCAAACCAGAATGTTTTTCTTTTAAAGTTTTGAAAGGTAACTTTCAACTGTGGTGTTGATTTCAGTGCTCCTGTGCAGCCTGCTTATAGTTGTTTTTGTTTTTTTAATGAAAGACTGGAGAAGGAGGCTTCTTTGAAATAAAATAAGTCTCTGTACTCTTCTGTATTCAGGCAGGTAGAATCAGCAGAGACTAGGATAGTAGTTTTAAATTAATTTAGTTACTCTTGGCATTATCCAGAAAGTTTTCAATAAAACTTTCCATAATCTTTCTGGCTATTATTATGTGTTGCTAAACATATGATTATATGATTACAGATTGCATGATTTTGAAGAATTACGTCCTAGGTTTTTAATTGGCCCCAATAGTTTACTTTAATCTACATACGGATGAAAACTCTGAAATGTGCAGATCTTATTAAAGAAAAAGTCAGCTTAAGAATGTGGGACTCTGATTCTGTTTGTGCTTTTGATCCTTGCCACCTTCTTTCTTTTCATGTTTTTGAGCAATACTTGCAGTTAAAAGCCTTGGCTACTTTACCATGTCAGCTCTTTCTTAGAGTTCAGTTCCAGAGCTGAAGTGCCTGCGATTGCTCCTTAAAATTAACATTATGGCTTGCAGCGGAAAAAGCATTTTTGACGGATAAGTCGTATTTTCAGCTAGTGTTCCGTAACCACACACCAGAACTGGCTGATCACCCAAGCACTGTGTTCAGTCCTTGCTTTCCGCCCTATTTCTTTTAGTGGAAATGCATTCACTTAAAAATCATCTTCTAAAGCTTATTGGCTTTAGATGATTCCAGTAGACTGGAATCAGAGATAAACTTACTGTGACAGTCTGAAGTATAACAACTATGATAACAGAAAAATTAAATTCTCTAAAAGGTCAGATCATTCTGCAGTCACTGATACCATAGTCTAGCATTGTGGGAGGAAATAGACACAGTTGAATGCATTTTTGCAGTTAGTTCAGTTGCTGACTTCTATTTTATTTGTCCTTGTGCCCTTACAAAATATATTTTTGATGAAGGCTAGCCTACTTTATCTTAGTAGAAAAAAGTCAACAAAACTGAAACTAATTTGATTATTAATGTTATGTATCTGTCATATTTATCAGCAACTCATTATGATTCCTACTTTGGTTTTAAGCATTAGTGGGAATTAGGTCTTCTCTATTTTTCTATTGCGTTGGATATTAATGATTCTGGGTATTCACCCAGCTATCCACTGTGAAGCCAGATAAAAAAGCAGCATTTAGCTTAACTGTTCTTGACTGAGCTTTGTGATAATGTTAAGTCAAAACAACAATCATTGAAAAATGTTTTGATATTTTTGAAGTTATTTTGACAGTACAATAAGTTGTTTGATTTCTCACATTCAACAAAGTCAATTTGTTGTTGAGTTCCTCCAAACATGATAAGAAGACTTGGAAAAATATTGAGCATCACCATATATTTCCTGTTTATATATAATTTTAGCAAAGCTAGTTTCATTACTTTTCCTATTGTATGATCAAACGCTTCCTTAGTCATATAATATTAAGCTAAGGGAAGTCTAAATAGCCATAAATTTCAAGCATGTACACTCAGGTATGCAAGTCTGTTTTGCCAAGAAAACCCATTAGATATTGTTGACTTCAGGAAAGAATCAGAGTGTGTGTTTTGTACTTCTCTTTTCAAAAGCCTTTAGTCTCTTTCTGACCCTTCCAGATGTTAATTCCTGAGCGAATTATTAGGTCTGATATTTTAAAGAAAAAGAGGGAGATAAGAGAGAGGGACTTTCCATCTGTACTTTGTAGGAGAAGTATTGTTTCTTTAGTTGTTTATAACTCAGTTACAAAGCATATGTGCTTGAAGATGGAGCTGTTTCTAATCCTTAAGGCATCTACATAAAATGTAGATAATACATAAGATGTAGATAATCCATAAGATGCATCTACACAGAAACCTAGGCCTTGATTTGCTTTTGAGCATTCTCCATTTAGTTTGAGAATGTTCTACAGGCTCTATTCTGAGAAGCTTGTTGGATTCAGTGTTGAGCTGTTCACTCATATAAATAAGTTCAAATTCTTGAAGGAAGGACTCTATTTTTCAGATTTTGTTCTATAGGCAAGGAAGAGCTTGCAAGCAAATCACAGCCTATGAAATGTAAACCCAAATAACGGACTGCATTGGAAAAAGTAGCAAGTTATCTTTTCTTTTTTGTATCTAGATAAAGGATTTTATGGTTCTTAACCTACAATTTTTGGAAATCCAGCAAATTTTTCTCTGCTAAAGACTCTCAGTAGGTGTTGAAAAGGCAAGACTAAATTATACATTACATTTTATGACATTCATGATATTTTTAAATGTATCAGAAGTTCAACAAAAAATTAATATCTATCCCCTGTTATTAACCGACATTTGATTTTTTTTTTTTTGAGGAATCCTTTTAAAATATTTAAATAGTACTAAGTGGAAATAGTAAATCTTCCTGCAGAGTCTTCATGTTTCAATGCAAACAAAAGTGAGGAGATCTTTTTGGTTTTATTTTTGCTTGTTTTTCTTCACAGCTGTGACACAAGGCCACAAAGTTGATAAAGGGCCTGGAGCATCTTCCATATGAGGAAAGGCTGAGTAACCTGGGTCTATTCAGTCTGGGGAAAACAAGACTGAGGGGGGATCTGATTGATGTTTATAAACATCTGAAGGGAGATGGGAGGCAAATGAATGAGGCCACGTTCTTCTTGATGGTGCATAGTGAAAGGACAAAGAGTAATGGCATGAAACTTGAACATAGGAAGCTCCATACTAACATGTGGAAGAACATCTTTATGGTAAAGGTAACATAGCACTAGAACAGGTTGCCCAGAGAGGCTCTGAAGTTTCTTTCAATGGAGATGTTCAAGACCTGTCTGGATGCCTACCCATGCAACCTATTGTAGGATACCTGCTTTAGCAGAGGGCTTGGACTCGATCTCTAGAGGTCCCTTCCAACACCTTTGTTTCTGTGATTCTTTCCATTAATGAGTAGCTCAAAACTTAATTTGGAAGAGAAAGAAAAAACGTGGGGGGATGCATACAGATCTCTTTTGGTGAAAATTTACCCCCAAATGGCTTCAACTGTAGCTAGGCTGTTTGTGATTTTGTAGGTAAATATCTATTTTGGCTATATTTTTCTTTCATTGGCATGAATGTAGACACATTTACTGTTTTCCCTAAGTAGTTCAAACAAGCTGTGTAGAGTAGATGTCATAGAGCTGGATTCAAGAGAGAAAGCAGCACAAAAAGTGTGCATGTATGTTTTTACTGTGTTTTGTGTGGGGGGAAAATGGATGACGGAACTTCCTAATTTCTGCTAGTGTTCACTTGTGTGTAATAATTAATCCATAACATTGCTCAAATGTAAATGTGCAGGTGTTTATTAGTGACAGAAACAATATTCATATATCTGAGAACAATAATTATTTTAAAGGTCTTGGAATTATTATCGCCTTTTCCTGATTCTATAAAAATAGCTTTAAAGTCCTGGACAATCCTTTTCTGTTTCATTCTCTTTGTAGAAAAAATAATAATAATAACAAAAACTAAAAACCTGTTACTGAGGTACAGATGGCGTTGAAATCCTAGCTAAAAGCCTTCAAGAATACATCAAGGATGAATACTTGTAAGCCTTTATGAAAAGTAGAAACAGCAATATTCCTTACCCCATTCTGCTGGTTAATAATCAGAAGATTTAGAGATGCCATCCGGGTGGTTTTAGCTGTGACATCTGGAAGGATAGCTTCTTGCTTAATCTTACTCTCTGCTAATCAAGTGTTTCTGAACCTCTTTTAAATTGTGAGTTTTTCTACAGAGTAAATCTGTGCTGTCTTCTTTCTCCCTTTTATTTCTGACCTTGGTGTCCCCTAAAAACAAGCAATGAAACAAAAGAAAATCTTACTCATGCAAGACAAAAAAAACTTTCTTAGAATCTATTTTCTTTGTTATGGAGTTTTACTGTGTGTTTCAAGTTAGCAGTGTAAGCTTCACCACCTTTTCCTCCAACTAGAATGAGAATGACTTACCGTCAAAAGAGCATTAAGAACATCTGGCTGTATTTGCTGTTTAAATGCAAACCAGAAATTCCCAGTACTGCTGCTTGCCAGAGCAAATGATACTCTTCATGCAGAATTCTCCCTTTGGAGAAGAATGAGAGAAAACGAATATTCTGAGGCAGATATTAGTCATGAGACTTAGTATGCAACTAGGAAGTGCCAAGAAACTATGGATGTGATGGCAGTATGAAAGTGTTCACTCAGCTGTATGGTTAAAGTCAGTTTGTGTGAGCTGAATGTGGTCGTTCCCTACGAAATATTATAATAGCAAATAGGACTACACTATAAAACTCCTAGCTACAAAATCTTGCAAATGAATTCAAATCTGATTCTGCACCACAACATCACAAAAGTTCATGTATTGAGTCTGAGTCTGTATACTTCAATTACACCACAGATGAGTGCCTCTTTAATTTGTCTGTGAAATTTTGAGGAAATTGCTAAGAAAATCTTCCTTTGTCATAGACCTCTACCAGTTTTTTAGACTGTTCATCAAGATCCATTTTCAGGCCATGCCTTATTTAACCTGTAAGCTGTCTCTCCATTGCTGTGTATAGAGCATCAAATGTCCAAGAGGAGAGACCTTTTGCTCAACTGCACATTTTTTTCATTCCTGGAGTACTCATTCTGCACATTTGAGATGCACTGCTGATGAACAAATCAACCCTCTGTTCCATATATACTCTGGGCACCAAATGCTTCTGTGCAGCATCATCAAAGTGGTGTGATAGTATGTACATTACACAGAAAGTAATGCCTCTTATTTATTTCCACGGAAACTACAACAGATACAAGGAGCACGATAATACTACCTCATAGAGCAAATTCTCAGCAATAAAACAGTTTTTCAACATAGTCAGTACCATTAGGTATGCATTTTTTCCACCCATGAACAGGAGCCTGCATGCTGTGCTCATAAAGAAAAAATCTGCAGCAGTGGAGGTGACCCACTTTTTCACAGCTGCTATGATGGTGTCATTGCTAGGAAAATGCTGCCCACACAGTCCATCTTTAATCTGTTTGAACAGAGGGAAATCAGGAGACGCTAAATCTGGACTATATGGTGAGTGTGGTAGGACAGTCTAGCCAAGATTGGCAATGTGCTCTATGGTCTTCTAGCTGGTATGAGGCCTGGCATTATTGTCTTGTAAGAGAAAAGTTGTTTTCTTCTCTGGCTTGACTCTGGAAGTTTGAACCTTCAGCTTAGTCAGTGTCACAGTGTTGAAGTCAGACTTGATAGTTTGTCTGGTTTCCAGGAAATTCAGAAGGATTGCACATTTCCTATCCCAAAAGACAATGCACACCGCTTTATGTGATGAGAGCTATGTCTTGAGCTTTTTCTTCAGCAGGCAATTCACATGTTGCCACTCTGAGGACTGCAGTTTTGGCTCCTGCTCATAGCAATGACACCATGTCTCATCAGTGGTAATGATGCTGACCAGGAAGCTGTCACCTGCAGCCTCATAATGGTTCATCAAGTCCTTTCAAACTTGTTTATGCTCTTCCTATGTGAGCAATCACAGAATCATCAGGGTTGGAAAAGACCTCCAAGATCATCCAGTCCAACTGTCCACCTATCACCAATATTTCTCCACTAAACCATATCCCTTACTACAACATCTACATCTTTCTTGAACACATTCAGGGATGGTGGCCCAGCCACCTCTTTGGGAAGCTCCTTCCAGCTATGGACCACTCTTTCAGAGGAGGAATTTTTCTTAACATCCAACCCGAATCTCTCCTGGCGCCACTTGAGGCCGTTCCCTCTAGTCCCATTGCTAGTTACGTGGGAGAAGAGGCCAACCCCCACCACATTCTGCATAAGATTTGTGCTCCAAGCCCCTCACCAGCCTTGTTGCTCTTCTCTGGACACACTGCAGGGCCTCAGTTTCTTTCTCGTAGTGAGGGGCCCAAAACTGAACACAGCACTCAAGGTGTGCCCTCACCAGAGCTGAGTACAGAGGGACAATCACTTCCCTGCTCCTGCTGGTAATGCTTTTTCTGGTACAGTCTTGTATGCCATTGGTCTTCTTGGGCACGCTGCTGGCTCATGTTCAGCTGAGTGTTGACCAACGCCCCCAGGTCCATTTCTTCCACACAGTCTTCCAGCCACTGTCCCAAGCCTGTAGCATTCATGGGCATCCGATATTCAGCTCTGTACACTGTTTCATGGTCCTAGGCTGCCTATTTGCATAGATGAGATAATCAACATGCTCTTCATTTTGTGTTGTGACAGCTGTGCATGGCCATCTGGAATGCGTTTTGTCTTTCACATCATTGTCGCCACTGCTGAAACGCACCATCCGCCACTTCACTGTGCTCATGTCCACTCTTTGGTCTCCAAAAATGTTCAGCAAGTGTCGATGAATGTCAACAGATGCAGTTTTGTCCACATGGAGAAATTTAATTATACCCCTTTGCTTCATATGCATTTTCTTGTCAGATACCGTTTTGTCAGAATGCCCCTCTGCTGCCATCTGTCTTACAACAACGAAAAGTAACAGAATAGCAGGAAAGTTCAGCCTCTACTGACATACCACTGACATCTACCTCTGACATCATGGGCCAACATAATAAAAAAGGACACATTGCTTTTGGAGTAGATTACCCTGACGCTGCCAGCAGAGTCTGTGGGATAAATAAGTCTGAATAATCCTCAGTCAGAAGAATCTATCTAGGTGTGGATTTTCTCTTGCTGCTAAAACCAGAATTGAGAACTTTGACGCTCTTTGGAGTGGCCTGATGGATTGCTGTTTATCCTTTGCACAGAGGCGCTTCTCAGGAGCAGTGCTTTTGACCTTGATGTTTGTATCACTCACTTCCAGCCATTACCTGCCAGCGAGGCTCATTGCTGACTGCTTCTACTGGCTGGCTCCTTTGCTAGTTGCCAGTTGTTCTTGCTATCTCTATCTGCTGCTTTACTCTGTCAGCCTGTCTGCTGTATCCCATTTATCTCCCATCTGTTCATTTGTGCTCTTGCTGTGCTCTCGTCCTCAGATACGTTTCTCTGCAGTCCCAGTACGGTTTCAGTCCTTTTTAGAGAAGATACAGTAGTATCCACCTGGAACCTTCATTTCCTCTATTGCTTTTATTTATTTTAAAGAAGAAAGGCTCAACCTCCTCCTTATTTTTTTATTTTGTATCTCAAGAATTTGTAGTGCAACATTCCTATAGTTTGATTTTCCTGACCTAAAACAATGGAGAGGTTAGCTGTTTATGCTTTCCAGTTACGTTTTCCCCGGTCCTACCATTTTATTACCTAAGCCACAGAAGAATCAAATTTGATAACCACAATCTTTGGTCTTTTCCAGGCAGCTTCATTACTGTCCTAACAAGACCAGCACAGCCCTTGCCTCATGAGACTTTCCATTTATATTCCCAGGGAAAGACTGTTAGTCACTCACAAAATTTTTGATGCTTGGGCTGAAATTTGGATTTAGGAGAGCAAAGGCATTTCATGTCTCATATGCAGAAGAATGTTCATGCATCCTAGTGAGATGATTGATTGGATTTTTTCTTGTTACTTAGTATTATGACTGTTTACCTATATTCATTTCATGATAAGTTGTTTTGTGAAATCTCTGATAGTCAAACCTTTGAGTTTCTACCATGAATTTGTGCAAGTATGTCATAAGTATTCATGTATTACTACAGAGTGTTGTACTCATTCCTAAGAGAGCTTTGGCTTTTGGACATTTTCTTTATTTTCTTGAGTACCTTTTGAATTTTAATCATGGTCTCCAAAATGCTTGTAATCCTTCCCAGCTTAGTATGATCTCTGAATTAAATAAAACAAATTCCTTGTTCTATCATCTAACTCACTAATAAAAATATTAGATAATGCCCTACTGAACATCAGTTCTTGTAAACTTCATCCAAGTAATCCTGGCATTTGTCAGCATTTAAATGTTGTTATCAAGACCTATAAGCTTATTTCGCACTGGACTTTGTTTCCCTAGTTTGGCTATGAGTTTATCATATATATTAACTGCAGCTTATTTATGCACACAATATTTTAGCCTGTGAAAGTCTTTTTCTAAGAATATTTTTTCACTTTTTTTTTTTTTTTTGAATGAAGCATGCAGCCTCATTCCTTTTGGACTTGTACAATTTAGCATGCTTTTTGCTTCCTTGTGCTCCCAAGCTGGTATTTTAGTGGACATACTCTCATCGTGACCTACAGCTGGAGGAGTAACAGTCTCACATGGCACAATGGAGTGCTTCCACCTGTTTGTGGTTTTGATTTGTTTTTAAAATGTAAATTGTTTCTATGTTTAGAAGAGCTATTCAGTGCATATTAGCAATTTAGGTTGACACCAGTGTATAGAAGTGCCAGAGCAGTTCTTGTTAATATACTGTAAATGATCTGAGAGTCAGAGATAATGGATGGTTATGGTGTGCTTGTCAGTGGCATCCTTCTCATTTTGAGTTGAAGTGAAAATGAGAAGTAGGGAGGAAATGTTTGATGAATTCATTTTTATTTCCTGTTGAGTGGCAGCTTTATTTTTAATGACATAGCTGAGCTTTTTTTTTTTTCATTCACATTTTCAGCTGAAACTATTTGCAAATTCTTCCATTAGCTCCATGTTTAGTGATGCTTGGTGTCCAAAGATGTGATGGCTACACAGCCCCATGTGATTTGTGAATGTTCTTGCTAATGGGGAAATGATCAAAAGAAATTCTGCTTAGAAGACGGGGTGCTATCATTGTGCAGCTCTTGCTCTATCTCCTAACGTGCTATATTATCCTCCTTCATGTTTAGTCAGCTTCAGTAGCAAAAGGTAGATGTGGAGCCAGTACTGCTTTTGCTCAGTTAGACTTGTTTACTTTGACAAAGTAGAAGAAATATTTCTGCAGCCCATCAAGCACAGAGACTGCCATGCTCCGTTGATGTATGTGGGAAACTAGGAGATCAACTCCTCTCCCAGACACGACAGCAGCTCTTTGTGGCAGGAACAGTATAGTTCTTGGTGAAGAAATGGATATGTGTATTGAAATGGAAACAGGATTAAATCTTTTGCACATGTAACGTGAGTGTGAAGTGCTGCTCTTAGGAAACATGAGATTTCACAAATGCATCATGGAGAATGACAAGCTGTGCAGCTAGTATAGCAGAGTCTATTTGTTTGCATCTCAAGCTGAACTGAAATCTCACAATGTGATACAGTTGGGACGTAATTGGTCTACTCAACTACATAAGCATCACTCAAGTCTCAGATACACTGTTGTGTCTACTTGTGAACGCTGCACTTTAATCAGTGGTTGAAGAAAATCTTTTAGATCACATTTGTTAGTGATTTGGAAATTTATCTATGGAGAAAGGAAAAATGAATTTACTTAAAATTTAATTTAAAAAGTACTAAATTGTTGAGTCCATTCAGCATATTTCCTTATGTAAAATATTGCTAAAAAGAAGGCAGGCTATCTTTGCAATCTTCCTCACTGACGATGATAAATGTCAGATCAGAAAAACCTTTTTTCAAAGATGGTCTATATATGAATCCTCTAGATTTCTTAATATCCTTTTTGTGTTTTATTTTGGCATCCTATTGCTTAAAAGTCTCTTCCTGTGTTGTAAGAGGTTCATTACAAGAAAATGCTTTTGCCTTGTCTTAAAAGCCTCCTTACTACCTGATAGCATTTTACTGAAAAAGCTTTATGTGGATATATATGTCCTCTTGTAAAGAGACTGAGCTGCAGATTTCAGAGAAAGACATGAGAAAGTGTTTAATGCTAACTTCACCAATCTTCCTCAGCAGGGTGAGCAGAATATTAGGTCAGATAAAAATATGTTGCACTTCAGAGATTTTTCATGAGTGTTGGGGATTTCTGTGGACGATAAGGACTCTTAAGAACATACTACTAGGGATATCTTTAATTATCTCTGTATGAGAGGCAGAGCTTTGTTTTACTGCATCTGTATTAACTATATTTGACAGTGGAAGTACAGTGAACACTAAAACTAAATATCCATCCAATAATCCATCAAGCATCCACTCTCTTCCTTTATTTAGCTTGTACTCATTCAACATCTTTTCGTCAAGTTGCTTCAGAATAGGAGAAATCATGATGTCATCATGGAGACCGATAGAAGATAGAAAAAAATCTAGCTGAAATCTCAGTTTTCCTGTAGTGATTTGGTGCCTGATAGATATAACTCAAAAACACTGCATATTTCACCATACAAATTGTTGTATTAGAACTACTCTGTATTGCGTTTTGGCATGCTGTCTTGGCTGAAAGGGGCTGGTTATGGTTATTTTTTCCTAAAGAAGCTAGGCAGCAGTAAATTGAATCAAAGAGGTAAGAGGAAAAATAATCACATTCCATGCTGCTTCCAAACATCTTTGATTGCTTTGTATCTGTCTTATTCAAGGCAGTATGTTCCTATCTGCTACAAGGCAAGGAGGAAATCAAACAACAATACCATCTATATCCAGATGATTAAGTTCGGAGCAGGAACAGAAAGTGTTCAGTGCTCTGTTTTTGTTCCCTGAAATAGCAGAATACTCTCTGCATAATACATAGAACCCTAGAATGACTTAGGTTGAAAGGAACCTTAGAGATCATCTAGTTCAGCCCTTTCCTGCCATGGCTATAGTTGCCACCCACTGGATGAGTCTTCCCAGAGCCCCATCTAACCTGGCCTTGAACACCTACAGGGATGGGGCATCCATAGCTTCACTAGGTATGCTGTTCTAGTGCTCCACCACCCTCTGAGTAAATAATTTCTTCCTAACATCTAATCTTAATCTCCCCTTTTTTAGTTTAAAAGCATTCCCCATTGTCCTATCACTATCAGACCATATAAAAAGTCTGTTTTCCTCCTGTTTATGAGCTCTCCTCAAGTACTGGAAGGCCACAATGAGGTCTTTCTAGAGCCTTCTCTTCTCCAAACAAAACAAGCCCAACTTCTTCAACCTTTCTTCATAGGAGAGGTGCTCCAGACCTCTGAGCATCTTTCTGGCCCTCCTCTAGACTCACTCCAACAGCTCCACTTATTTTTTGTGCTGGTGGCCTCAGTCCTGGAAACAGTACTTCTCACGGGGCCTCACAAGGGCAGAGTAGAGAGGGACAATCACCTCCCTCTTCCTGCTGGTCACCACTCTTTTGATGCAGTCCAGGATACTCTTTCCCTTCCGAGCTGCAAGCGCTCACTGCTGGCTCATGTCCAGATTTTCATTCATGAGAACCACTTATTCCTTCCCTGTAGGGCTGCTCTCAATGAGTTCTTCTCCCAGTCTGTACACGTATCTGGGATTGCCTCTACCCAAGTGCAACACCTTGTGCTTTGCCTTGTTGAACCTCATTAGGTTCACATGGACCCACATGTCCAGGTCCCTTTGGATGGCATCCCCTCCTTGAATTGTGTCAACTGCACCACTCAGCCTGGTGTCATCAGCAAACCCGTTGAGAGTGCACTTGATCCCACTGTGTATATCACTGATAAAGATGCTGAACAGCATTCATCCCAAGACAGAACCCTGGAGGAGACCACTCATGACTGGCTTCCATCTGGACATAGGGCTATTGACCACACCCTTCTGCCTGCAGCCATCCAACCAGTTCTTTGTCCACTGAATAGTCCAGCCTTCAAATTGACATCTCTCCAATGCAAAGATAAAGATATGGTTTGGGACCGTGTCAAAGGCCTTGCAGGAGTCCAGGTTAGATGACATCAGTTACCCTTCCTTTGTCCACTGAAGCCTGAACTCCACCATGAAAGACCCCTGGATTGGTCAGGCACAGTCTGCCCTTGGTGAAATCGTGCTGGCTGTCTCAGATCTCTTTCTCATCTTGCATGTGCCTTAGAATATCTTTAAGGAGAATCTGCTCCATTATCTTCCCAAGCACAGATGTGAGGCTTACCAGCCTGCAGTTTGCCGGGTCCTCCTTTCTTAAAAATGGGAGTGATGGTTTCCCTTGTTCCAGTCACCAGGGACTTTGTGTGACAGCCGCAATTTTTGAAATATGGAAGAGAGTGTCATGGCAATGACATCAGCCTGTTTCTTCAGGTTCCTGAGATGTATGTTGTCCCACTCCATAGACTTGTACAAATTCATCCTCATGAGGTAGTCTCAGGCTTGCTCCACTCTTACAATGGGAGGGATATTGCTCCCCAACCCACAGACCTAGAGGTTCAGGGACATGAGAGCGTGGGAAGCCTGACAGGCAGCGAAGACCAAAGCAAAGAACTCACTGAGTACCTCAGCCTTCTCCATGTCTGAGGAAGCCAGTTCTCCCTTCTCATATATTAGAGGGAGTACATTCTCTTTTGCCTGTCTCTTCTGACCAGCGTAACTAAAGAAACCTTTCTTGTTATTTTTCACATCCCTCGCCAAGTTCTGTTCCATCTGCACCTTGGCTTTCTTGATCCCGTCTCTGAATCTGTCACAATATTATTGGGTTTTCCATTTGTATTTTTTTTGTTTCATGCACTAATTAATTAATTAATTGGAGGCTGGACTCTGTGATCTCTAGACGTCCCTTTCAACCCCTGCAATTATGTGATTCAATTCTGTGAATGAACTATTCTGGAAGCAATTCTTGAAAAGTTCACAGCATATTGTTGTTTCAGGTATAAACAGATACTAAAATTTTCAGAACTTTAGATTTCAGTCTAGAGGATCACTGTACGTAACCTGGCATTTTAAATGCACAGATGTCGTTTGTTGCAAATCAGCTTAGAGTTTTGTTTTATTTTCTTTTTTTTCTAAATACTTCCAGCAGAGAATCTTCAGTAGAGCTGAAAGAGTAAGATTTTAATATGAATTGCTATTGCTGATTTATGACAGCTGGGTCCCAAAGTGATCTAGATGAAAAGGTATAAGAAACAGTTTGGTAGTCTTAGTTGTAGAAAGATCTTGCTTTCTGCAGCTTGCCATCTGGATACAGAAATATCAGTATCATAAAAATACCCAGTTCTTGTTCATTCTTCAGATTATTTGAAGTGAATCATCTGAAAATTTTAGATCTCTCAAAGAATGCTTCCTTTCCCATCCAGTATTTACTGCAGAAAAGGATTAATTAATTTCACTGAACCTGAACAAAGTTCATGGTGTAGCTGGAAGAGTTGAGGAGGTGATAGAGACTTAAAAAAGGAAAAATCTGGTAGGAATAGGACTGCAGAGTGCCTATTCAGTGTCCCTCTCTGGATTTGGACTCGTTATTCAAGTTAAAACCTTTCCTTCCTGACAAGGAGCTGCAAGTTGCAAGCATTTGGAAGTTTGGAATAGTGGGAACGTAGTTGAACAACATAGGACTAATTGAGCACCTTTGTGCGTACACATTGTTACGTCTGGTTAATCTCCTAAAGTGGCTCTCCCTACTTTGCACAAAACCTTTGCTACCTCACCGTTCTAAGTGGATTTGCTTTAGAATTGTACACAGAGAGGTCAACTCACAGTGCATAAAGCAGAGAACTGCAAGAGGCCTATGGTCATGGCATGGCTAATTGTGTTTCAGTCTTGCCTCTGAGCCAGAATTCTTTAATCATAGTGGGAAAATAACATAGCTAGAAGTTCTCAAGCATAACTTTTTACTCCATGATGCTTATTTTCTGAAGATTTAACACTAAAAACTTTGGATAGATTAATTTAATTTTGGAGCACTTTAGCTGTACAGTGGCCAATTCAATAGTAACTATGGTTTGAAGGTGAAAAGTGTAATATAATGTGAAATAATCTGAAAGATCAGGCATAGGCTTCTCAAACTTGGTTGCCCAAAAGGAGCTGATGCTTTTGATCGTTCTTGTCTTAATCTTTGTGCTCCTGTTCTCAATGTGTCAGATACATGAAAGCAAATGTGCTCTGTCATTTGTAAAGAATGGAAGTAGACAGAAAGTTTCATGCTGGTATATATTAGCCCTTAACTTTAAACTGTGTTTACTTGAAATATGTTTAGATCTGTGGTATCGTAATTAAATTGATCTTTGGTGACAAGAGAATAAATTTTTTGTAGTGGTGTCATAAGAAGAAAAGGAATCTTGCTTGTGGGCGGTGTCGGTTGTTTTGTAAGAAGTTGTTTTGTATGGGGTTTTTTTTGTTGTTTTGTTTTGCTGCTGGAATGTTAGAAACAAGAAAGAGAAATAATATAATGGTATTACATAGGAGAGAGATGCAAGAGCAATGCTGAATGGCACTGTGAAGGGCAGAAGTCAAAGCATTGTTGTTAGACTCCAAAGCCAGTGATGAGATCCATAATTTTACAAAAGACTGTGGAAAGGCACATACTGGGAAAGTCTGATGTACCTCTTTATAGTGACAGTTGTCTGCTTTTTTCCTTTAGCATTGTGCTTCCCGCTCCACCAGATTGCAGAGTGCTTGTGGGGGAAAGAAACCACACAATTAACAAAGCATGGCAGTTCAGTGAAAAGACTCTTTGTTTTGTTTAACTGTCTTGAACAGCTATTTTATACTAATAGCAATGAGTGAAATAGAGCACAGAAAGTGCGGATAAACCTTGTGTTCTCCCTCTAGTTAAAATAAATGGAAATAGGTACTCATTTCTTTACCTAATTCTCTGAAATCTCAGTATTACAGCTTCTGGGCACTGTGTTCATTTGTCTTTGTAGAAAGCTAGGATGAGCTGCATGGCAGGATTCCCCACGTGGAGTGTTTTTTGTTCTTGACTAGTAGTAGATGTCTCAAAAGAAATAACAGGCTAGCGCATTTACAATCACATATTTGATTTAGCTATATCTTGCTTATTTAAAGTATCTATTAATTACATTTCAAACACTTCTTCTGAATTGTTAACTTGTTTTTAATTAAATCCTTGTTAAGTTGATTGACTTAATTGAAATAAATGCAACACTTATGTGAACTGGGTTATTCTGAATCTAGTTAACCTTCAAGTGAAGGGTTTTATTCTGTAGGGTAATTACAGTTGAGATTAGCTTCTTATGCACATAGAGAGTGACCTTTTATCTTGTCCAGGGTAAAGAAATACACAAAGGTATTTAGTGCATGAGCAGAAAGTACACAAATTTTAATATAGGATATACCCTTATTGCTTGTTTTGTCTGTTGGGACACTCTTGTTCAGATGAACATGCTATTTTTATCTGTAAAGTTTGAAAAAACATGACTCAGGAGAGAGGTTCTTTTGGTAGGTGCTATGCAGCAACCTCAAAAAGAATAAATTCTTCTACTAACTCAGGTTTCATTTCTGACTGCATCTTGTGCTTGTTAGGCTGCCTTTCTGAATGTCCTTGTGCTATGTCTTGAATAAAAATGAAGCTGGAAAATTGTAGTTTCTCTCTTTTTCTCTTTCTATTAGGCTTGTCAGTTCTCTTTTTTAAAAAAGAAAGATGAAAAGCTCTAGTGATTTCTGTACATAGGCCTCAAGTGCAGAACCGTTCCCATCAAGGCTTCTCTTTGTTTTTCAAGGCCCCATTCATTGGGAATACTTCTGTTAATTGTATTGTTGTATCTCCTCATACTTCATTTAAATGCTGACATGGGACGCAATACTGCTGTGTTTTAATGAGCATGGTAATGACTTGAGGCATAGCATGTATGTAGAGGGAACAGATATGAAAAATAAGATTATCTTTTAATTGACAATATCTGTGTAAGAAAAAGCATGTATGTATCATCACTGTCTAGCAGATATAGATAGCCTTAAAATGCACCTTTATGTCGTTGCACTCTTAGTGAGTCATAAGTTGTGTTCCTGGACACCTTGCACAATGGTTCTATTCATTGTTTCCATCAGCTATAAAGAAGTAAGCATTCTTACTGTTGCAAAATAACTCAATTTAAAGTTTCCATTTAAGTATCTTGGTACTGTTTATCCTGTTAATATGGCAGCGTGATGTTAAATACTGAAATTAGAGACCTAAAGAGTCTTCTCCACTGAGTTTTATTCATACTACTATCATCAAGAGCTGTTTGGCTTCAACATCTGAGGAAAGGACAGGCTGATGCTCTTCAGTTTGTCACTCCTTATAATCAGTTATTTTTGTTCCCCCCAAAAGTACTGAATTAGCGTTTTATGTTCTGCAGAACAGCACCAGTGCAAGTTCTATGACAGGTGAAAGACCTTCTTCAAAATGCAGAGAAATATCCTGGAATGTACACATTATTCTCTCATGGTTAGTGGGACAGCTAACAGTTAACATTCAAATGAAGCCCTCCTTTGGAGGCAATATTTATATTATAAATGAGATAGATTATATTGCAAGCCTTTTTGCTTAATTAAGGTTCAGAATGCATTCATCTGTAATGAATATGGATTTAGGCCATAGGCTGGGGAAGTGAAGTTTTAATTCACTTGATGCAGGTGCAGATTATAGGTGTGAAAAGGTTGGTGCAACTGGATTCCATATAAAACTTCTTTGCATGAGTTCTTCCTCAACTTCAAAGGCAAGAGTTGTGGGAGGTAATATTTTCCTTTTGTATTTTAACAGCATAGTAACGGTCCCACACACACACACTAGAATTCATTGCTGTTGTCACTGGTCTGTTAATCAAGCTTTCAATGTGAGCTGATATTAAGTTGTTAAAATACCATTCAAACTCAGATGAAAAATATTTTAGGTGCTGATTAGCTTATAGAATGACTAAGTCCATAAGTGTTAGTTTGTCTGCAAGAGGGATTTAATATCATAAAAGTCACAACTGATGATTTCACAGAGTGAGAAGTCATGTGTTCTTTGCTTCTGTTGTCTGTAGAAAATATTTTTAATAATCTAAACCCTAAGCCTCACCAGAAAACGATTAATGTCATCCTGTTTTTCTTATTCCCATTGCCTTACTGAGATTTTCCAAATAAATTTCAAACAAGCATTTAAAAGTACCAAATACACACACATATATATATATATATATATATATTATTGTGTAATAGGCATTGTAATGTTGTGGACCTAGTAGTGGTGCATGTTGTTGATTGTTTGTGTCTGGTAAGATACCAGTGCACAACTCAGAATAGTAAATACAAATAAATACAAATACCTTGTAACAGTGGAGAGGCCAGAGACGTGAAGGACCAGCTGAGGACAATATCCTGCCCCACCTTGGGACCAGCTGCTGCCCAAACTAAATACTTGCTTATTACAGAGATTCCTTTGTTCGTTAACTTTACATTGACTCCAGGTTGTGTATGTTAAAGGTGTTTCATGGAAATATGGTGGAGTTGGGGTACTGGAATTCGAGCACGTGTAGCCACATCTGGCTCTATCGGCTCAGAATTGAACACGCTTGAGTGAAGCTCCTGATCTTGAAGTTAAACTTTTAGTTACAGGTGCAATTAGGTCTTGGAGTGTCTATACTTCTTTTATTCATATTCATCTTTTCTGCTGGCATTTGCTATTAGGAGTAACTGTTTCACTTACTTTTAAGGCCTTTCTGTTTGAATGGTGTGGAGGATGAAGAGCTGATATTGAAATCTATGAACTGTCACCCGTTTGCTGCATTAAAACTGACCTGGTCATGTAGAAAGCAAATCTAGGCCTACCGCACAAATAAGCTGCTTATATCTGCTGCATGAAAGGTTGAAACATCCATTTATTTTTTCCTCAGGTTTGCTGTAGGCAAGTCTTTCCACCACTTGAGCTTTTCGATCTATTCTTATTGTTTTTCTAAATATTGTTGAACTCTTGGGAGATGGAAAAGTTTCCAGTTGTTTAGGGCATAACACTGGAGTAAGATGTCCTCTTGGAGAGTTCTGAGCGCTACTGCATAGTGCTCAGTCACCAACAGCAGTGGAAAATGGTTGTCACTTTGCCGCTGTTGGAAATTCTTCCTAGTTATTTAGCTGGGGACCTTCGCAGCCCACTCTCAGTAGCACCTGCCCTAGCACTTACATGAGAGGTCTGTGCCTCCCTTTTTAGTAGAGGTCAATACTAAGCGATATGACAATGGAAGACTGCTTCTAGGTTAAGGATGAGATGTACAGAGTATCTGAAAAAGCTCATACTGCTTCAGACTGGCTAGTAATTTATTTCAGTAATAAACATGTGATCTGAGTTTCTGTGCCTGTCAGTCTAATGTCATAAATGAATATTAAATGTGCTTTCAGAACTCAGTGACAGAATTTAATAAAATACTTTTAAAATACTTTTTAATATTATGTTAAGTGACAAGTATTTTTTTTTAAAGAGACCCTGCAAATCTAAAAGGTAAAATAAAATTGAAAAGGTTGAAGCTGATAAGAAATTTTGCTTCTTTTATGAAAATGCCACTCAACTGAATATGTGTGACTACTGTTTTACCAATAAAGTTATATTATTATTTTAATTCCTCTGATGTAGCCAATCAGTCAAAATATTACACCCGCCAATTTGCCCTTGGTCTCTCTAAAAGGCTCTTCATTAAGTTTTCTTACTCCTTAATAACTTGGTTCTACTTGGCTGAAGCTTTAAAGAGATGCAATTTCTCTGGCAAATAATAAGATCAAAGTTATGCTAGCTTGAGGTGTTGCTATTTTCTTAATTGGAGCAGATTTTCTTCTCCCTCTTAGAATTCTCACATAGAAATTAAAGTATAGCTTTTTTCTGTGATTTTTTTTCCTTATCCTCTGTTGTACCTTCTCACTCAGATGATCAATTGCAATCCTTATTTGTTTGCAAGGCTTTACATCTTGTGGTTTTGGAATGTGATCTCATCTTTTTCTTCTCTAAGATCTTCTGTCAAGAGACTCTAGGGAGGAAGCAGAGTCTCCTTTCTTTAGAACATTAGAAGTTGTGCTGCTGTGACTTTCCTTCAGAAAGTGAAGTTTCTTCTATTTATGTATATTCAAATGGAGAATGTTGCTGGACAGTGTTATAGTGTATTTTTCTGTTCCACTTATGCTCACAAGTTAACTCATTCATTCAAAGACTGCATGTTTAAGCCTAAAAATTAATCTGTGATAGTGCTTCCTGTTCTGTTGGATTATTCTCTCTAAGTTTAAGTTATGATATCTGCTACTATTTTTTTATATCCAAGGTATGATATCTGCCACAGACAAAATGTGTATATTTGTTCTAAACTAATTTCATTTGATTAAGAGTCAGTGCACGAGGAGGTTTGCTCTCAATTGTTTCTTTGATTTAACACAGATTTGATTTTACCAAAGGCTGCTACGGTCAGGTAGTGACCTTTAGAGCAGAGGATAAATGCTGTCCTAGAGATCCTTTGTGGTGGTGTAGAGATTCATTAAAATTTCTATATCTGAAGTCTACTTCTCAAAAAGGAGAGCAAGAGCTCTCATTACTCTGTTGTTTGCTGAGAATGTATAATCTTAATGAGTAAGACTTTCTTTCATATAGCCTATAAAACAGTTATGCGTCTTAGCTGAAATATTTAGGTCAAAGGAAGTTTTAATTTACAAAATGTAAATGATAACTATTACCATCTTGTCAAATATAAACTGCTACAAATGCTAATGAATCCTGAATCTCAATGCCTATCTATAGGCTGGGGAAGAGACTATTTGTCTCTGTTCCATGGCAATATACAGTGTGTTTCCAGTTGTACAGACACTTAAGTTGCTCTGGGGAAGGAAAAACAAATCCCATTTTATTCACTGCGGAGTTCACTGAGTGGACCTCTGTTGTGAACTTCATTATCTATGTCTCTGTCAGTGGAAATAAGATAGCTGTTAAAAACTTGATGCATTTTGCTGATGTAGAAGAACTTGGCTTCTTTTTCTCTAAAAATACCTACATCATCGCTTTATCTCTATTTTGGTGTAGGAGGAAGTCACTATTTGAACTGCAGTATTCTATACAGAACCTGCTTATCCCATTCAGTTTTATGCTCCTTGGGACAGTGTGCCCTTCATTGCAATGCTCAATACATTATCTCTATATATTATATGTATTATCTAGGTATAACAGTATCTACAGAAATGAGAGGAACTGGAACAGATCTATGCATCCAATATTAAAAACATCCATGTATTTAAGACTAAGTTTCTCAGGAGCCTGGGATATTTAACTGGGACTCCCCAGTGATGTTAGGGGCTTAAAACAGCAAAGAACACAACAAATAACTTTGACTTTTTATCTAGAATCCATTAAGTATTCTTTTAGGTCATCTTTTCAGTGTACTTCTTTTTAGCTCCAGAATATATTTATTAAGCATTTATATATTAGGATCTCCCAGGATCAAGGTTGGTACATAAAGCCACAGAAAAAGTGTTGTTAAAGCAGTTTGAATTTATAGGGGAAATAAATAAACTTTCACCCCATCTTTCTTTGTAGTGTCTGATTTATTTTGCCTTCCTTGTGACAACCTTAAGGTCTTTTTTTCCCATTGACTTAAAGGAGTCATATAGATATATATATATACGTATATATATATACATCTCATTAAAGCTAAAAGAAATTTCCTGTATCTCCCTTTCTTGAATAAAGAACAAACGCTCCCAGATGCTGCATTCACTGATAGTTTCAATTAGCCAAAATCTGCGTGCAGAGGTGGAAACAAAGAAGTTTTTTGAAAAGTTATCATGATCATCTACTTCTCAAAGAATACTGTTATGTAGAATTATCCTGTGAGTGTCTTCAGGAGAGCAAGGGAATTGAAACTTCACTGTTTGGTCTTGTACACCTCGCTAGGGAGTGATCAGTTCCGTACTGGGAGGAAAGTGGATTAGACTGATACTGGCCTTGGCTTGGTGTGAAAATAGAAGAACTTTTAGAAAAAACAGTCAGCAAATGCATGGATTAAAATAATTGTACCTCAAAATAATAGGTGACAGTACCAAAAGGCTACGTTGTCACTAATTTCCATTATAACTGAAAAAAGGAGGGTTGAAAAAACTTACTGCTTATCCAGATATTATTTAAAAAAAAAAAAAAAAACCCACCAGCTTCAGTATTTATAACTATATGAATTTCTGGACTCGGTGAATCAGTGAGAAATTTCTATCTTTCTTCATCCTCTGGCTTCTATTCCTAGATTTTCAAGTTACCCAGTTGTCCGTGTGGGTCACTCTTTCAAAGGAGAAACTTATTATTTGCAGTTAAAAATTAAATAAAATTGGCCCTGTCTTTACTGACTTCGATAACTACTTCCAAGTGGCTTTGTTCAAGAGTTCTTGAAGAGCTTTGGTATGTTTCGAAACCAAATTTAATAATTAACTGCACAACCTCAATCGTTGAGTCTGCAATGTCAATGCTTGATTGCACAGTTGTGCTTTTTTTTTTATAAGCATAAATTCTGGAAAAAAAAATGAGGCTCAATTGTAATTTTTCTTGGCTACATTACAATGTCTAATTTAATTTGGATAGAAAGAGAACCAAGAAGGTTCTAAGTAGGGAGTTACCATTGATCCAGGCACTGAGTTTATGAGGGGATGTTGGTTTTTATATTTGTTGTTCGTTTGGCGTGGAGGGAAATTTTTTGTTTTTATGGACAGTTCAAGTGGTTTGAGTACTGGTACTGTATGAAAATACTCTCCTTATATGCCTGCTATTATAGAAAACAATATTCTAACAGTGATTTCCCTAACAAAGTAATGATGAAAGGAAAAAATTATGAACTTTGTCTTAGAAGAACTTTTTTTAGCAGAATTTTAAAAGGTAATACTCTTGACAGAAAGTCTTCTTTCTTCCTTTTTTTGGTGATGATTAATGAAGATATTTAAAACTTTCCTAATTTCTCTTCCCCATCACAAAAGATCGTTCGCTCTTATTTGAATGTGTAAGCAGAATCTGAAAAAAGTGGAAGAGGCTAGGCTGCATTTTAGTACAGTTGTTTCAACGCATGTTTTATTTGTTTTTAAAAGTTTCAGTAAAATTTTCTGCTACTTAGCAATGAAGTTCATTGGTTTTTTTTCTTTTTTTTGTGGGTTTTTTTTTCCTTTAAAATTTGGAGGTAGGGGAAACTTAGATTCAGTCTCTAGTTATGTAAGCAAATGATATATGACCTTGTATTAAGTTTCCTGACTGCAAGATAATATTGTATGCAGGTATCACCCAGTATTGTAAAACAGATTTCTTAGGCAAAAAAAAGAAAAAAAAAAGAAAAGAAAAAAAACCATATAATGCATTATATATTTTATAAGATACATATTGTTTTTTAGTTGCACTGGGATTTTGCAGTGGTCATAGTTTCTCACCCTATTTTGCATTTTCTCTCATTACTTCAGTTTTTTTAAATTATAATTTGTTTTTGCAGTCAGACATTTCTTGGGTGAATTATCATTGTGCATTGAATTACACAGAATATAGATTACAATTCTAAATACATTAAGTCAGAATTACTTAATGTCATTTATTTTCCCTTCTGCTGTTTTTAAGAAAAAAAAAAAAAAAAGGACTGGAAATAGGATTCCTTAGAAATGAGGCTGATGAAACTGGTGCTTTCTGAATTATACAGCTCAAAATAAATACAAAAAAAAAAAAAGAAGAAAAAAGAAACATCCAACCAGCTGTAAGACAAGCATGACATTTAACTTAGGACTATTTTATTTTTTTGATGCAGTTTAACAGCGAGAGATGCGAAGCTGTAGGAAGGTTCAGTATTTCTTTTGATTATGTGTTAGAAATTTATTGTAGCCCACTACACTTGAGATTATGTGTGTTTTCAGAGAAATACTAGGAGTTTGCCAGGAATAGAATGAGCCTGAGATTGTCCCTCCCTTAATTCTGGGACCGTCACTGCACAGCTGGAACAGTGTCAGAAGGTCAAGACTAAGGAGTGACAGCTATGAGGACACATTTATCTAGGACACTTGCCATCATTCTTTCTGTTTACAGCTATGCATTAGGGAAGTTATAATCATAGAAATAATGCCCTTTGGAATACTACTTCAATTAGGTCATGTTTTTTCAAGCAGCTGATTACATCACCAAAATCATATTTACAAGACTTAAAGTACACAAGTAAGCAGAGAGCATGGTAAAGGATGCATTTATTTATAGTACAGAATAAAATTTTGCCAATATTTGAACACTTTTTCATGCCAATAATTGAATAATTAAATGATACCAAAATAAACATATTTTTATGTTACAAAGAAACCAACTCCTGTGGTATTTTTCCCTGGAAATGAATGTAGATTTTGAAAGCTATGCAAACGAGATGTTACTTTCTTGTGCAGGTGATACCACTTTTTTAGGACTGCCACACCATCTTTACATATCAGTTTTCTGGTAACTGTTAGAGAGCAACAAAGAAATGGCTTAGGATATCATGCCCAGTAAGTAGCAATGATTCAGCAGTAAATGTCAAAGACAATTAATGCTTCTTTCTGCCATCATACTGCTGTGAAGTAACAGTTTGCCAGATTGTATTTTTGTTTCTCAGAACCAAAGGCCTAATGCCTCAGATTGTAATGCTTTTCCCAGCAGTCCCTTACTCTCACACAAGATGCATGAAATTAAGCTAGCCTCAAACCTCATTATAATGAAGTTTTGAAACTCAAAACTTGCTTCTCATTTTAAGCTCTTAATTCAGTGCCTAAACTGTTCCCACAAAGGAAACAAATAGTCCAGCACATGCTGAAGGGATCCAGAGCCAAGTAGTTTGGGGTGTTTGTGCAGGAATATGGCTAGTAGTTGCTGTTATACTGTTACTGATAACTTCACTGCATTCTGAATTTGCTTTTAGTTGATTACACCTTTCAGATGGCTTTGTCTGCAGACTCTTTGGTGTTGTTGAGAAGTGCCACCCAGTGAGGTACAAGGGCTGCTCTGAAAATAACACCTCCTATTTTATCCTGCTGGCCATAATGTCAAAGGTAGATTTTGGTGGTATGGCAGTAGAGACTGAACCTTCCCACCAATATTCTGTTACATGTTGTTGCCATGTGACAGATGGCAGTAGAGGGCAGTCTGACAAAAAATGGCATCTGACATGGAAGTGCATATGAGGCAAAGGGTTATAACTGAAATTCTCCGTGCAGAAAAAATGTCATCCATTGACATTCATTGATGCTTGCTGAACATTTCTGGAGACCAAACAGTGGATGTGAGCACAGTGAGACAGTAGGTGATGCATTTCAGCAGTGGTGATGGTGACAGTGATTCACCTCTGCTAGTGCGGATTTTTACAAGCAGAGCATGCAGGCTCTTTTCCATCACTGGCAAAAATGCACAGCTAATGGTGGTGACTTTACTGAAAAAATAGTGTTTTGTAGCTGAGAATTTGCTCTATCAAGTAGTGTTATTGTACTCTTTGTATCTGTTGTAGTTTCTATGGAAATAAATGGGAGGCATTACTTTTGGTGCAGCCTACATAGATTTTTGTAGAAGAGATAAGCACAGGGAGTATGAGAATTTGAACTCCATTTGATCACCATGTAGCAAAGATCTTTACTCTTGGAAAACCTGGAAGTATAAACTGAGCAAAGCATGATTGATGTTGATTGATGCCTACTTCAAGAAGAATTTGACCTTTCAGAAATGCAAGTAATGCCAGTTGAGAAGCTTGTACACAACAGATACCATCTTGTCCCATGAGCATTTAAGCTAAACATAAGTTATGGTACTGAGTTGGATGAAAGTTCTAGTTCATCTTTCTCTTGCTGTGACCAGCATTGAAAGTTTACAGGAAATGTGTAAGAAATAGGGCGCACCTGGAATGTCCATCAGGGGTCAAGGAGCTCGCTTCTGTACTTTATGAAGAGCAGTGGGCTTACTAACTTTGAACTTTTTAAATTCTTTATACTCTTGTCTTCCTTAACATGCTATGAGTTCCTTCATTTACCTACAAATCTGAGGAAAGAGAAATGGTTTTATTTGTTTCTTGAGAAACTTCTGGCCTGTAATTTCATAAAATTTCAACAAACTTTTGAGTTTTAAAAGGAGATATTGGCTCTCTAGACACCTTCTATGAGTTTGCAATTTTGTGTGAAGCTTTTATCCAAAAATGGTTTATTGTCTTATGAAAATTACAAGTTTACGGATTTGTTTCATGTCTGCATATATAGAAAAAAATACATCCCCGTATATTCCGGAGGATATTTCCATAGAAGATCTTTAGAATCTCAAATGTATTCTGAACTTTCTCAGCTTTGCTGGTGATTTGATGCTTGATCTTAGCCAAACTATTGTATTTTTCTGGGCCAGCGCTTCTTAACTCATTCACTTTATGCTTTGCCTTTGTTGACTTTCAGAAACAGCACTAGTGTTGACACTATAACATTATAAAAATGATCATTTATTTCATTCTTTGGTGTCTACCAACACTGTTATAAAGATGATTTCCAAGAAAACAATATGTGAAATAATTAAACCACTTTTTCTTTCTGCCAAGCAAAGAAGTTGGGAAGGTTCTGCAAGGATATATGACACTGTGTGAAACCTTTTTCTTCCAGTCAGAAGAGAGATCTATAGCTTAGAAATCTATCTTAATTAGGCCAGATGATTGTAATTCACTGATAGTATTTGTAATTCGTATCTGTTTTTACCTTTCAAGAAAATTTCACCTTGCTGACAGTATTTAAATCATGCAAGTTCTTTTGTCTTCCTGTTGCTTTTCAGCTCCCTCTTCTGTTTAATTCCTTGTTTCATATGTTGAAACAGCTTTAACCGATCATTTTTTAGTCCTGTGGTCCATAGGCATCAGAGGTTTGTCTCCTAAGGGCCTTTGGAAGTTGACAAGATACATATTCATGTATACTGTAAAGATCTGTCTACACATGAAATTTTATAAGACGCTTCAGCATTCTCTTAAAAGGAAGACCTCTTCAAAATTTTTAAGATGTTGCATTTTCAGAGTGTAGAACTTTCTATAGAACAGTGTGTCACCTGCACGTCAGCAGATTGAGGAGAGTCATTCTTCTTCCTTAACTCAGCAGTGATCAACCCATGATACTCACTGCAGAAAAGAGAATGATGACTATTTACTTGCTATTATCTACTGTGAATAACTAGGGGAACAGGGGTGAAAATATATTGGCTATACCCCTCTATCTGTTAGAAGAACTGAGAGCACAGGATGAATTTTGTGCAACAGCAAAAAAAAAAAGGAAACACAGTCTAGTCATCCCAGTTAGCTACAGTTGGCTTGTGAGGAAGATGTAGAGTTCTAGATCTTTGCCTATTGAAGGGAAGCAGTGAGTTGCTTCTTACCTGAAACAGATGGTAAATTGTTGATACTCATATTTATTCAGTAGTTAATTTAGTTCATTAATTCTAGTGACTAGTGAGAATTTCAAGCATATTGAGATGAAAAATGCGAATATGTGGGTTTTTTTATATTTTGTCGTATTTGTGAATATGCAACATCAAAAGAGATCTAAAACCAATTTGTACTAGTTTTAGAACAGAGTAGACACAGTTTACTGCAAGCATCGGTACAGATTAGGGGATGACCTGGTGGAAAGGAGCTTAGCAGTAGAGGACCTGAGTGTTCTGATGGATAATAGGTTGGCTGTGAGTGAGCAGTGTAACCTTGTATCCAAGAAGGCAAATGGAATTCCGGGGTGCATTAAAAAGAGCATGGCCAGCAAGTCAAGGGAGGTGATCCTCCCCCTCTACTCTGCCCTGGTGAAGCCACATCTGAAGTGCTGTGTCCAGTTCTGGGCTTTCCAGTTAAGAAAAGACAGGGATCTCTTAGAATAAGTCCAGTAGAGGGCAACAAAGGTAATGAGGGGAGTGGAGCATCTCATGTAGGGGGAAATGCTGATTTTGTGATTCATGCTAAGCTCATATTGCAGCACTTGTGGACTTGTTACTGACTCCAGAATAGATCCTTCATATTTGCATGGTGAAAAGGGGACCATATGACAAAACAGAATGAAAAACAGAATGTGTGAGAGAAAGAAAGAAAGAATATTCTCCCAAATTCATATCTAATTTTTTAAAAAATCATGTTTCATTAAAAAGATAGCTCAGCAATACAGAGTTGACATATTTCCTTACTAAATGTTAACTTTATCTAAATGCCATCAGAATCTACATTCTTTATTTAATGTTTGTGCAGATTCTTTAAATTGTACCAGAAAGCTCCATATAAGTGGAGATTTTCAGGCCATCCATTCACTACAGTCCTTTGACTGAAGTGAGAGATTTGTTGTTAGGGGACAAATTTCCAGTACTCTGTCTATTGAAACACTTCATAGGCAGTACTGTAGTCACATGCAATTTTAAAGGAGATCAAAACAGAGAGTTTTTAATATTTTTTAAAGATAGGATGAACCTAAGGAGCTTCTTTGTGGTTGGAGACTTCTGCAATCTTTTTGTTTTGCTTTTAAAGTGAGATTGACATAGTTTAGTTATAAGAGAATGCAAAGCTGTCAAAGCTAGGGGATTGAAAGCTAAAGCTCGTAGGTCCATCAGTTTGTACAAGTATTGCCTCTTTTCTATTTTGTATCCATCCTGAAACTTGGGTCACTATGAATGTTGAGCTTACATCTCAGATTGTTGTTAGGTTTGTGAGTTTTGGTTTTGTTGGTATTTTTTCTCAAATATGGTTCGGTGTATTGGTATTGATTTAAATATATTGTGGAACTTAATAAGATAGTAACATCTATTTTCTCCATGTGGGAGTGTGAATTAATGGTTAAAGACAATGAGCCACAATTCCCTAGTTCTATTCTGGGCTCTGTGCTGACTCACTGCATAATTTTACTCAAGTCATTTAAATTCAGGTGAAATGGGCCCCTGTGAAGCTGATGAGATAATATCTGTTTCAGTCTTTCATACTCAGTGGATTTTTCTGTACAGCTCTGCTCTTCAGTCATCAATGTAAATGTATTAATATGTTAATATGTTGTTGCATAGGGTCCTTGTAAAGTTTAATTAAATTGCTTTTTTAATTTTTATATTATTTATTCAGAAGTGGTTTTGTTTTGTTTTTGTTTTTCCCTAACAGAAGCAGACAGGAAAGAAGTTTTTATTTTGTGGAACTAATTTTCTAAAATTTTACTCTTCTACATCCAGATAAAATGCCCTTTAAAAAGCCATAGGCACTAACAGTTAATTGCCCTTTAGTAGAGTTGATACCTGAAGGTATCACTGACCCTTGCTCAGATCTTTATTGAAAACTAAGCAATCCTTAGTGATACTTGAGTCTCAAATAATGCCACTGAACATTTTGCCCTCTACTGCAAGGAGTACCTTTGTCATTTTTGTGTGGAAAAGTCAAGAGGTCTTTACTTCCTTTTTCACATGTAGATGGAATGAAAATCAAAACACTGATCAGGTCTGCCAAGTGGATTTGTCTTTCAGCAAGCTATAAAATCAAAGAATCATGTAAGTTGGAAGGAACCTTTAAAGGCTGTCTAGTTCAACTCCCCTACAATGGACAGGGACACCTACAGCTAGGTCAGGTTGCCCAGAGCTCGATCCAGGCTCACCTTGAATGTCTTCAAGGACAGGGCATCCACCACCTCTCTGGGCAACTTGTCCCAGTGCCTCAGCACTTTTCATGCTGCAGCTTAACACAGGACAAAGCATTATTTTCCTTCCATTTCCTCATGGGAATTGTACCCTGTATTTCTGTGTTCTGCTTTTTCGCTTGTTACGTGTTTTTTTTTTTTTTTTTTTCCTCAACAAATATTAGTACTGCTCAATTAGTATTCCAAATTCAGAGTTGTAGTTGTTCACAATTCGTTTGTCTCCAGTATCTCCGAAAATACTCTAGTCTTTTTGACAGAGATGTTGGATGGCCTACAAGTTCTTCATGTTCATATAGTTATTCCACTGTTACAATCCACAGCTGACTGAGGAGGATGAGATGTTATGGCTCAGAGTGACTTCACATGGCTACACATCCCAGTAGTGTGAATGGCAGTACCAAATGGTGGTGATTCATTCCCTCAGCTCCAAAGCTGCCAGCATTCAGAGGAAAAGGATTACTTTTAAACAAAGAAATGCTTTATCCAACAGAGAGTACAGATATTATAGAGTTATTAATCAGGAAAGTCATTCTCAAAGAAGATTTAACTGCAGGATTTCTTGTAGAGGAAACTAGAATTACAGTAGGAAACCATTGAGGATTGAAAGTTGTAGACAGAATTGCATATTTTAAGGGCTCCTCAAATTACACCTGAGGAAAGGTTCACTCTGGGGATGCTAATGAAATGGTTCCTGTTTGTGTGATTCAGTGTTTTCTTTGGATAATATCTCTCCAGTAAGGTAATTGCAGTTGGCTGTGAAGTAGGAAGGCAACTAAGTTTAATTTGTTCTGTTTTCCACTTCAGTACCACCTCAGGCTGTTTCTTGGCTTCCCTTATGAGATTTAGCAAAGTCAGCCACATTATTAGTGATAAGGGAGACCTCAAAGGAAAACACAGATGTGGCAGGTAACTATAATGGTGACTTTTGGCTGTTAGTAGCCTTTTGGAATCATTGCGGAATCGTGGGTAAGCTGGGAATTAAAGACTTTATAGTACTAGAACAGCTATTGTCTTTTTGAAACATAAAAGCTGAGCTGCTCTTCTCTTACGGCTATTGCAAAGCAACTCCAGTGATTTGGAACTCCCTGGCTCAGCTTCACTTTTTTTTTTTTTCTTTTTTAAAGTGTCTGAAGCAGATAAAACAAAAACTTTTTCTCCTGGTGATTACATTGTCTTCATCTGAACCACAGTACTTTTGCATAGACTCAAATGATAGGTTGAAAGGGACTTATGGACCGCAAGGCCAACTTCAAAGCTAGATCAGATAATTCACAGCCATGTCCCATCAAGTTTTGAATCGCTCCAAAAGAGGAGCTTTGTAGCTCGTTCCAGCTGCTATCACAATGGAGGAAGTAAGTATTTTCAGTTGCTCTGTCTATGTAGAACAGAGTTGCTTTCCCTAACCCCAGATAAGTAATAATTTGATACTACCTCCAGGCAAATGAAGTAATGTGTAGGCACAATGGCTTTGGTGACCTACAGAACAGTAACTCCCCTGAAGTTTTAGGGAGTCCAGGAAGTCACCATTTATTTCTGCAGAGATTTTCAGAGGTCCAGAACAATAGTGGAGCCAGCTAAGAATTGTGTTTAGTGGAACCCTGTTACTGGTGGGTCTTCACTTCAAGGTTTTGCTTCCCAGCGTGGAAGAGGCAATGATGTTTTTACTACAAAACAGTTCTTTATTCTGATAAGAATTGCAATAGAACAGGGACACGCAGAGATAACAGAAATTCTGAAACTAATTCTTGGAAGCACAGATGCCTTGGAAGTGCAGCTAAGAAGTTTAGAAATGAATGCTTCGAAAAGACACCCTGAAACTCATTAGTATTTAACACAGCTTGTGACACTGTAGGTTTTGGTATGTTCTTGGTAGTTCTTGAAAGGCATGAGGTTTTACCATTTTTAGACTACGCAGTTTCAAGTAGTTTTTCCAGCACACACTTCTGTGTTAAACTGGAGATTTAATCATAAAGATGTCTTAACTACAAACTTGATAAAATATCCACAGCAAGAAAAGGTTTAAAAGGTAAGTTTTAATGATTTCAGCACCAAATTTTCACTTTTCTGATTCCCTGAACAAAATTTTACTACTATACTCTTTTGCCTCTGAAGTGCCTCCATCAGAATTGTTATCTGTTCAAAATGCATTCCAGCTTTTTCACTCACATTACTGAGGCTAAGGACTACTTCTCCATTTTGTGTTCCCTCCTTTCTGTTGTTACGGAACAATGCTTGCTCTATATTTTGCTGACTGGGAGATATCCATATATAAGATTTCAGGAATCTCACTGTAATCTTCTGCTCCGTTTATGTGGGCTTACCAACTGGATGCAGTCTGAAAGGAGTTAAGTGCTGAGGAATTCCTTCTGGACAACCACACTATTAAAGCTGAACTTGTTATTCATCTCCTTATTTTTAGTGAGTCTCCTTCCTGAGAGTGTTCAGTATATTCCCCCTCCATAAATAATCATTGATTGAATTAACTTAGTGCACATGGGAGAGAGAGATGGGAACACCTTCCCAACCTTTCTACTAGGGCCTTTTATGTCTCAGAATGTGCAGAAGGGAAACTAGCGTTAGTCATCAGAAAACATACTAATGCCTAGTTGTAAAAAGGGAAAAACAGCCTAAATCTATCTCAGTGCTTGTGGCAGCTGAGTTAGCTGACAACTCACTAGCGCACATTAATTGTGACCCACCTTACAGGATGAACTAGGAGGTAATTTGGTCTACCATTCATGGTGTTTCTTGCTCATGATAAGAGCATTTAAAAAAAGTGAAATTTCATTTGATTTGCCAAGGTTTTATTCTCAACGTTTTCATATTAATTTTGTCATTACTCTTATGGACAATTTGATGTCTGGAGGGAGGTAGGCAGAGAGCTAAAATGTTTATGGTTGCTCTAGTTCATTCACTATAGAAGTTATTTAGCTCTTCGTTTAAAAAGCACATCTGTAAATACTACTGGTTTGCTGTATTTTCTATTAAAAATATCCAGTCCTTTAACATTGATAACATTGAACATCTGATCAGAATGCATGGGCCTTAGTATTATTCTGATGGCCTTTTACTGGGAAACCAAAATGTACACTTCGCTGCTTCCAATGAAAATGTTTTGGTTTTGAGGATGGGGACACTTTTATCATGTTTCTGTGCGACCACTTTATCACTTACTGTTTTTTATAATGATATATTTTTTTATATTTGCTGTTTATTCACACAAAAGAAAGTGTCCATAATGTCCAGTTACAGTAATACCAGTGCTTCCATGTGAAGTCCACTGATGTTGGAAAACAGTGTGGATTTGTGGAGAGATGGATTCTCTCAGCCATTCAGTTCATATTAAACATGTTCATGAGCATATTCATTGCTTTTATTATTATGTATTTGCCGGTGGGCAGATATGGCCAGGGATGTTAAGTGGAGATAAACAGCTGAGGGACAATGAACCTCTTTTCCTTTTTTTCAATATAGGGGGGGAAGAGAAATAAAGTTCTCTCGTGGCAAAGAAAGGCTTTTTTTTTTTTTTTTTAATGAAAACTTTCATGAAAAGCTGATATTTGTAACAAGCATAGCTGAGTTTCCCCTTTTCTGAGGCAGAGAGGAGAATTAGAAAAATCTCCTCATTTGGGCTTTCTCCCATGTTCCCATATGAACATAAATTTGTTCTGTTTTCCTAATCTCTTTAAATGATGTTTTTATTAAGTTCCCATTCATAATCATATTCTTTCACACTTATTTCTTCTCCTTTCCTTTCTTCCGTTATTCCAGTGAGTATTAACAGTTCCTAAAAATTTGACAAGAATCTTAAATGTTTTAGTTGTACGTTTGTTCTAATGCATGTTGAGTAAGACGACAGAAAAGCAAGAGAAACAATATAAAGCCAATCAATCACTGAAATGCATGAGAAGGAAATGTATTCAATGTTTATCCACTGCTGCTGTTCAGTGTATGGTATTAGATAGAGGATATGAATTTTATTTGTTGTGTCACTTTAAACAGGCAGTTATTGCAGAAACAACTGTTTTCATATGCAACTTCAGTTAACCAGATGTTTTGCAGTACCTGCTGGCTTTAGAAAGTGGAGTGGCTGATGACTCACAGTTATCTATTTCCCTGTTATTTTCAGTTTCAGTTCTGCCCTATTTTGCTGTGTGTATTGAAATTGGCATAGTGGTGCCTTCACTGATTTCATGCAATTATTTCCATATTCAACAACTTTGTTTTTCCTTTTCTTTCAGAATATTTTTAGAGAGACAGGTTATGCAAGTATTAATTGCAAATCCAAAGACCGATTCTGCTCACTTTACTCTGACATCCCAAAGATTGTTCATAAAACTTAAGGGTTTTCTTCATGACTGTACATGCCCTCTCCAGTCTTTAAATTCTTTCTTATTAGCACTTTGCTCAAATAACAGTGCCTTTATAGCAAGTTGTTTGTTGCAAAAGGCTTGCAATGGAGATATTTGACCAGGCCTGTTCCCAAAGAAATTTGGGAAATTTTTAGAAACCTAAAAACTACATTCAGCTTATTCTGCCCTCTCATGACCTTATCTCTTCCTATACTTGGCTGGGTGGGTGGATTCCCATGTTCTGGCAGTTGTCTGCTCTGGTGTGGTCCTGGAAATCTGTGACCATCTCTGTGTCCCAGTAAGAAGAACTGATTGTTATTTGGCAGTATGCTCCTGAAAATGCCGTGTGTAGTAGAAGCACTTACTCAGGGATGACAGATTCTTATTTCAATGAATGAATGAATGATTTGTATGATTTGTTTTCACCCACTTTGCTAAGTATTCTGGAATATATTCATTCTTTTTGGAGAAACAGTTTCAGATTTCAAATACATATATATATTTGTTAAAGGGGGAGGTTTAGGCCAGGGGCAGTAGTTTAAAATTAAATTTCATCAATCAGATCTTTCTCCTCCTCAACTAACTTTGTATTTATTTGTGTTATTTGTTTTGTTTTGTTTTTCTCCTTGGCAGCCAAAGTTCCTAAAACATCACGAGGGTCATATTGTTCAGGATTTCAAAGAGCCATCGTTTACCTTTGTGGATACAAGTAAACAGACAATGGTGTCCCGACCATCTGCTCAAGCTGCTTGAGAACAATCTTCTGTGCAAATGGCATGAAAGGTAATTTAACCTCAGAAGGTGCCCACAGAGTTTCAGTTCTGTTTACCATTGTCTCTTTGCCAGTCTAAAAATAAATCATGCTGAACAGAAAAAAAAAACCCTATTTTTCCAATTTAAAGAGCAGATAATCAGAGGAGCTAATTTCAGCTAATTTCAACTAACAAGGGGCTGTTTTTCCCTTCTAGTATTTTTCTAAGTAGCAAAGAGCTTTTCTGGGATAAATGGTAGCTGTCTTATAATTGTCTTTGTTGCTGTAGGTGGCTGTTGTCTTTCAGTGTACAAAATAGGATATAATCATAGAGCGGTATTCAGTGCTTGGTGATGCACACTTTTGACATTTCAAATGCAATTCTGCCTTGACCCCTTTGTTACTTTGCTTTGCCAATCCATGCCGTTCTGACTAGAAATGCACCTATGCTACTATATTATAAATATTTTTTTATAAAATGTTATATTTTTATCTACTTTTATTAAATAGCTAAAAAATGTAAAAAGAAGTTCCTTTCTAAATCAAAATGGAAACTTCAGCTTTAACCTCTGTTATCTTCCGCCATCTACTGTGCTAATTTCCTCAACAAATAAAGCAATTTCTGTCTCCTTCATGCTCCCATACTCTTTATGCTCCATTCCTCCCACATCATTGTAGGTCAAACTAGTCCAGATTTTGAGAATGTCCTTTTGCAAGGGTCCAGGGTTAGACCAGGCATTGTAGAGCATGTTCTCTGGGTCACTGTGGCAGCGCAGACATGAAACGTGTCTCATTGAGAGGGGAAGTAGAAAATGTGTATTACTGTCTGTGTTTTCAGATAGCGTGTTTTGAGGGTACATATGAATATCAGCAGCAGAAGAGAAGATAAACTTAATTTGTATTCAACAAATGAACTTGTATTAAAATGGCAATGGAGATAGTGTATGAGGGGAAAGAAGTTTTGTTGCTGAATTAGCCATATTGGTTTAGATAACCTAAAAAGACATGTTTTATTGCCATAAATGGACTCTGGACATGGAACAGAAGGAACAAGTTTTTACATTAAGCTGTGAGAGAGTGTTCTGTCTTTATGGTGGTGTATATTTTGCTCTAGTTTAATAACATACACCTGATTCATGTTTTTCTTGGACGTTTTCACTTAGATTTTTTTAAAGGAGAAGAGGTGGAACATGACAGATTTGAGAATGTTTTATATAGCTTTCAACAAGAAGCAATTTATAGCAACTTGAAGTTATATAACTTCTAACTCCACTTTTTCATGGCTTGATTTAGATAGTTCTGGTGCTTTCACAATAATTCAAAGGAATATGCAATCAGTCAATCTATCTTATCTATTTTAAGCATTTCCAAGGAACCATCACTGTACTTTTTAGTTCTAAATCTGAATAAAAGTGTCAGTTTGCTATAAACATGCATTTTGCAAGATGTCGGAAAGGAGAAGGTCTTCATTTGTTTATGAAGATTTGATCAAATAAAGGGATCCCATGGCACTGTTAATTGTATAGGGTATATAAACAGCATTAATTTGTGCAGGTAGTTTGGGAAAAACCATGTGTCATAAGACGATGGGTTTAGTCTCCATCAGTAAACTTGTTGGAGATCAATAATACCTCAGAATTATCTGAAAGATAATGTAGAATTATAGGACAAATTAATACAACCACATTTTTCATGAAGAAACATCTATGATAATCTAGGAAGGCATCTAGAAATTCATCTGGATGCCTTCAGAATGATGTTTGAATAATGTGAAATAGTTTATTCAAATAATTTTGTGATATTGTTTAAATTAATTGTTTGGCTTTTAGAGTCAAGTGAATAATTCATGAACTTCTCATTTCATGAGCTGTAATTATCTGCTGTTGTCTGCCATGATCTCAAGCTGTGTCTGGCTTTCTCTTTGCAGTGAGTGCAAGCAGCTGTAGGCGTCTAAATGTGTGCTAGATGTTTAAATGCTAATGTGTAATCAGTGGACTATAGGGGTCTCTGTCATAGTTAAACCAAAAGAATGGTTCAAACGGCAAAACTCTTCCGAACCAGGTCCAAATCACTGACACCTTTGTATGCAGCTAGTACCATATGAAATGCTCCAGGGTATGTGCGACATCCACTTGGAACTGATGCAGATGACAGAGGGCCTGTAGGAGACCTGTAGCCTCCTGAAGTGATACTAGGAGGCCAGAATAAATCCAGGACATCTCAGAGGACAACTGAAATGGGCTGTATGTGGCAAACAGAAGTGTATTACTTGCTTGTAGATTACAAACTTTGGGCGTGTTAATCTAAAAGGTGAACTCGATCATATGTAACTGTTAATTTATTGTATTTTCTGCAAACAGCTGGACTGACTAGAGAATCACTTAAAGAATGAGAATATGAAAAGTTACCCAGGTTTTGTCTGTTTGGGAACTGTGGTCCTTCGTAGGAATATGACATTACCATGATCTTACCATGCCTTACGAGGGTAGGCTCCCGATCAGAAAGTTTCAGTTCTGAGAGTGTTAGGAACAGAACTGCCTATCTGCCTTGCCTATTGCTTGTAATCAGGAGCAAGATCAACAAAAGCAGATAAGGGTCCATGCAAGAGTGCTGGAAACTCATCAGGACTGCTGATGATACCAAATTGAGGGAATCGGTCGATGCACTCAAGTGCAGGGCTGCCATCCAAAAGGGCCTAGATGGAAGGGAGGAGTGGACTGACAGGAGCCTTGTGAAATTCAGTAAGAGACAGAAGTGAAGTCCTGCACGTGGGAAGAAGAAGCTCCTGACAGCAAGGCAGACCGAAAGTTTTCTACCCTCTGAGAAGTTCTCCTGAAAAAGGCCCTGGGGGTTACAGCGGACAACAAGGTGAACACAACTGAGCAGTGTTCCCTAGCAGCACAGTAGGTTATGTAGCTGCCCTGGTCTGCATTATGAGATATGCAGCAAGCATATCAAGAAGAGGGATAATCTGTCTTCATTATTCACAGCTGCACACCGTCTTGCTCCCCAACCCTCCCTACCCCAGTACAGGAAAGAAATGAATGAACTGTAGCATGTTAAGCAGAGGGCCACCGGGTTGATCAGGACAGTAGCATTTTTCTGAGGAAAAGAGGTTGAGAGACATTGACTGATGCAGTCTGGAGGCAAGGTGGCTTTGGAGGCACAGTAAGGCAGCCCCTTATACCTGCAGAGAGGTTACAGAGCAACAGTGGTGCATGGTGGGAAGACAAGAGAGAACAGAATCATAGAATGAAAGCATGGCTTGGGTTGGAAGGGACCTTAGAGATCATCCAGCTCCAGCACCCTGCTGTGAGTAGGGTTGCCATTCACTAAGTCAGGCTGCTCAGGGCCCCATCCAACCTGGCCTCGAACACCTCCAGGGATGGGGCATCCACAACTTTTCTGGACAACCTGTGCCAGCATCTCACCACATTTTGAGTAAAGAATTTCTTTTTAGCATCTACTAACTCTAAAGTTCGCCTCTTTGAGTTTAAAATCATCCCCCCTTGTCCTATCACTGTCAGACCATGAAGTAGGTCCCCCTCCTGCTTGTAAGCTCCCTTCAAGTACTGGAAGGCCACCATGAGGTCACCCTGGAGCCTTCTCTTGTCAAACTAAACAAGCCCAAATCCCTTAAACTTTCTTCATAAGAGAGGTGCTCCAGCCCTCTGAGCATCTTCATGGCCCATCTCAGGACTCTCTCCAACAGCTCCACGTCCTTCTTCTGCTGGAGACCTCAGGCCTGGACCAGTACTACAAATGGAACCTTATGAGGGCAGAATAGAGGGGAACAATCACAAGAAGTTAAGACTGGCTATAAGAAGAATGGTTTTCACGCTTGCCCAGATTGGGTTGCCCAAAGATGGTGTGCCAGCTCCTTTCTCTGAAGTGCTCAAGACCCAGCTGGAACACCAGTTCAGGAACCTAAGCAACCAAGTCTGATTTCACAGCTGACCTTCCTTGGAGCAGGAGCTTGGACTAGAGACGACACAATTTCCCTTCCCACCTGAATTTTCCTATAATCTTAAGATGTATTATTTCAGGATGTGAAGGGAGAAACTTCTTTTTTCAAGGCTGATTAGACAAAGATCAAACAGTTTCCCCTTAACTGAAGGTATAAGGATGGACCCTTTCCTTTTCTTAAGAGAAAAAATGTCACCACAGAATTAATTCCATTAAACCTATTATAGTGAAGAAAAAAAAAAAAAAGGGTTGGAAATTACAGTGATTTATGAAACACTGAAACATTGTTACAATCACCATTAAAAACTGTTAAACTTTACTGAAGGCACAGATAAAGGAAAATAAAATGCTGCAGGATTTAGGCTTTGGGTTTTTTATTATGCTTATTTGCTGTGAAAATTTGGGAATATTTTTGTATCTACTTTCCTTATAAATCAAATAAGGCAAGCACACTACTAGAAGGAATAAAATGTAAGTTTGACTTAGAACTAGAAATATAAATTTCTTCAAAATTAGAAAAGCCCATGAAAAAGAAAATTCATGGTGTTCTAGCATATTTTTTCTTTTCTCTCTCCATTGCAGAGTAGCAAAAACTTCCCTGTATATTTAATGAAACACTGAAGTAGATTTTCTTGCCTTCTAATTAAAGCTATACTTTATTTCTTTCATCACACAGTATGTATTGTAGATAACCCCACATATACTGCTAGCTATGCTTATGCAAAAATAAACACTTACTTATGAAAAATGGCTGATTTGATTAGGGTGAGAGCGAGCTGCTTTATAAAAGAAAATACACTGAATTACTATTCTTTTTGTCACTGGTATTAAATAGTAGGTAAAAATAAAAAGGAAAGTCTAAATAGCAATTACACTAACTTGTGGAAAAGAAGAGGCTGTTTCAAAACTGTTTAAAACAATACATAGACACCATGTTATAGATATGTTTCAGCTGCATCTATGATGCCAAGATACGGTATTCTCCTTATCAGAATGGTCTTGTGAGTGTGTATTTTTGAATTACTAATTAAAAAATAGATGTTTGTAAGAAATAATAATAATGTTGCTAATATTTGCATTCTGTTTATTTGACAGAATATCTTAAATTTTTTATACTATAATTTGTTTTACAGTGCTAGATGCTGAAGGTGTGTTTTGTACCTTCTTAGCTGCAGAACAGATTTTTTTTTAGATGACACATGGGAAAACGTGGCTGCTTGTTTTTGGCCTCATGGTTGGAAATAGTATAGTAAAGCTTGTAAACTTTTATTAGTATTATTAATTTAGTTAGTTAGTGCTTTTATAGTTCAGTCAGTCTCAGAGTTCTCTTTCGGGTCTCTCTGAATCATGGTCAGTGGTTTCCAATATACATTATTAGCTTTTGGAGTAAAAAAAATGTTGGAGGTTTTCTAGTGAAGCTTTACAGGTAAACCTCATAGCCAGAAAGTGACATAGTGCTTTCACACTTGTTTGGAAGTAAGACACAAGTCTTTACAGTGTTCACCTGCAAACTTTCAAGTTGAAGTAGACATGAGGGAGAAAAAAAGAGCTTTCTGATGTACTGTTGGCATTCTTCCATTTCAGCACTTAAAATTAAGTCATTAAATATTTCTGATGGTTCTAAATAGAAGAAAATTAGGTTAGCAAAACTGGTAAATCATGTCTTTAGGAGTGGTGATGTCTTGAAAGAAGGTAAACTGAAGTTTTACTCTTGCTGTATGTGAAAAGATGAGATTTGGAATTAACACTGCTTGTGAATCAGTGATCAGTGCATAACAATGAAATAAGAAAATGTAATGTACATGACAAAGTGTTGCAATTATAGTCAATGGTATTTTTAATGTTGAAATAAAATTTGTTCTACAACAAATACCTCATCACAAGAAGAGTCACGGAGGAATCTAACATACATGGGAGTGTACAAGGGAGAGATTCAAAGGATTTCAGGGCATTATGAAGTAACTAGGTTGATGTCAGATAAGGCTGATACAACTGAGGGTTACAATATGCTAATGAAGTTTAGAAATCTTAAATTATCTGTTGATTTTACCATGCTAATGTAATATTATCTGTTTCATAAACTATACTTGTTGCAAATGAAACAGCTATTTTTAGGCAGTTTTAGTGCAATGGTTAAACACCAAATGCTAATAGAGATTAATCCTCCTTTATATTATAAAATGGTGGGCAAAAAACTGAACATGAGGATGCAATATGTACTTGGAAAGCCAACCATTTCCTGGTCTGGATCAAACGAAGTGTAGCTAGCTGATCAAGGGAAGTGATTCTCCCCTTCTACTCAGCTCTCATGAGATCCCACCTGGAGCACTGCATTTGGCTCTGGGGTGCCCAGCATAAGAAGGGCATTGACTTGTTAAGGACAGTCCAGAGGAGTGTCACCAAGATGACCAGAGGGGTGGAGCAGCTCCTCTAAGAGAGGTTAAGAGAATTGGGATTGTTTAGCCTAGAGAAGGTTCCAGGGAGACCTTATAGCCTAGGGGCCTGCAGGAAAGATGGGGAGAATAATTATTTATCAGGGAGTTTAGTGTTAGCTTTAAAATGTAAGATGGTAGATTTAGATTAGATATTAGAAAATGTTTTATTCAGAGGGTGGCAAGGCACTAGAAGAGCTTGCCGAGATAAATTATGGATGCCCCATCCCTGGAAACATTCAAAGCCAGGTTGGATGGGTCTTTGGGCAACCTGATCTAATGGAAATTGTCCCTGTCTGTGACAGGGAGCTTGATATGTGTTGACCTTCAAGGTCCTTTCCAGTTCCTTCCTTTCCATGAGTGGGAATTCGTGGATAATAATATAACATGATATATAGCAGTATATAATATAGCAATCTGGAAATAAGTTTAATTAGGGTTTTCATTGTATGGGTCAGCTTGTTTGGGTGGTTTCTTCAGAAAAATAGTTTACAGCAGTAGGAATACCACCTCACCAGGCTTCATCATTCTACTCCCAAGGAAAAATGCTGTTGAGCTGAAAACAGAGGTAGGACTTTCCTTCCCCTTTTTTCATGTTCATTGCTTATACTGTCTCTCATAAAGTTGATTGTGAATGATGTCATTTAGAAAGAAAGACAGATGCACTTGTTTCTTCAAATGGGAGTAATTTTTTTCTTAAAACGAGGCAATGCCTTTCTCTCAAATTAGTTGTTCTGAATTGGAAGCTGGTCTTAAATGTCAACTAGATTTCAGAAAGAGAACAAAGTGACAATATATCTCCTTTTTTCCTCATACTATGGAATTGTGATCTGTTAAAGGCATTTAATAAACTTTCCAAGGCTTATTTAGCACACATCCCTGTTCTTGTGTTCAATGTCTTTAGCATAATACGTAATTAAATTCAATCCAGTTTCTTCAGTCACCTATATTAATGGAACATAATGTATCTAGGTATGTGAGTATTGCAACTAAAGGTAGTATAATGAGCTAATAATAATTGAAAGTAGATTAACAGCTCTGTGTTATGTTTATTAGATGCTGAGTAGACTTTTTATCCCTTTTATTCATACAAACAAACTTTTCTGAGACTGATTTCACATAGACTCTTACCTCATTTAATAAACGACAGGCTGAGAAAGTTGGGGCTCTTCAGCCTGGAGAAGAGAAGGCTCCAGGGAGACCTTATTTTGGCCTCCCAGTATCTGAAGGGAGTCTACAGGAAAGCTGGGGAGGGACTTTTTATAAGGGTATGTAATGACAGGATGAGGGGAAATGGCTTTAAACTGGAAGACGGTAGATTTAGAGTAGATATCAGAAAGAAATTCTTTACTGTGAGGGTGATGAAACACTAGAACATGTTGCCCAGTGAGGCTGTGAATGCCCCCTCACTGGAAGAATTCAAGGCCAGGCTGGATGAGGCTTCGAGCAACCTGGTCTAGAGGGAGGTGTCCCTGCCTATAGCAGGGGGGTTGGAGCTAGGTGATCTTAAAGGTCCCTTCCAACCCAAACCATTCTGTGATTTTATGGATTTCATCAATAAGTTTAATTGTATAAACTCTGTTCATAAGCAGGGAAATGAATTCGAATCCCAAGTGTACTGTGAGACTATAATTCCAACTTTTTTGAAATACACTCAAAAATATCTGGAAGAGGGGCATGCCTAACCATACTGAAATCACTGGTGTACATAAACCTTCTAGGCTGAGAGGCATATTGGAATTTAGTAGTGTAGTGGTGGTTGGTTTTTATTTTCTTTTTTTTTGTTTTTCAGCAGTCATCACAAGATCTCTTGTGACAGGTAGGCTAGGAAATCAGATCTGCCTCTCTTCAAAATGCATTAAAACTTTTCTCCCCACAAAAAATATCACATGAAAAAAAATGACTTTTGAGTTGATCTCTTTTTGATCAGAAAATACCTAGTTACTGAAACGTTCTGATTAGTTCTGTTCTTCATTTGATAAGTACTAAAATTTGTTTAGTAAACCTTTGTTTTGTCATTTTCTTCAGTGTTTACTTAATCATATGTAGTGATTTTATGCATTTTATTTCGCATTAGATTTGTTTCAGAAATGTAGATGATGAAATCGGAATTGCAGTTTGTAGTCCATTTACAGTTGTGTATTATAACTTAGTTTCAGCTGGAACTGAATTGTTTTCTTCAGAGTGTCTGGTATGATGCTATGTTTTTGGTTCCAGGAGAAAAACAGTGTTGATAACACACCCATGTTTATAGTTGCTGCTAAGCAGTGTTGTACAGAGCCAAGGCCTTTGGCAGGGAAGGGCCCGAGGGGTAGGGAGGGAACAGAATTAGGACAGCTGACTTAAACTGGACAAAGGGATATTCCATATCATATGACATTATGCAGAAGGAATTTCGAAGGGAGTGGGAGTTCATCTCGCTTTCTTCCACTGCTTGGGCATCAGGGGGTGGTAAGCAATTAAATCTGATAGTGGAATATAATTTAATGAAATTCTTAAAATCTGAACTGTTTAAAAATGCTTGGACAGTTTGAAGCAAAAAAAAAAAAGCTGTGTAATCTGAGAATACAGACCTGAATCCTTTACAGTAGCTGAGGTAATGAGTTTAGATAAGCCTGTCCTCTTAAACAGTTTATATCCTGGATTTTTGACATATGAAGGGAGCGCTACAGACAATACTTGACAAATTGTTCCTACTATTAAAAACATTCCCTTTTTATTTGAAAGATGTATTTGTCTAATCTTGGCTTCCGATTGCTTCTAATTTTCTACTGTTCTGTGGTATACATATACTGAGACAAGGTTATCCCTTAGCATTTTTTTCAGTGAACATTTGGTGCTGAGCACAGTTGATCATTTGTTCATATTTACGATTTTTTCCTACTTCTGGTTTTCAGCATTGCTATACAGTGTTGCAGCAGGCAGATGGGAAGAGGACAGTTTCCTGGAAATCAATACCATTATAAAAATAAGAAAAAAGGTGCTATTTCTGCCACATAAGTGCATAAATTGTATTCCTTATAACTTCTGTTCTATGTAATGTGTGATGATAGAAAATAATTCAGATTTTTTTCTGATGACTAGATATTTTACTTTCCAGAGGAAATAGGCACATCGGAAGTGCTCGTTACCATCTTTTCACATCAGCAGATCCTTTTTTGGCTACAAACTAATATACTGTGAATGCCTTGAACTAGGCAAAGTTCAGGCTGAATGCTTTGTTACTGGGGACTGTCAGGTAGCTGGAAGTCATATTCTAGGAATCACTTTTTCTGTTAGTTCATAAAAGCATTAGTTAAATAGAAAATGTTTAAAGTATAGCGGGTATACATAATTCCCAGGGGGACTGAGCAACATAAATTTCTTAATTTAAACTATGCCAATTTCTGCTCTAGTGAATTTTGTAGTGGTTTTGCTTGCGATCTGTTTGTAACAATAGAACTTGTCCTGAAGTATCAGCACGCTTCAACAAATTTTAAGGATACTATTGTAAAGTACTTTGGTTAACTGTATTCCTCCCTTTTAAAAAATATCATTTTATAAAACTAATATTTTTTTAATTCAGGATGTATTTGTATTTTTTTTATTGATAGCGTTGTGGAAAATTCTAAAAAGAAATCTTAAATAGACTAAGAGAATATATAAACTAAGAAAATCTTTAATTGTGAATGATTTCTCTTCAACTACTTCAACTATTGCATACGTTAATGGATGAATGTCAGAAACAAGTTTTCTTTTCAAGCAAAAGCATAGAATGAATGCGTAGCAGTAACTTGCTTCTTTTCATCCAGTCGTGTTATTTGCAGTGTGGTGATTTATGTTAGAAATTCTGGTAGTCTCTACAATGGAGTAGAGAAACTGTGTACTTTCAAGTGCAGCTAAAAATAAGCAAAAAAGAATAGCAGTTTTAGTTTAGACAGGTAAGGGTGCTAAAAACCCAGATTCACAAATGAAAATGTGAACATGAAATATGTTCCTTTTCAGTTTTATTTTCTGGTATACTGAACCCCAGTAGTCTTGAAATTCTCTCTGTTCACTGGAGAAATTTCAGATTGCCCATAGCTTTGCCACTGCAAATTCTTCTGTTGATACAAAAAAAAACAACATCGAAAAGTAAAACTAGGCTACTTTTAGTAAGCAATATCTGTATGATTTTTGCTGGCTATTAAGAAGTGTTTTACCTGTGAAATTAATTACATAGTAATTATTATTGCCCTTGCATTCTTCTTTTTTTTTTCTGTATTCTGATAAAGGAAGCAGGATATTTTTTGCTTCATCTTCATTATTAGTTCTATCATTAATATAACAGCACCTGAGATTTATAATCTTACTGCACAAATCTTTTGAAATATTTTTGGCAATTTTGTGGCTTAATTTGCGTCTGGACTAGACCCAAGGGAAGTTGCAGTACTTCTTTTGATGCTGACTCCCTTTTCAGTGATCTTGTTCCCTTAATCAGTGCTGAACCTCTAAGCATTCTTGAGAATATTGGGCCTGTATAATAAGTATTTCCACTGCAACCCACTTCACTGCCTGTAGCTTTGTCTTAGAGCAAAGAATGCAGTGGGAAAGCGCTGTGAATACATAATGAGGTGCAGAGAATATATGTAAAATTAAAATCTAGACTACCTGTACTTCCTCTGCATTTTTCAGTCATCTTCACACTTATTCCTTTATGCTGTTAGAAATTCATCTTAAGAGTCTGAAGCTGAGTTAGGAAATTAACATTAATTCTGATGAGGGGCCTCCAGACTATTCTTAATAATGTGCATACTTGTAACTCCTCCCTTATACATTGGAGTACACAAGAAGAGCCTTACTGCTCTTTCAGATTGTGCATTACGCAGTTGTAGAAAAATGAATTCCATTTGAGCATCTATTGCACTTAATTTCAGGTGATTCTTACACATTTTCCTAGATGCTTTTAAAAATCTTTTAATGTAATATTCACTAAAAATTAGCAGTGCTAACCAAACTAACCTCACAGAAGAAAAAGCATCCAAAGCAAAATGTAGGGAGAGAAAATATAAAATGTCCAAATTGACCGTGACAGCATAAATTGGTCCTACAGAATTGTTATGGGAAGTTCTTATTTATCATGTCCAACAAAATTACGGCCTTTTTCTGGGCCCGTGCAGATGCATATCATGCAGGCAGCCTATTCTCAACTATAAACAGTGGCAGGCTTGACTGACTACTGATTTCCTTTTGCACTTTCAGGAACAACAGGGTGTAAAACAGCTGTATAGAATGGGAAATTCAGTCCGTTTGTCATAAAATATCTTTGCATAATTGAAGTTGTTTTCTGCACTTATACGAGAAATAATTTCATATTTCTTGTATTACTGAGACTATAGAAAAGCTTTTTGAGGTGTTTTTTTCAGTTGAACAGTCTGCCAAACTCCCTGTAAAGCTGTCAGTTTCTAAATAGGTCTGATCTAAATCAAAGATATAGTGAAATCTTCCATAATCTTCCTGTCTAAACCAGGAAATTTGGAGAAATAATAGTTATGTCAAAAGCTCCATCTCTCTTTGCTCTTGAAATTTGTTCATATATTAAAGATAAACAGCCCCTCTTAATGTTTGTGCAAAACTATGTGCTCCTCTGCTATCAAAATTTTCATATTGATTAATGGACGTCTTTTCTGACATGCAGAAAGGGAGGCTGTATGGAAATTAGAGGAATGTTATATATCACAAATCTTGCAGATCAGTCTTTCTTTAACTGTTAGTGTTTTGAGTGGACAGCAGGTTGACAAAGTTGAGCCAGTTTTGTGATTCTGGCATTCTGAACATCCACGAAATCCCATGCAACACTTTAGAGGAGCACTTTAGAGGGCTTCTCTGTGTTCTGCCTGTGAGTATGTGCTTCCCAGCAGCTGTTCTCCAGTCCTAGGAATGCAGAAGGAAGGAGCAGAAGGGCCATTTCATTGTTCCTGTTTTGTGGTTTTTTGCTTTTCTTTCCGTGGTACGAGTAATTGCTAGTTATTGGATAATTGAATGTAAGTTTTTTGTCACTACAACAGCGTAAAGCAGCCTCTGTCATCCCAAGGAAGTACAGTGTATAGGCTGCTGTGTAAGGGGAGGAATTATAAGATGCTTTTTCATTTTATCAACTGTAACAACCTAGGCCACTCCAACTTTCTGAGTGAATGCCTCCTGAGTATTAACAGTTTTGTTTTACTTGCTATTTTATGCATTTACTTGCTAATGAATAAATTAAGTTATACGGAAACAACGAATAGCACAGAACCCAACAGCATGCCCCTGTGATACATGCGTCTTGTCTTGCAATGTGTCATTTGCAAACTTTATACTATCGCTTTTGATCATTTCTTGTGCAAAAATAGAAAAAAAATAGGATATATATATATTTTTAAGTCTCTGGCCTTAGTGGAACAAATCTAAATTTGTAGTGATTTCTAAGCACTGTCTGTGTATTCAATAGGTGATGTTTTTGCTAGGTGCTATCCATACTTGAAGGCGATACCACCAGAAAAATCTGATATTTTATCATTCTGAGTGTAGTCCATTGATTTGTTTTCTTCCCAATTGATTAAAAATAGCTCTGAGGCAAAATTCTACTCTAAAGGAATCCACTTGGCACAAAAATTTTGATTGAACGTGAGTATAAAGCTGAACAGCAGCTTGGAAGAAAATGTTTGTTCACCTTTATTACCTGTGTGAGTGATACCAAGCATAGCTGAGCGGTCAAATAAAATAAAAGCCTGCTAGGCTTATTCTTGCAAGTACCGCTTCTATTTCCTGCAAAGTCTCTTACTTATCTCTGTTTCCAAATGGTGCCAGAGGCTGGTCCAGCTGCTGATTCCACTGTACAATTCCTGTGAGGAGCAGAGAGCTTGCTCTTCTTCTCCAGCTGAATGCGTGCACGAACACTAATGCTTCTAACATCAAGAAAGCGCTTTATGACTGACTATACAGCATTGTATAATCTACATTAGATAGGCTTTAGTCTTGTGAGTATTGCTGTGTTCAGTATTTCATTATTCTCACCCAAGACGAGAACTCATGTCTTAGTTTCCTTTGCCAATCTTTCCAGCTTGATGAGCATGATTTTGATTACAGTTTTTACTTCATTTAACCTCTCTATTCTGAATATTTTACCGCAAGCGTTTTTTATGATGTTTTCTTCCATACTTGTCATGTCACTCTTTTATAAACAGAATATACTTTTGAATTCACGCTTTCAGTTTTCAACATTCTTCTGTAAGATTTGGAGATCCATGAGGGGGAAATACAACCTTCCTTCCTTCCTTTCTTCCATTTATTCATCCATCACAAGTCTGTGATACTCTGCAACAGTGGATCTTTCAATTTAAGATGTTAAAATTATATTCTTTCTATAAACTTTTAATTGCAGCCCATAAAATGAGTGGGGAGGAGAAGTTACCGTTGTCGGGGTGTCAGGGAAGAGAAGGAAATGAAGGAAGTAATAGTCATAAATAAGGTGTGATGAGTGTGATTTAGCAGGATGCACGTTCTTCTAGAAAGACATCCTTAGTGCCAGCATTCTTGGGTAATACGAAGGTAGGAACTTGGTAACCTAAGCTGGGAAGGATCAGTGCATGAGCTTTATCTTCAGAGGCAGGTGACATTCTTCAAGCAGTGGCTAGCATCTCAGCCAAGGAGGGGTTTTTGCAACTCATGTCAAAGGAAATCTGTTTTGTGTCTGTGTTTTATGAGAAGCACTAGTTTGTAATAATATTTATCATCATTTTGGCAACTTCTTGGTGGTAATTCTATCAGCTTACTTGTTTTGGGAAGCCCAGCTCTGTGAAGTAATAAATAAAATGGACAGCGCTGTGGCAGAGGCTAGCACGATAATAGGAAGGTGTCTCTTCAAATTCCCTTCATATTGACAGTGCCTCATTTCCAATTTTGTGCAAATAATGTGAAAAAATTAGTAATGTCAGTCACGTTTCAAAGTGGAATGTTGCTGGTAAACATATTACAACACCATAGGAGCTTGTATTCCTGCTAGGGCAGCATCCTTGCTTTGTTATTCAGACAGATTTAGCTCTTTTGTAACTGCATTTATTTCACTTTTATAGAGTTTTCAAAATATGGCATAATTTCTTTTCTATAACAAATTTATTCCTGTGAAGACAGTACTAGTGGTTCCTAATTGCTAAACAGAACACTTTGGTGTGGAAGAAGAGCATGAATTTTAAGTAACCTGTGAGTATTTAGAGCAATAGCATTAACAGTAGAAATTGTTAGATAGAAAACGGAAATCAAGTATTTTCTAATTTATTTTTTTTTTTTAGTTTTCTAGTGCGGCAGAATAGTAGTCATTTCTAGCACATTCATAGTAAGTCATCCTTTTAAAAATATCGCAGAATATATTCTTATTTACATCAGGATTTTAACTGCCTTTCAGACTGGACATTAGGAAAAAATTCTTTGCCATGAGCGAAGTCAAATACTGGCACAGGCTCAATAATATGTTTTAATTTTTGATTATCCCTGAAGTGGTCAGGCAGTTGGGCTAAATGATCTTTGAAGGTCCCTTCCAACTGATCTACTCTACTCTATTCTCACCTAATATAACATACTACCACTACTGTAAATTAAGCATGTGCTACATCTCCTTAAACCACACAAGCCTTTTTAACGCTGTAAGAGATCATATATTTGTGTTGTAGATGCAGGCAGGAACTGTTCTGCTTAATCAGGAGAGCAAGTGAATTCATCTCTTCATTAAGTCTTGCTTTAAAAATTCCGTAGAACTATGCCAAAACAAACAAAATGTGCATTGACTAATACACATATTGGTTGCAGGACTGTCCCTCAACACAGCTTAACCCTCATGTCCTAAAAGCAGAATAGTTTGAGAAAAATAATTTGGTAGCTCCTAAGCCTCCTACTGATCATTTGTCTGCCTGTCTAGCTAGAATGTACTCCTCATATGTAGACATATATTTTCAAGAACTTATACTGCTAAGTTTTAATAAGGGATAAAAAAGGGAATCTATTTTAAATTCAAAGAATACTGACATGGTTGGTTGCACTGAACAATGATCAGTGTTACTATACCAAAGGTGAATAAAATGGGTACTGATAGAATACAACAGCACACCAAGGAGCAGTTTTAACATAGGTCAGTGAAACAAGACTGGCTAACTCATGGAATCCCTTTTGTTGCCAGGTTTTCACAGGGCATGAGATTGGACTAGGTAATTAATGTGACCATCTCTCTACAGATGTTGTTAAACTTCATGTAGATATCCACCCTTCCTTTTAGCTAAGTGACTTCATTCAAAATCATTTCCTTCCTTCAGAGACTTTGGGCTCACATCAACAAGGCAGCATCAAAGCATCTTAATTGTGCAAAGCCACTATGATGGTAAGGAGTTAATTAGTTAAGACAAGTCTGGGTGGTCCTAGCAGGCAGTTGAGGACCTTTGCTGCTGCGGATGCCTGAGAAAGTACTAAAAAGGGGGAAAGCAGGAATGAAACTTAGCACAGGGATATAATGATTCTCTGCTGTTCTGCACTCACTGAGGACCTGACCAGAGACTAACTAGATGATGGCATAAAACTGCAGAAGCTGACATGATGGTGTCACACGAATGTGAGTTAGACTGTACTGGCAGAGTATCTATGTGGGGATTCTCTTTCGATGAGTGTATTTTTGTTCCTTATTACAAGACTTTGAGGGAAAAATGTGGATGAATACACCTGTGTGTTCTTTGTGTTGAGACATTTTATAATGTTCTGGGAGAAATTCAGGTATGAAGAAGTTTGGGTTTGTCCGTTTTTGTTATGTTAAGTCTTAAAAAATGAAATATTTTAAAAGGCTTGTGCAGATACAAGAAACAGAAGTGAGTGAAGACAATGTTCGCAGTATGTTCTTATTTTAACTAACAATTATTTCTAACAATTTTCTTCTGTTACAGTCCTTGAATGTAAGGTAATCATAGATAAATACATGACAGTACAATGGCAATCAAAGGTAGTATGTTGTGACTTTGGGTATGTGTTGAACATCATCTTCTTATGATGATTATTTAAAAATATTCATGTGCCTGTTCTGATGTGTCGACTTAGAGACTCAGAACTTTTAAATTAACTGTTCTTACTGTCTCCTACTTCCCAGGCTTATTTAGTAGTAAAGACAGAGTTTTAGCTCAGTGATAAATGCTGAGATTTTAATAACCCCTTTATATATAAGATTGGGCTAAAATTTGTATCTAAGCAGTATTAAGTACTTGTAAACTGGCTAATTATTAGTGCTGAAACAGTCACTTAATTAAACTGTGGTTATAGAAGTGCCTTGACTATAAATTCTCTGGCTAATAGATGTCTCCTTGATGGTTCTAATTCTCAAACTTCTCTCAAATCAAACAAAGTTGTTTTGTTATATCTTTAAAAGTCACTAGAATAAAAATGTAACAATATCCTTTTCTTTCTGCCTTCTTTAGGAAAGTAAAACAAATATTATATATATTTTCCCTCAAAATCCTTGATTAGTTTCACCCAAGAGCAGAACTTGTGTCCCAAACATAAGAACATTTTATCAAAGCACTCAGGAAACCCTTAGTTTTCAGATTGTAGGAAAGTTAGTAACGTTTCTGGTGCCCATAAAAATGAAATATTTTGAAATGGGGTTACGTAACTTGCTGCTAGTATAGAAATGTCTTGGCATACATGTTTAATGGATTCACCTGTGGTGATGCTTGAGGGCAACCTCCAAGCCTTAATGCTAAACTCTAATTAGTGTAGACAGGATCACAGTGCTGGATTTCAAGGGAATGTAAGATAACCTGCAGACAAATTACCACTGAAGTAACATGACAGGTCTTGACAGTGTGTTCCAATCATTTACAAAAAATAGAAATACATCTGTTGACTCCAGTGTTTTCTAACAATTTGGCTACCAAACCATTTTGCACCCAATAGGGTAGCTAGACTTCTGGGTAAGTACAGAAGTGGCACTGCAGCTGGAGGGTTTATGGTAATTCCATAAGCAGCAAAGTGTCTCTGCAAAGGAGAGATAAACAGCTAGTAATCCTTGTAATTCCCCACTGATAGCCTATCCATCTCTGCTATAAATTAGAAAGCCCGGAGATTAGGGGCTAGGCAGGGTGTAGCTCACAGCATTAATCACAGTATTAGGACAGCAGTGTGCTTAGATTCTATGTCCAAAGGGCTGGTATTTCTCTCTAGGTTAAAGTGACATGATGTAGTTTGGAATACATATTGATCAAACTGCCAATGCAATGCAGAGATGGTTTTGCAGAAGATGCTGTTATACACTTCTTAAAATTAAGCTGTCAACTATGGACTTGGGAATAATGCATTAATTGTCACTGTGAAAGTTGCAGCTGTGGCTTTGTAAGGTCTTGTGGTTTCCAAACTGAGATTTTTTTTAATGTGTTTAGCATTATTTAAATGGAATAAGGGTCAGTTTATCCTCAAACCTCTCAGAACAGGAAGAAAATTGTGCAAATACTTTTGGACCTCTTGGAATCTGCGTGGGGCTGTTATTGCTACACCATTGTTTGTGTACAAATTTCTATTCAGTCATAAAATGTGAATAGGAACCTTGAAATATTTGTTGCCATCTATTAGTTCTTAGAAGCACATGGCTGAACTAAATGCATTTCATGAAAACATTTCTTTGATAATAACATTTAATTGTAATGGTGGTCAGAAGCCTTCATAATAGTATGACATACATTCCAAATCCTATATAACCTTTTCTTTAAAAAATGTAATTCTAAAAGTGGATACTTCAGTCCTGTGCTTGTTATCAGATATGATTTATGTGTTCAGATTTCTGCTGTCTCATTTCAAAGTCCTTTTGAATAAATTGTACCCTGAGAATAAATTTACTCTGTGCATCATTCTCACTTCAGTCTTTGGTGGGGATCTAGTTCAATAAACTCTTTTCTAAAACTTGCTTTTTATTGTTTTCAAAATAATTATTTTTATACTTGCATGTATGGCAGTAAATTACAAGGCTTTTGAGATAGTGAAAGTGTTTCTATTGTCTTGTATATTTTTGCTTTGAGGTTTCCAAGGAGCTAAGGTTTCTAGTGTTGCAGTCATGAGAAAGACAAAATAAGAAATTTCTAGATGAAGGAGCTCACTAACTACAGTATGAAAGATACTTGCCTAGCAAAGCGAGGAATGTATCTTAATGCACGTTTATAAGCAAAAAGAACATTACCTCTGAAAAAGCTAGAATTATAGGGAAAAGATAACAAAATCGTTTGTAGTATTTTGAAAGGGTATGAATTGACATCTGATTTCTAAAGACTGATAGGAGCCAGGAAAGAGCACTGTCAAGGGAAGCACCTTTTAGCATCAATTTGGACTCAGCAGAAGCTATAGCAAATTTGGAGATTCAAGTAACTGCCAATAAATCTCTGCAAGATGCCAACATTAGACAGAAGACAGTTTCAGAGAATACTGACTCAACAAAAACAAGAGAGATGTTCATGAAAAAGCAATTGGAACAAAAGCACCCTGTAGTATAAATGTAAAGTTCAAATTGGATGCTATGGAGATAAGTGATCATGTTATTTAGGCCTGTGGATCTGATGCATAAGAATTATATTCCACTAGCATTTCATTACTGCATAGGTAAATGAATTTGTAGGTCCAGTACATTTCAAATTATTCAGCATTATATAGTCAAAGTACTACTGCCACTAATTCCATGGTGTCCTGAGTTCTGAGCACTTTGAAAAATTTTACCAAAAGTCTTGTTCAGATCATCCTTAATATGAGAAATGTTAGCATAGTGACTGATTACAAAAAATGTTGCTGATATTATTTGCTCTAATTTGGTATCAGATAGGAATTCTGTTGTTGAGGGAGAAAATAGGTTTCCGGGGAAGTATTCAGCTGTTTTAGCCATTAAACTGTCTTTTTTTTTTTTTCTGTAAGCTGTTGTCCTATTGACTCTGCTTTCTTTTTTTCAAACTCAAAATAACGGGCATTGTAGCCAAAAGGTCTTTGCCTGTGCAATTATATTTCATTGGTTAGCCAGTGGGAAGCTGTCCTGGAAACTACAGGATCCTTGGAAAAAAATGTGTTGCCATGTAGTTGTAAAGCATATTATGATGATCAACAGAGGGCACAGTAAGCTTATGGAAGGAATAGGGTGGTATCCCATATCTTTTCTGAATTTGATTTGCTAACCTCTCTAAAGTTATTTGGGGAGTTTAAATCATTTATTATTCTTAATAAGCTTCATGTTTGCTTTTGATTTATTTTTGATCCCCAAATTTGGGAACTTTATTGTAGTATAGAAGTGATGGATATATACATTGCTTTTTCATCACTTTTATTGCGTGTTACAGGTGTCTGCTTGAGGATTTAATTGGCAATAATTCGACAATCTTTGTCATGCTATTCTCTACCAAAAAGTGTATTAGTATCTGAAGCTGAGTTAGATCTCTCCTTTGATTAACCCTAAAAGAGTGGGAGAATAACAAGAGACTGATTAACCTTTCTGGAGTAGAGTTATAAATGCTGATGGAACAGATGCTTGTAACCTGAGCCACGGTGAGACATGACTTCTCTTGTGCAGCATGTTGCCTGAGTTATCAAGTCTGCCCAAGACAGCCATGCCGCTTCCAGAGGCTTCAACCATTGTGTGTGTACAATGGTCCTGCACTGTGTCATGTGGACCTCCTACTCACATTGCAGATAACTGCCCTCATATGTGATAGAGACACGCACTCAGTTCTGGTTATCATAGAATCACTAAGGCTGGAAAAGACCCCCAAGATCATCCAGTCCAACCATCCACCTACCAACGATATTTCCCTGCTAAACCATGTCCCTCAGTGGAACATCTTGAACATCTCCAGGGAAAGAGACTCAACTGCCTCCCTGGGCAACCTGTTCCCGTGTCTGGAAGAAGAAATGTGTCTGAGAAGAAATGATTTTCTTCTCTTCTTGGAGAAGAAATTTCTTCTAACATCCAACTTGAATCTCTCCTGGCGCAACTTGAGACCCCCACCTCCCTGCAACATCCTCTCAGGTGGTTGCAGAGAGCAATAAGGTCTCCCTTGAGCCTCCTCTTCTCCACACTGAACAATCCCAGTTCACTCAGCTGCTCCTCATAAGACTTGCGCTCCAGACCCCTCACTACCTTCATTGCTTTTCTCTGGACATGCTCCAGAGCCTCAGTGTCTTTCTGGTAGTGAGGGGCCCAAAACTGAGCTTTAGATATCTTGACTATATCCAAATCTGGTTAACAAATGTTAACCCTGTGTTAGTTTAAATGAGGAAACAAATTTTTAATAATCGTTAAATAGGATAAAGGCTGTATGACGTTTTATGTAAGTAACCCTCACTTACATAGACGTCACCATCAGAAAACACAGCATGAGAACATGGAGCTGATGCTTACACTTATATATGAAGCTGGAATACCGTGTCAAGTACTTAGCCAGACAGGCTGAATTCCTCACTGTAGTATGGCTCTGACTTCACTGTAACGTAACTGCAGTCCAGTCCAGGCAGAGGAGAGGGTGTCACTAGGTAAGAGGTTGGCATCTGTATGCCAGGAATAAATAAACTGAACCAGCAAAATTATTTAGAACATGTCAAAATCTGCAAACATTCATTTATGCAAAGTTAATGGTCAAAATGTAGTTGCTAGAAATGATGCATTCATTGAGTAAGGCTGTGTTATTTCTAAGGGCCCATAAAATTCCTGTGAAAAAGAATTACATGTATTCCTAAAAGATATTGCTTTAAACATGGTGCTCAAAGTCATTAACATTGTGATAATTCCTTCCTAATCAATCTCCTTACTGAGTGCTCACTAACAGGTATGTGCATAAAGTTGCATTTATTTTCCAGGAGAATTTTAAGTCAAACAGTATAGATTACCTCCTGTTATTCATTTACATGTGATTATAATGTTTGTTTAAAATGTAACTGTTTCCATTAACACTGCAGATAATTTCAGGTTAGCAGCTGCCGCTTGTCTCGTTTGAGCTGTTGGGCTTCTTGTGTTGTATCAGAAAGTTGTCACATCTGGATTATTAAGACACCCTGCTGCATCTGAGCAATTTTTATGCATAAGTTCTGAATTCCTATTTCCTGAAAGAAGATGCGTTTTCTGAATCAGGTGTGTTATTAGGAGAATCCCTTTCAGAGCAATTGGATGGTTATTGCTATACTTCGTGGAGTTTGTTGGCTTTTTTTGTTTCTCTCTCAGTGTTTTCAGGATGCTTGTGTTCGCCACCATCTTCTTAAGAAGTTCTCATTCCTGCAGCTCCCCTGATCCTCATGCTGCTGAAAATCTGTTGTATGTCAGTTGCATTTCGCCTACCATCATGAAAATTAAAACTATTTTGTCAGGTAGTAGCCCATACTATTTCTGGAAGTTCAGCGTGGCTATTCCTCACAGAAGGAAAGCCAAAACACTCAGTTTGCATCTTGGACAACGTGAGCTCGACCCACCTTACCCTTTATAACCAGCATATGGAAAAGTAGGAAAACTAACACATACACACGTTGTCTTATTCTCCAGAGTGGGAAAGCAGTGATTTTCATTGATATACTTAGTCTCTTCTCTTTTCAATTCCTGGAAGCTCTTTGCAACCTTGAATTTTTACAAAATAAAATGGATTTTTTTTTCACACACTGGAAATTTTTTATAGATAAGAGTATTTTGATACAGAAAAAAAATTGATATTACCCATGTTAAACCTTGATACTGATTTTAGCTGGGCTTTCACATGTGATGATATGACATTAGGGAGGGTGGAAGTCTTTCTGTTTGCTTCCTGCAGAAGTGTCCTTCAGACTTCAGAGGTGAGAAGCTTACACTACTATATAGTGTAACTTTTTGTGGGTGCTAAATTCCTTACAAATGTACCACCTGGGTGAAGTAAGCTTCAAGGAATTTGGGAAAAAGCAAAATGTAGTAAAAAGTGGTCTGAAATTAAGATTTATCAAGAAGGCAGTTTTTGAATACAAATCTAATTTAGCTGTGTGTTTTCTGAATAGCCACTGTAGTTCACCTCGAAAAGGCTTATTTCTTATACTCTAAGACAAGGTAAATGTCAGCGCCTGCTGAGTTCTCAGGGCGGCACTCTGCATGGTTAGGCAGTCACCAGTGCAGTCAGAAAACTGCACATCTGAATACAGAAGGAGAATTTTCCCTTACTTGCAAGGCTTCCTTTAGTTGGTGTCATAGGAGATAGCATTGCACCTCAGGCAAGAAAATATGACTTTAATGCTGGAGACAGATCTCGTGCTTCAGCACAGAGTCTGAAGTGTTACTGTTGTTTGTTTTTATTTTAGCAAGGAAAAAGAGCAATAATCCCAACTGGCAGTCCAAAAATAACCAGATTGGAGGGTGGAAGGAAAAGAAGGAAAAGGGAAGATAAAAATGGAGAGGTAAATTGCTTTCCGGTAGCCACAGTTCTCATGCAAGAAGGAGCAGAGAGGCACTATTGCATCAGGAATATGTGTATATACAGTGTTTCAGTGATGTATAGTGACTCTGGAAATGAGGAACAGAGACACCACGGCTACACCACAACATTTGAAATGGTTAATGAGATATATGGGAGATAAAGAGGAGGGCATCATCCCTGGTTCTCTCCTGGAGGTGGTAATATCTTGTGGACAGTTGTCTCATAAATTTCCTACATGCTTTCTGAATATTAGGCCATTACTCTTTCCAGTCCATTGTTTACTATAAGGTTATATCTCTCAATTCTGTTAGTACTTTTTAGTCTCACATATATAGTTCTGTTCCATGGGATTTGAGCACTGGGAAGGACTGATTCTTTGCAATGAAAAATGGTGGTACAGCAGCTGATTCTTACTTGTCATTCCTCTTTCCCTGATCATCAGATTATTGGTATTGTGCATGCTGTGGGTTAACAGCATGTTTAGGTCCTGATGTGCTGATACTGTACATTTCCTTCACATTTGCACAAATGATACACCTCAGCTGCAGTGGAAAGAATGAATCCTGAGATTAATTCCCTCATCTTCTTCTGCTTCAGAAGAACTGAGCTGTGGTATGATATTACTTGGGCACTAGAAATTCAAAGGGAGAAAAACAGAAACTCTGAGACTCCTACAGCTGTCTGAATCCATCTTGATGGCTATTGCTTTTTTCCTCATGAAAATAAATTTCAGTGTTTTCTCCTGAACATTTTAAAAATTCAGTGTTTTATTCTTGAAAATTACTGCTGCTAGGTATTACATTGGCTGCCTTTTTAAATATTCTGGCCATAAATGCAACACAGTGGGATATTTTAGCAGTAATGCATACTTCTTCATACTATTTTACTATAATTTCACAGCAGTATTTTATATTATATATTTGAAACGTGGTAACTTTCTTCTATACTTTGTATTGGTGTTTGCAGTAAATGTACACAGTTTCCTCTGCTCATTTTTCTCCCCTATGCTGTGAAAGAATAGATGTAATGAGTAAAGACTGCAAAAATTCAAAGCTGAGCGGTATGGAGGAGGCTGAATTAACCCTTTTTGCAGAAGCAAATGTGGAGTCCAGCATCTGGGGTGGGATAACGGTGCAACAGATCAGACTGGGAGGCCAGCTGAATAGAAAGCAGCACTGTAGGCACTGGGGGGCATTGGAAGTACTCACAAACAATAACTTGTGCATCTCAGCAGTATGTCTTGCAATAAATACAGTCCCAGTCAATGTTAGCAAGTGTAGCCAGCAGGTCCTTCCCCTCTTTTTGGCATTTAAGAGATTGCATGAGGAGAACCATGACCTGTTTGAGGCTCCCCACTTAAGAAAAGACATTGACATGCTGGACTGAGGCCAGCAGAGTGCTACCAAGATGGCTGGAGAGCTGGAGTACCTATGAGGATGTGAAAGGAGAGGCCAGGGCCCTGGGTTTGTTCAGCATTAAAAAAAGGTTGCTGCTGCAAGGTTCTTCTGCTGTCTTCATGCGTCTGGGGCATTCTCAAATTCTTCTCAGGTGTGCATGAAAGACTGATGAAAGTGAAACACAGGAAATTTGAACAAAATGCTGGGGGGGGGGGGGGGGGAGAGGAATTACAAGGATAAAGTGGCTGGAGCAGATGTCCTGTGAGGCTATGGAATCTCCATCCTTGGAAGTAGGCTAAGCTCAACTGGACTTGCTTTGCACTGGATCCTTGAACATGGATTGTTGCCAATTTAAATGGCTCTGTGTGTACTAGTGAATTGACAAGAGGGAGATACACTGGATTTTCCAACAGGATTATGTAGCATAGGAAGTACCTCTTAAGTTAGAATTTTATGGGTGTTTATTATTTTATTTCTGAAACAGTTCTGGCTCTTTTGACTTAACTGACTTGAGGACCAGTCTATAGTTTCTCATTTTAAGATGTTTTGATTATTTGTGTATTTACCAGAGTTATAACTGTACAACTTCTGTCTTGTAATAACTCTAGAAACCGATAAGGACCTTAATGATAACAGTGCACCATTTCTTTGTAATCTTTGATCAGTTGAAGTAGATAACAAAATCAATTTCTGAATTATTCTCTTTTGAGCTTAGCTTGGATACTGTCTGTATGTAGTAGAAATGATTTACATTTATCTGTGTCTCAGTTTCTGCTTCAGGCTCTTTGCAAGTTTAGACAGATATGAAATGGATATCAGAGATTATAGTAGTATTTAGAAGCCTCTTTTCAAAACTATGATCCTAGAATCTGCTTTTTTTTATGTATTAATTTTAAATTCTGTAGTGCAAGATGAAAAGCAACCAATGTTCCTACCAGCTGAGACCCAATATAATCCAGTCTCTGATGGCATTACTTTGAAAAAAGAATGAGAAAAGGTGCATTTTGTGTATTTTTATTTTTAAAATCATTTACTTGCTTTGAACCCATTTGCAAGATGTTATTCTACCCTCAGGAGGCTGCTTTCATTGACTTTCTTGAGAGTGGGAGTTGCTTAACTGTTCACCTGCTTTGAGGCCATCAGGCTTGGTAACAGTCCAGTTAACAAAAAGTTTCCCAAGCAAATATTTGCTTGTACCAGTGTGATTTGTCTAACACAAATGGTTTGTTTATTGCTATATGTCATCCAGCTGCACGTGGTGGCCTTCCAATGTCTTCTCTCATTTCAGGAAAGGTGCTCTGCATCTCACCTGCCCTCAATTTAGGGCAGTTCATTCCACCTGCAGTAATCTGGTAGCCCTTTTATCCTGGGAGACCTCAGAGAAAGTTCTGAGCTGAATGTGTTATTTTGATGGTGGTATGTCTTTCCCTGATCTGTTCATATAGAAGTCACAAGCCCTGCTATGCTCAGACAGGTCAGGTTTTTTCCATATGTCCCCAGGTAAGATGCCAAGAAATACATATTCTCTTCTGAAATGGATTATTCAGTGTGCAGCCTGTTCCCTTTCCAAGTGGTCTCCGGTAAGCAGGGAACTAAGAATGAATTGTAGGCATTCACCTAGTAGTAGCTGCCATCTTGCATGGGGAGTGCTTAAGGACTAAGTGCTGTGTATGTCTCCATCCATGCTGCACCCATGGTTTCTGGGAACAATGGTTTCAGGTGTGAGTTTGCAGAAGGTGCAGTTGCTTTTGCAGTGAGGGACTAAACAGACTCTTGGTGTAGCTAGAATGAACTTTGGCACGCTAGTCAGGACAGTAGTATGGCACTGTGCTCTACGCCATTTCACAATTTCATGTTCTGTTCCACTGAGTTGGGTAGCAATTGGAAAGTGATTTTGGTGCTTGTCCTGGTAAAGACTATCAGTGATGCTGAAAAAGGAGAGAGCCCATTCTCCATGTTTCTGTTGCTTGGATTATTGGGGGTATGGCAAGAAAGAATAAAGAAAGAAGGGAATGTCTTGTGAAAATAAACTCTTTTTGTGTGGATTTTCTAGCCAGTACATCCAAATAAATGCTAATTAATTGCCAGCTTCCCAAAATGCATATATCTCCTAAGAACTGCTCAGAATGCTGTAAAAGAATTGTGTCATCAGTTTGGCCAGCTGACAAGGCATATGGCAAAGTCCTTTGTGATGCCTGTTATTGGTAATGATAGCTGTTTGTGTGGAGCGGTGCTCTTCTCTAAGCAAGAGTAGAGCTGTAATGCAGCAGTTGTCACTAAGTGGAGCAAACTGCAAAAGGACTAAAAAAAAATAAATCGTTGATCCTCAATTTCAGAAATGCTAGGAAAAAGGAAAGCAGTGCAGTCACGCAGGGGAGTTTCTATAGCAGCAGTGAACTGAAACACTCAGGCATATTGCCAAGAGCTCCAGTAAGTTGTTAATCAAAACTTCCAGGTTTCCTGCTAATCCAAGGTTCTGTCAGAATCAGAAGGGAGAACTGTCATATAGTGATGGGTTACTTAAATTCCATTAAAAAAAAAAGACTGTTTTTATCCAAAGTAGGCTTTTGTTCACCCAATAAAAATATCCTTCCTATTGGACTTTTAATTGAATTAATGTATGTTCGATATATACAGATACATTCTGATACTGTTCAAGATATTCTCTTTTGTTGGCTGCAATTGGGTGTTCCAGTAGTAACTTGCAAATCTTAACATCCCTCTTAGGAATGGGATAAGATAACATTCAGAAGATTAAACAGGTGTATATGTAAAGCAAACTGCTTAATTGCAAAGTAAAATTTGAGTAAACTTTGTATAGGCACTCTGGTGATCTGTATAGTTAACAGTAATATATAGCTTTGCTTCAGGTGTTGAATTAACTGAAAAATGTCAGCTACTTCCCTGTTTTTAGGGATAGCTGGCTTCTTAATATTACCACACAGTAGGCATTTTTCTTCAACTGATGCTGACAAATCCCATTATCTAGGAAATGTTTCTGTTGCATAAGCTTAACAACAGTGAAGGCAGAAGTGATTTCAGTCGTTTCTATCTTAATTTTCTGGGTGATGGATTTTTCAGTTCACTCTGAGGAGGAGAAAACGGCAGGACATAAAAGGAGCGCCTGCTCTTTAGCACGGCTTTCTCTTCCCACTGCTCATCTGGCAGAACCTTGGTGGGCCTGGTGAGGGAACTGCTGCTAGGCAGCAGGGCAGCCAAGAGGGAGTGGGGTCACCACTGTCGCTGCAGCATTAATCCACATGGTCTGGCACATCTGGGGGGGAAATTCACTGCTATGGGAATGGTTTAAGAATATGTGGGAATGCCAGTAAGCTTGGAGAGGTGTGCTCTTATAGGAGTTGTGCTGTCATAGAAACTGAGAGATGATGCATAAGCATTGGCTTTGCATGTAAGAAGCCTTAATTGCCTCTGGCCTGAGTACATCTTTGTGGAGTAAGAGATTTAGAGGGTCAGGAGACAAGTTGCCTCCTCTGTGACCACATTTCCCTGAAATGCTGTATGCCAACAGGATTCTTCCAGAGGAATTCTTAAGAATATTGATGAAGTAGAAACATAACCTCCATTTGGGTTTTGCTTTGTGGGGTTTTGTTGTTTGCTTAGATTTGTGTTGTGGGTTGTTTTTTTTTCTGTTGTTTTGTTTTGTTGTTTGTTGTTGTTGTTTTTTAGAATAACTTGTGACAGCTGATTTTTAGGAGTATAGGTTTGATCTGTCAAAATGCAGTAGAGGAATTTGCTGATGTGGAAGTACAGTGCTGTAACATCGCTTTATTGGTCTCAAATATCATGATATAGTTATTATTTATCCCCTACATTTCTGCTTACTAGAATTTCTGATATTGACAGTAGAGTTGTGAACATTGTTAAGAGTCCTTTGTGACAGGGTAAATCAGCCAGTTATGGGGCAGACGACATGCTTAATGGTCCTAGGAGAAATTGGACTGCAGTAATAAACTAGAGAAGCTGGTGGATATAAACTGAAACAATTTCAGTCCAATATGGACAACTGGTAGTTGTTTGGCTTTAGCTTGCTACTTTTACGCTGTAGCTGCATAAGAAGTGTATGGCTTGCCTAGGCTCCATTGCTGGTTTAGAGTGCTAAACTCGAGTGCAAATACAGGATGAATAAAACCAAGGCTAACAACTTCAGATTTTCCTGCAAATCAAGCTTTATGCTGGGGTCACTGGATTACTTCTACTTTTTTGCTATTTTGACAACTCTCTTGAAAGTCCTGTCCACATTTCTGTCCAGTGGGAAGCTGTCAGTTTAGGTACGTGTCAGACAAAAATAATTAATCAGGTAAGTTGACAGCTCTGAACATGACAAGTTGCAGTGGAGGCTGGAGATCTTGCGCATACACTCTGAATTGTGTCTGGCCTATGGTGGAGCGTGATTGGTGATGAATTCAGCGGTTACAAATTGCACATGAAATACGTCTCCACATTTGGTTCAGACTCTGCAGCTGTTGGAAAACCGGGTAGCTAAACTGGGCTACTGCCTGAGTGCCTTTCCTAGACACTGAAAAAGTGGGGATACATCTCATCTTGAATGGCTAGATGAAGTTTTGTGCTGAATATTGCCCTTGGATTATTACTGATGGTGTTTGTCTGTGACCCTGAAATTCATGACTGGCTCTAATTGAGGCAGGGCTGACTGATTTATGAAGACCACGTCTTTATGGTGGCCTTCTTCATTTCTGCTTTTCATGGAAACAGGAAAAAATAGAGAGAAACTGAGATTCTTCAATCCTTTTCAGTGGTGTTTTTCTAGAAATCCAATTACAAAATGATCAGGAAGCTTTTCTCAAATCTTGTCCTTGTGACAGGGTTCTTTCTTTTGCAGCAAGAGATTTTTAACAAAAAAAAAAAAAGTGCTTCATACTGGGCTCTTTTTAATGAAATGCAGTAACCCTCCTGAACTTTAAATGTGAATTAAATTGCTTTTTTTTTTTTTTTGTAATCTGGCAGAGAATGATGGTTTGATTTTTCAGTTTTAAACAGCTGCTCCTTTTATGAGATGCGTAGTGAGTTACAAATGTAAATTTCATCTAGGATAAGTACATGAATTTTCTACTGCAATTGGCCCCCTGGCATTCTGTCCCCAAAATGAGGATAAATTAGGGATATAAGCTGAAGGAGGAACATGCCCCTGATATCAAACATAATTTGTTTTAAATATCACATTTATTTTAGTTCCTTGAATTATCAGATTACTAAGGAGAGGATGGAAGACCACTGGGGATCAGGTGATCCTCTCACAGGTGTTTTCTAGATTTTCCATGAAGATGGTAGAAAAATGTGTTGCTGAAATCCCTGTCTATAGAAAAAAAAGTTTTATTCTAAGAACCACATTTACGGTCATCACTGATTCATATCATTGTGTTACATGTTTCAGCTGGGTTCCTTTTGCCATAATTTCAGCTAACAAGAAAATGAGTCTCTTCTCTGAACTGCATTTAATATACCATTTCTGTTTTTCACATCCAGCCCACATGGTGCTAAGCCTGAATAAAAGCAGATTGGCTTCCTTTTTTATTCAGACTCTCTTATGTATATAAGGATTAGCAAAAGAACTACATCAAAGTTACAACCCACTGAACATGCACTTCTTTTTTTTTTCCATGAATTGGGTCCAACTTCTGTTTAAAGAAAGCTGGTTAAGGGACTGGGTAGTTTCTTCACATTCTGCACAATGAGACTCCTTCCCAGTTTACAGATCAAGCGACTGCTGTTATTGGGAGCTAGAGAAGCCATTTTCCTATCAATTCAAGTGAAATATTAGTCTTGCCCTATATAATAAGCTTAGTGAGTATTTACAGGGTAAAAAAGAGTCAGTAAAGAATCACTAGAGATCTTGAGTAGAATATGAATAGATTACCTTTTTTTGGTCTCAATGAGAGGAAGCTGAAAAATATGCCAGCTATTTAATTATTAACATCCAGTATAAATCAATAGCAAAATAGGCTTTGATGATGATCTTCAAAAGGTTTTTACTCATTACGCCCCTCACAGACAAAAAGTAAGCCTGAACACTAGGGGTTTAGCCTACGTTTCTCTTAACTGTATAGGAAGGTTACCACTGTGATGTTGCACTGGCTTTAATAGCAGTAATTAATATAGCACATTTAAGCGTGTTGGCATTTGGGGCTTCATTGTTAGCCCGGAGTATACCTGGATAATTCCAGAAGCACACATGACAGACTAATGAAAAATATTCACCTAAATCCCACTGAAATTAATTAAATTGTCTGATAGGACTGTCTGCTGAATTTGGACCAATGTGATTCACGTGCACTGCAAGGAGCGATGTCACCCAAATATGCACTTCTGCTTTAGGGCAGTGTTCTCCTGCCACCTTCCAGGAAGATAACAAGAGCAGCTTCTCAGGGATTCCTACAAGTTCTGCATCCTTCACACAGTTTGAATTTGTATACCTGTTTTGGAATTTTAGTTGATATTACAGAAAATTACTGTAAGTAAGCCCCTGGAGAGTGATTTACCTACTTTGTATACCAAAGATGTTTCAAGTAATGGGGCTGGGAGGAAGTGTGGGATGTGAAGCAGGATGGGCAGGTGGAGAATAGTTTAATGCAGGAACTACTGACAGTGTGAAAAAAATGTAATGTTAGAATGTTAGTACAGAGTAGGGGTTCCCAAAATTTCTGGGTCTTGAAGCCATGCTGCAAAATATTCAAAACCTATAGCTTCTTCCTGGATTCCCTATAGCTATCCAAAACAGGATCTTTCTCTATTCCTTCTGAAAGTCCCCACCCCCTTATTCCATATTTCTTCTTCAACTAAATCCATGTCCTTCCACTGTCTGCCTGCTGTAACTCTGTGTTGCTTGCCCTCCCCTGCTTCACACCCCAGTACACAAGCTGTGTCTGTTGCCAGTCCTCCAGAAATTCTCTCCGCTGCCGCCCATGCAACTCCTCAGCCTCGTCCCTGCTAGAAATGTGCTCACAGCAAACTGTGCCCTGGTTCTCTGCTCCTACATTTTCCAGGTTGCCTTACGTGCCTTCAGTTGAGTGGTTGTCTGTTACGTCAATTTCGCTTCATACAGCAAGACTTTGGGGGAGAAGGAAAAAGCAGAGACTGGGCTGGAGGGCAGCAGCTGGCCCCTGTGAACCTCTTTTGGCTACAGGCCTATTTCTGGATATTCTTTGTGCTACTCGGTGTCTCAGAGGTGGGCTTGCTGATGAAGTTCTTAAGCCTTCTGGTTTGCCCAGGGGTCATGTAATAACATTTATCGCATGCTGTTCCTCCTGATAACTTTTATGTTTTTCTTATGATGATGCAACTCAGACTGAAACTACATATGCAGTTGTTCATATGTCCTATTTTACTGCCTTCGCGATTCTGATCAATGCCATTATGTTATAGTTTATACTCCTATTTTTTTAAAACATCTGTTTCAGGAACTTTGATACAAAATGCTCTCATGGGGTAGTTTGAAAATCCGATGTTCAAAAACCTTATTTTGAAGTTCATGTGCTTTATAACTTGTGTGCAGTTTGCTCAGTGTGATTGCTTTACCTGTAGTTATTTTCTAGTGTAGTGATACTGGTCATAGAAAGAAATTTCTCTTGATAAACAAACCTCCACAAACGGCCACAGCAGAAAGGTCAGAGCGTATTCTTTTCTTCCTTCCCTTACCTCCCCATACTTATGCTTTTCGATGGCTGTTGTAGTGCTTCCTTCAATTCAGTGATTAAGTGGATCTCTTCCACTGCTTATGCCGGTCTTGTATTGCTTGGTGTGGTGTTAATGGTTCACACTTACTGTTGTTTTATTGTCTATTGCCAAGTCAGTGTAAGCCTGTGCAGACTCTATCTCTACACCTTCAGAATTTGAGATTTATTGCCTTCTCTCAAATGTGTGTCTGCCTCTTGAAAGAACAAAGTACTTCTGCCAGGATGACAAGATTTCACACGTTGAGCCATCCTGATCATCCTACCATAATCTCAGAATAATAAATCTTCCAAAATACCACATTTTTCTCTCTAGCAGTCCTGTTAATGTACAAGATATTTGCTAAGGAAAATATTTTAGTACTATGAATCATTTTATTAGAGTTTCATCATTTTTCCACAAAGAAAACTCAGAATTATTCATCAATACAGAATAGCATGAAATGAAATCCAGATTGTTGGTTGTTTTTCTATCATAATCTTAAATTTCACCATTTAAGAGGATTTTTTTTCAGTATTTTTGTTCATTAAATCATACTTGGAAGTGAGTTATCTTTTCCATGCTGTGCCCTTTCCTTTTTCCTTTGAGTCATTTTTTATTGTGGAGAGCATCATACTTCAGTTCAACTCATTTACAGAACAATATTATGCTGATAGTTACATCACACTTCCCAAATTCTTCATTGGATACTTAAAGTGAAAAAAGCTTAGCAGTAAGTCATTTCGGAAGGTACATTGCTGGCACATTCCTGAAACTTACTGAGCTAATGGTGTGAATTCACAGATTGCTTTTTCACTTATATTTCCTTAAACAGTACTTCAGAAGAAAGTATGTAATGATTCACTACACGCAGTTTTTTTTGTTTCTGTGACTTGATCAGGAAAGCTCATATTACTGAAATACTTGATAAATAGTATCAATTGGAATCCTAATTAACCTAATCAGTTCTCACTGAGAGTATGGAGATATTCCAGCTGCTAGAGGTTGATTTAGCAAGTGTATCTTGCTTTTATGTCCAAGCAGAGCCTTAATTATTATAAAAGGTAAGATCTTTTCATGGAATAACATGCATTGTTTTCAGTTAACTGTTGTTAATAAAACAGAATAAAGTAGATGAGTTGGAAGAGGACCTTCAGTGATTGAGTCCATCTGTGTGACCATTTCAGAGCTAACCAAATGCCTCTGGAATACTGACATGCGTTAGGCACTGATCACCTCTCTAGCAAACCCTCTCTGGTGCTTGACCGTCCTTATGCTCAGCAAATTTTTCCCTCATGCCTTGTCTGACTCTCTCCTGGCAGCTCTGTGCCATTCCCCTCCTGCCACTGATTCACAGGAGCAGAGCCCAGCACTTCCCTCTGTTTCCCCTCCTCAGGAACCACAGAGCAGTGAAGTTGCCTCTTGGCCTCTTCTCCAGACATTGAACAGCCCAATGTCTTCAGCCTCTCCTCACAGGACATGTTCTCCACCTCTCTTGTCAGCTCTGGTGACCTCCTCTGCATGGGGAACTGTATTTCAAAACTTAAAAATATGATATTTATTTTGGCCATCATCCTTTATGGAAAAGAACCATTTTCATATCATTTCAAATATTTAGCAACCGATGACTCAGCTAATTATCATCTGAATCATTTTGTTTCCTTGTGTATCCTCAAAACTGGGCTATTTTAGAAGAAAAATGCAAGATCTAAGATCTTGCGGGAAGTGGTTCTTTGTGGAATATGCATCTTCATTGTATGCTCCATAGCATAAACTTTTTGTCTTAAGGATTGGTCTGTTTCTCTTCACAGTGCACCTAAAAAATTTTCAGGTATTGCATCTTCTGAGTTGCTTGGCGATATTCAGAACACCTTATTGCTCAGAATATGTTTTTGTTCTGGTGAAATTAGTGATTATTCTCCAGATTTTCATTCCTGTTTTTTTTTGTTTTGTTTTGTTTTTTGTTTGTCTTTTTTTCTCCTCAAATCAATCTCTTTTCCTGGAACTCATAGGAGTATGATATAAAAAAGGTGTCTCTTTCACTGGCAATCACCAACATTGCACTGGCATTCCTAAATTTTTCCAGTTTTGAAACTGGAGTTCAGCCATGCTGTTAAAGCAAAGTTGACTCTTGTGCTCTGCTTTGGAGCTCTCCACAGGCTTGTGGAAACGCTTACCTCCTAGCACAGAATATTTATACCTCTCCCCCCTCCTTTTTTTTTAAGCTGATGCTGACCAGTTCTATTTTGATTAGTCCAATATCAGAGTTGAAATATAAAGTCTGAAAACTGAGATTTTACTTAAATTGAGCTAAGAGCTTTTTGTCTAGTCAAAGCTAATTAAACTGTCTCTGTAGACTGTGGCATGAAATGGACATTCCCATTTTTAAAGTGCTGTGATAGTTTAGAGGATGTAGAGATGCCTGTTAAGGGAGAATGGCAACTTGAAAGATCAGTGATACCACTTAAAACTGTATTTCTATGTTTTGTTCAGGTGTAGAAGACTGAACTGTAGAGAATGTACAGGGCATTGCTGCCTGATTGACCAAGAGCGGCATATTTTGTTGCTTCAGTAGAGGGAAAGAACCTGGCTATATTTAGAATGATTGATTAATGTATGTAGTTTCAAAAGCAACCTGACAAATACACTGCCCAAAGTTTATTCTTTTAAATTGTATCTACCTGCGGCCTTCTTCCACTCTGTTATTAAATGACATTATCTGTAGTATGAGATGTAAATTGGACTGTTAATAACTATGGACAGTGGCTGTAGCATTTACTGTTTTATCTGTAATGCCTGGCACATCTCTTGGTACTGTGAAATATTAATAGCAGCAGCTGGTGGTAGGAAAGTAGGGCTATCAGCACTAGCAGATCGTTGGTTTTTCGTTCCCTGCTATGGAAACAAGTGTTTTCGGTCCCCTTGACTATGAAAGGCTGTCTCACTGCGCTAATGAATGAAATGCTCATGTCCCCACTCTGCACATAGCTGACGCACATTAACTTTAAGCAGGTGATTTGCCACATTGAGGTTATTAGATCTTCAGATGTAGAACCATTTGACAGATTGGTATCTAAATTAAAATTGCCTGGCTGTGAATACGCAAGGATGTTAGGAAAACCATGTGAGAAGGCTTATTAAGCTTGTGCATGTGCGTTTATTTCTAGTAACTGCAGGCTATATATCACTTACCTGGACAAGAGAGCTGCATTAAGGCTTGTCTAGCTTATCAAGGGAGAAACTAGTATTTAATATCCTTTACGGTAGGTGCTATCTTGCTGTTATAGTTGTTCAGATGCATCTTCAAAACTCATCAAATATCATCCTGCTATATAAAACAAAGATCTTGTTGGTACATCAGAGGTTGAGCAGTCTGAGAAAGTTGGTTGTCTCATACCATAGCTAAAACTATGGTTAAAAATGATCACTGCTTGCTTACTCCTCAGTAATGTCATTTTCTATGAAATTTAAGCATTTAGCTTAATTTACTATCATTGAAATACTTGGTAAATATTCTCTGGATGTCTCATGTAAGTCAAAGTTCACTTCCTTCGAACTAGTAGCTAAATACGCATTTTTTTCCAAAGCATACTTAAAGTGTCTTATTTATTTGTCCTTGTTATGTGAATCATGTTGTCATCATTAATATCAATTGTTTCTATTTTTTCTTCACTATTTGACATACATAGCATACGCCAGTTAGTAAGTAGTTATGCAAGTGAGTATTTATATGGTATTTTCACTTCTTGTAAGCAGAGTTTAATGTTGGTTTTGCTATTTTTGTGTTTCCTTTAAGTAGTAGTAACCCTAACATTTCTTAGAATTCTTGGCCAAAACATTTTTTTTTTTATATTTAGTTTAAATATCTCCCTTCATGCTTAGTCTTGGAAAAGTGATGTACTTTTCTCTGATTTGAATACATGAACTTATTTGACATATTTGTGTCATACAATTACCAATTATCTTTCACTCCTAGACAGTTTTATTGATTTGTGGGTGTAAAAGATTACTTTGTAACCTTGCCTGAATAATTGGATCTTGGAAATGCTTTATAAACATAGTCCACTGAGAAAATGTGCAGATAAATGTAAATATATATGCAACCACAAACTGATGCACATTCACCAGAGATAATTGTGTATATCTATGCATTTATATATAGCCACAAATATAGAACACGAAAAAAAGCATCAGAATAAAATTCTTTTGAAAGCTCTAAGTCAGTAAAATGCACTTAAGATGACATTAGCGAAGGAGAGAATTTTCCAATGGTAGGAACATCTGTAATGTTCCTATTTTTTTTATTCTTGGGTTTTGGGGGAAAAAAAAAGTTGAAAACAAACCCCAGGGATTCCATGATGTCAGATTGTATTGATATCTACATATGCAGTAATTATCTTTAACTCCTCAGGTACTTGCCACTAGTTTATGAATTGGTTGTAGCAGTTAGTTGTCCTATGTGTACCAGCCACTAGAGGGGGAATGAGACACGTTTTTTCACAAAGTTTTGCAGGCATTCGGTTGCAGAAGAGAAATGTCTAGGGATTCTTCATTTTAAGCTGTGTAGAGTAAAGTCTTATGGCTATTCTAACATGGCGTCCTCTAGGTCTAATTCTTATTTCAAATTAATAAAATCACAGAATAAGTCAAGAAGGGGAAGATCTCTGAAGGTAGTCTGGTCCTCAAAGCAAGGCAACCCTCCCAGGGAGCCAAATTCCAAGTTTCAGCATGTTCTTTGTCTAGGTGGGTTTTGAAAGTCTCTGAGGATGGTGGTTCTACAGCCTTTCTGGGCAACTAGATCCAAATTTTGACATTCAGTGTCCATGGTGACCTTGTTTTTCCTAAAATGTAATTGGCTGTACTCAGCTGGGCTTAATTCAGCATATCTTTGTCTTTAAGCAAAGTCCAAAATCAGATGTGGTTCTCTGGGTGTGGTGTCACCATTGTATGCAAGTGCTTTACATAAAAAAAATGTTAATGTTAGATGTTGCGAAGGAGTAAGAGAGATAATAAGTATTGTGTTTTAAATATATGAAAACTCAGCTCTGTGTTTTTCAGAGCTCTTGGTATTCTACTATGCCTCTAAAGAAAGGCTTCCATGAGTGGTAGTTGTGAGCACACTGAGATGTAAAATGTAGTGTGAATACAACTGTAGGGATTGCTCTTAATAATATTTTACATCAGTTTGTTTACCATTTTTCTGACGTAGTTCTTGATTTTTCTTTTTTTTTTTTTTTTTTTTTTGCTCTAAATGAAGTGCATTGGTTCTGTAAGAGAAATTGGGTTATTCTTTCAATTCATATAAAACCGAGTAGGTTTGTATGGAATAGATGAAAAAGACTGATGAAATTAACATAATGTTTCTGAGAAATGCACCCTTACATCCAATCTAAATGTCTCCTCTTTTAGTTTGAAACCACTTCCCCTTGTCCTATCACAGCAGATCCTGCTAAAGAGTAGCTAGGAATCAATGTTAAGTGAACTATGCAAACCTGTGCTCTCACCTGGGTGATCATTTGTGTACACTTACCCCAGGTTTTCAGTATGGCTGAAAAGAAAAGTCATTCAAAATATTTAAGAGTTACAAATCCATCTGCTTGACTGGCCAAGGCAGGAATCCCCTTGTTCTAGGTCATGGTAGCACTCAGAGTTGTGTTGTTTGATTTTTCGTTCTTAGGTAGGAATCAGAAGTGTTCATTTATTTGTGAGAGTTCAAGAGTTGTTAATACTTACACACAAAGTCTCAATTTTAGTAGGTATAACAGCTGTGTTGATACTGTTGTCTGCAGTTCGGAGTGCACTGGGCCCTGTTACAACTTAAAACAAAGATACAGGATTAGAATCAAGTAGCATTTGTTTTCATGAAAACTTCACTATGTGCAGAATAAGCAAGGAACAAAATACTCAGAGTTCCCTGCAGTAAGTTTACTTTTCAGCACAGAGTACCAGGAGCTACCTTAATATGCTGCAGAATTACAGGAAAAGAGCTATCATTTATAATTGCCATCATTTCTACAGATGTTCCTATGTTACTGTTGTTACTCTAAAGCAGGTATGCAGTTAATACATTACCAATGTGTGCAGTCTGAACTATTCACCTTTGTCTGCATTCACATCTCAAGATGTGCTATATCAGTTTGTACTGTTGAATCCACAAACTCAGCAAAACTGGAAGTCTAATCCATAAAGATTATTTTACATAAATAAGCTTATGTTGCAAAGCTATTAATCTCTTTGCTCTGATAAGATCTCCAAATGTAAGTATGATTAGATTTTTTTTTTTCAAGTGTGCACTGGAGTAAGGTTTCATAAGATTCTTAAGGTTACAGTGTATGTAGGTCGTTCTAAAAGTCATGCTGCTTATTTATTTCCATGGAAATGACAATAGATACAAAGAACACAATAACACAGTTTGATAGAGCAAATTTTCAACCACAAAACACTATTTTTCAACATAGTCATCACCATTAGTGTATGCATTTTTGCCAGCGATGAACAAGAGCCTGCATGCTGTGCTTGTAAAAATCTACACCTGGAGGTGACCCACTGTTGCCGCTGCTGAAACCCACCGTTCACTGCCTCACTGTGCTCACATCCACTGTTCAGTCTCCAGAAACATTCAGCAAGTGTCAAGGAATGTCAGTGGGTGATATTTTTTCCACATGGAGGAATCCAGTTTTACTTCTTTGTTTCATACATGCCATTCTGTCAGACTTGCCCTCTGCTGCCATCTCTCATATGGTAACAACATGTAATGGAATACTGATGGGAAGGTTCAATCTCTACTGCCATACCACCAACAATTACCTCTGAAGTCGTGGGCCAAAACCATAAAATAGGAGGCATTACTTTCAGAGCAGTCCTTGTTGAAAAGCATTCTCATGCTCCTGTTTAAAAAGAAAGAAAAGATCTTAAGAACATCCTGTGAAGTAATATTTCTTGTTTTAAGGCCTTGTGTGCTTTTGCATCTTGAGCGAATTATGGCTCAGTGCTTGTGGTTTTTTTTTTTCAAACTGCGTAGTCATCTCATTTTATAGAGGGCAACAGTAGACTAAAGAAATGAGGAGCAATGTATACGGTCATATAAAGTGAGACCTTCATAAAAATAAGCTTTTAATCAAGATTTTGTCAATTCCATTCCTCTAATTTAACAATTCAATGCATTTCCTTTCTTAAAAGACATTGGATTTGTCTAGTTTTGATTTAATTTTTTTTGTAAGTCTTCTAAAATGTTATTTGTGATAAAATCCTAACCTTTAATTTGATTTCTTTTTTGGCAAATGTTATTATCATGTTTTTATGGGTTTATTTGCATATAGTACTATGTTCAATAATATTTCAAAGATAGGCAAGGAATATTTTTGGGCAGCGGTATGCTTCACCTGTATTAAGCTTAATTTGGTACAAGCACTGAGATCATTCAAGTTTATGACATCATGCATAAGTTTCTTCTGGAAATAAACTCAGAGAGGTCTTGAAGTTATGTAAATAGTACTCATGTATTCTAAAGATTCTTCTTTTTATGTTATCTCTGTTTACATAGACCAACTGAATTAAAAATACTTACCCTTGATCAATTCATACAGTGGAATATACGCTGAAACCTGAAAAGTGGCTGTGATGGCTTGAAATTGATAAGCTGTAGAAATGCTCCTGCATTTCCTATATATGTGACAGTGTTCCAGCTGTGTCCCCAAAACCTGCTGTGTGAGACCAAGCAGTGTTTCCTGCCCTGCCTGCCATGTCCTGCTTCCTATAGAAGGGAAACCACACAAGCATTCAGGCTAATTGGAGCCACCGCTCCTGGTAATAACATACAGAAGCAGGACCTCAAAAAGGGGAAAATAGAATTTTACTTTCTAAATTTCCAAGTCACCTCCTGCAAACACAGGAAGTGTGGCTGATTTCCTTTGCTGGCACCAATTATCTTTTCCTACACCACTTCATATGCAACTCAGGGATGCTGTTCTGTTCAATGCATTCAATCTTGAAAGCTTCCTGAAATAGCCTTGGAAAAGAAATTAAAGTCTAGAATGACTTTTTGAAAGGTAGAAAGAAATGGCTATTAAAAGCTGACTGACAGGATGGCTTCCTGGCTGTTGTCAAATGGAAATGGAAATTAAATTTGGCAGAGTTCATGAGTGATGCCACGCTAAGGAGCTCTCAATCAGTAGCAATGTAGGTAGGACCTGTCATGCCCATTTGCGACAGAAGTTGGGATCTGATGACATAAAATTATCTTCAGACTGTTCTCCTTGAACCAGCCTAGATCCTGTCAGATTCCTGTTCACTGCACACCTAATAACACAGTTGCATTTAAAAACTTTCAGATTCGAAGTCTTTCTATTCAGCTTTCTGTGTTGTAGTATATAATATCTTCACTATTTCAAATTGAACTGAATTTCTTTACGTGTTTAAGCTTTAGCTCAGTGTCATGCAAATTCTGGCCTACCCAATTGTGAAAAGGGTTTATTGGATCACTTAAATTCCAATATTCTAAGCATGAAGTTTTCCCAGTTACTAGCTCTTCAGTTTAAAAGAAAAAAAAAATCACAGATATATCTTAAAGGATGGCATTTAAATGTTCTTTTCATGTCATGAGCATTTAGCACAACACAATTTGTCCTCATATCTGATCTTTCTAAATGAAAAAAACTGTTTATGTTACCTATTTCAATGAATGTTCAGAAGAAATTCAGTAAGGAAGATATTTATTTACTGAGAGAGTGCATCAACTTGAAATAATGCAATGAAGAGTTTACAGATGTATTTGTAATAATTTGGAGAATGTAATAAAAATAAAAAACAAGGGAGGGGGAACAACTTTTCTTCCAGGGATTATAAAATCAAATGGAAATATATCCTTCTGGCAACATCTCTGTGGTGACTGTAAATATAAGCTAGCTGTGATTTCAAAAAGTGGACAAGCCTTGTGAGTTGTTGCACGTTTTGCATGGCCAGATTTTGAGGTGAAGGCTTCACTACCCAACATTTTATCAAGAGATACAAGATCTAATTGTAAATGTTTCAGCACATAACCCTTTATTTTGGAAGTCTGAGTTGCTCATTTAGTTAGTTTAATATCCCCGTGCAAAACTTTAGCATGTGGATTAAATGGAGCTTATTTTAGCATCTTTGCTTATTTATCTAGAAGCACTTTCAGGTACTTGAGTTCTACACTAACATTAAACAACAGCTTGTTTTGTTTGTTCTGTAGCAATGTGAAATTGAAAAGCAGCTTTGCAAGCAGCTACCCTGGTAGATTAAAAGCAAATTATCCATTTTTCTGGTGCAATTTGAAACATGTGTAAAATAAGAACTCTTAGTACCTATTGAAAAAAAAAAAAATTATTTTAAAAGTGCATTTTCTTTTTTTTTTGACGTGAACTTAGTTCCTGCCTCTTAATAGTACTTTAAAATAATAATATTAAAAAAAATTGAAAAGAAAAGAAACCTGAAAGGCGAAGTAACTGATTCAGTAAAGCAGAAAAGTCTCGTTAGGGACCTTCCATGGCAGCTCCATGCTGGCATTTGATCATTCAGCTGTAGTGATTCAATCATTCCACACAGCTAACTTACTGTGTTTCTTCATTCACGTCACAGGAGATTATGTGAAAACCCTGACCAGTCTTTGCCTGCGTAGGCAGACTGAACTAATCTGTATTCCTGCATGCAGAAAATAAGGTCCTGGCTTGTAACCTTGTTAGCAACTACAGGGAACCTTTCAATGTAATTTGAAAGTTGGAACTTTGGGTTTGAAGAGAAGGGAGATTAGAAGCACTGCATGGCTTCCTGCTAAACAAGAGGAAGATATTAGTCCAGTCAGAAATCTCCTACTTCAAGAAGCTTTGTATTAAATAGATATATTTATCATCAGAGTTTGTTTTTTACAGGACAAAATGGCACAGCAGGGACACAGTTTTTTTTTTTTTTTTTTTCTGTGAAGTAACTGAGTAACTCAGCTTTAGATATAAATTCATTTAGGAGAAGAAAAACTGAGACGGTAACAAAGTAGCACAAGCAATTAAATATAAAGAAAAGTGTAGGTTTGAGAATGGTAGCACAGCTTTAAGTATGGGTAGCACAGCTGCCAAATGGCTTCACTGGAAATGTTTCATATTACTACTATTAGTAGTGGGAAAAATAAAATAAAGATATTCCTATATTGCATTCTCACACCTTCTACAAATTCTCTAGAGCTGTTGTAAGTGCCTGTTGCCATTTTGCAAAGAGTTTCAGGACTGATTTTGCAGTGATAGTTCAGCTAAATTACTCTGTGGTCCAGTAGTATGTTGTTACTATGATACTTCATGTCATTAATTGAGGATGAGTTGACTCTGTGCAAATAGGAGAGTAAAAGTTTCAAGGTCTGCTAGAAAGCTCAACTAGAAGGAAAACTCTTGCAAGAGAGATAATGTGGACAAAATAAAAGAAGTGGTCATTTGTATGTCTTTTCTAAGTCTTTGCATTTTCTATCTTCTACTCTTATTTCCAGCTTCAATACATAGTCTAATGCATTTTCATCCTAAATATCTCCTGTTTTTCTATGATTCTAATCAAAACATAGTTACAGAGCTTGCAGAGACTCTTCTATGTTGATACTCACAAGCATTTTGTAAAACAGTTACAATAAACTGTTCCTTCTTTCCCCTTTCCTAACTGTAAGAAACAAGAGAAGAGAGAGGAAAAAAGAAATAGCTGTTCGAATCATCAAGACTGACAAAAAATTCTTCAGGGTAGCTCTGTGACTTGATTGTTCTTGATGTTCGTTCTCTCACTTCTTAATCATTTTGTGTTTAAGATACCCATTGCAACATGATGGAAGAACTGTATGTTCTTCTGATCAAGAACTGTGATTGCGGCTTCTTGGCACATTTACAGATAATTGGTTTGAATGATTGTTGCAGTAATATTTTATGTCTGGGAGCTGATAGTATTTCAGTCATTGCTATCATAGATCTTGTTTTCTAGACTAAGAAAAAGAAAACCACTTAATAAGGTGTTTTGTATTAAAAACATCATTGATCTCAGTGAAAAGGTTATTGTTCTTAATAAAGAACTTGGTTGTTGTCTGGGAAATGTGTCATTAAGCAAACAGCAAAAAAGATATTAATAACCTTTTGTCCTTCTTAACAGGCAAACATTATGTCACAGCAAGTGTGCAATGTTCTTTTTCAATCTACATTATGAAGTGATGTGTGAAATTTATCTCTTTTGAGTATTAGTGAGTATTAGTGAAAGTTTGGTCATTTATTCAGATGTTTTACCTGGTCTCCAGCTTATAACAGATTGAAGGGTGATGAAAGAAGCAAAACACAACACCATCTCATAGAATGAGGGGAAAATAAATATAAAACAATATTATTTTCTTCTGTGATTTTTTTAGCCATTTCTTCCATTATTGAAGCCTAAAAAGAGCAATTTCAGTAATTTATTTATGAAATAGGTTAGCATAACATATGAACATACCCATTTTTCCATAACTGCTTTGGATGATAAATGGATTTTGTAAGACTTTATTTATTGGATAGTTGTAGTGTACAGCAAAACCCTTAAAGCTGGAAGCACTATAAAAGTGTAGGCTTAAAAAATAGGCCCTTTATCTCAAGCTTCTAGTAGACTTTCAAAGGTGAATAAAATTCTCGGTGATAAATTCACAAGACTAATATTAGATTACTTGCTCTTTCAGATGGCAAAGATGATTTGATATTATTTATGAGGCAGCTGGTTCCTGAATTATTTTATAAAATAAGTGTTAACAAAAAAACTCTATTCATGCTGAAAAATCCACATCCTATTGTGTCATCCAGAATTCCAAATGTATGGCTAGAAAATAATTATTTTGAAGTTGCTGAGCTATAAAATAAGATAGAATCTTACTGAGATAAACAAATAATAATGATTCTCTACAAAAAATTTACACAGAATTTTCTTTTCCAGCCATGAGTTCAGTCATCTAACAAAATGCTCTTACGTTAGTGAAAATTATTTAGAATAAGTAAATTTACACAGTTTCTTCTTCCTACAGAAAGCAGCTCAGTATTCTAAATGAAAGCTTGTCTTTTTGTTTTTCCCTTCTTCGAGGGGCATATGTGAAGTGAAAACTGTGAGGAAGAGACCCACTAACACCTGTGTCTGATGGAGCTTATCAGACCAGTCTGGAATTCAGAAAACAGCTGTGGCATTGTGCTTAGTGCCCAGAAAATCTCGTGGTAATGATGACATATTTGGGTGGTGTGAAGTTGCCAATGAACAGTGCTCCCATCAATAATTGAAAATAGTAACACTGAATGTGAGGTGGTGTCCTAATTAATAGGAGGGGCTTACTCAAATGAAGACTTCCGTAGTCATCATTTCAGAGCCTGGCTACTAGGATGTAGTTCACATATTAAGGTGGTGTAATCTGAACCACTTGCCTATGTTACTTTGCTGACCAAAGAGAGAGCCTGTAGTGACTAACTTTCCAGTTTACACACCAAAATTTGATGAGTCATGTTATGCAGCACGTGCAAATCTAATCAAAACCTTTGAGTTCTACAAAAATTTTGAAGACAGTTAAACCACGGAATCAGGAACAGAACGTGTTTTGGGGGTTATTCCAGTCCCAGGTGGCTGGTAATGCTGGCCCTAATAAAAGCATCCAGCTTTTGTCAAGGAAGATACGTGGCTATTGTGTAAATGCAATCTTCAATGAGATGATGTATGTTAGTAGAACTCTACAGTGTTCTGCTGGTGTTAGAAAACCAATATATTGATTCACTGATATTTTATTGTTCAAGGATCAATTCAAGGGCAGATTTTCTCCTGTGTATAGAGTCAGTATTGTTATTTTATTAGTCTCTGACTGCCTGTGATCAGCTCAGCCCTAGACCGGAAAGAAATTGCAATTGCTGTTTCAGAAAATTTGAATAATCTTCCTTGTTAACTCCATGAGCAGAGAAAACTATTTGATAGACTGCATGCATTCAACAAATTATGAATATCTCATATTTTGGACTTCCCAAAAGATATAAAGAAGAATCTAAGCATTTGTAGGTCAGATCTGCATTTCAGATACCTTAGGACTGGAATGGTTTAGCCAGGAGGCTATCCTGGTACCCTCTCCAAAAGCCAGTCCAAATCTCTTGAAAATGTTCTGCCTAAACAGTCCAGCAAGTGTTGAAATAATAATAATAATAATAGGAAAAATAAGTTCTGAAATGGTATATGGCTACAAACATTGTCATTGGCTTGTGTCAAATCATTAATTCTCTGTTAATGAAAATTAGTAAGGTCAATTGCATTTATATCAATATCCTGTCTCCAACAATGACCAAAAATTGAAGACTAGGAAAATGTATAAAAAGGTAGAATGTTTACAATTCTGCTTTCCATTATATTCCCTCAGCTTCTAACCACTTCCTTTAGACTTGGTCCCTCGACAAGGACTGCATTTGACAGAATTTCTCTCTATATTCAATGAAAGTCTACATTTTCACCTGTGGGCATCTTCATTTTCATTGCTCTGTTTTTGAACCTCGTAAACTGTACCATACAGAGGATGGCAAGGATGTCTGCAGTTTAACACGATGTTACATGAAAAAACACCTCTTCTTTCTTTGAAACCTCTACACTGACAACTTCATTGGATGGCCTTGTCACTCTGTATCAGAATGTAAAGAAATGGTCTGTTTTTACACTCTTCATGCCATCATTTCAGGCATCATAGTACCTTCAAGAGTCATTTTTCCAGATTGACAAGTCCTGGACTGTTCAACAATATCTTCTTAAAAAACTTTTCCAGAATACTGATAATCCTCACTGTTCTTTTCTAGTTCTAACCATATCATTCTGATATGGGAGAGCAAAGCTATGTGCACTGTACTAAATTCAAATGGGCTGTTTTTGTGGGGTTTTTATTGTTTGTTTGTTTGCTTTTTGTTTAGTGATCTAATGATGTTTGGTATTCATCTTCATGTTCTGTCTTGATCTTCATTTCATTCCTGATAATTCTTAATACAGATGATCGCTAAGCAAATGTTTTCCTGGAAAGGTCTGTAACAGCTTCAGGCCACATTTGCTAAGTGGTAATAATTTGCCCAGAGGCCATCTTTTCATATGTAAACTTTGAGTTTTTTCTCCACTTGTATCACATTTTATGGCCTCTACAATCATACTACTGTTCAGTCTGGTAAAGTATTTCTGCAGTTTGCCCTCATATTTATTACTCCAATACAAGAACTTTCCTTTTGCTGTTTGTTTTTTTTTTTTAACTAATGCTGTATCTGTGCAAGAATTTTCCATTTTATCCTATTTCAGTTTTCTTTCACAATGGACATTTTCAGAATAGTTTTGGGAATCTGAGTAGAAATTCAGTAGAGCAGATGAATGGATCTTTCCTATCCACATGATCACAGACACGTTCACAAAAGACATGCTGCCTAATAAAACTGGACCACCTGTTGCAATGCCTGTGTTGACTGTTCCCCAGTGCGTTACATTTTATCTTTGCATGCACTCTGTCTATTCTTACAGGTCTGTAAAATTCTCATGAAATCTTTACAAGTTGTTGCTGCATGCACTATTTTCCAGTCATGGTACCAAGACAGTGCCCTTTGTTTTATATTTCATTCTCCCTATATCTCCCAAATTATTTCAAAGTGAAATTGATCATTTTTCATCTTCCTGAGTAGTCCTCTGCATTCCAGAAAGCATGCAAAATTTTGCCTTTCACAAATGCTAGAATAATAGTCCACTCTGCAAGTTACGTTTTATCAACTGTGTCTCCATATTACGTGTCACACTGATTTCACTGTTATAAACTGTCAACAATGGCTTTATGTATTTATATAGAAATAGAGCTGTTTACAAAACAGATTTGCTTCCCTGTGTTTTTGTGTGCAAAAAAAAAGAAGTTTTATTTTCACCAGAGCGTCTAAGCCCATGCTGCTAGGAGGGAGACTAAGTTATACAAAGCTCCTTCATGTGTGGTGACTGAGTTTTGTGGTCTATGTTTAAGCAAGCTCAATTGCCCTGTGGTTGTTTTGTGTGAGCAAGGCTGATGGTGGTAGGCAAGACAGAAAAAGCCTAACATGGCTCACTAAAGTGTGTATCCAGTTTGATGACAGATGGTTGTGGTGGGAGAGGAAATCAATAGCAGTTATCTGTTTTAGACTTTGCTGCATATGAATAAACATTGAGCACTACTATGCCTGTTTTCTTTGTAGAGTAAAGATATACTTGCAGCCATGATAGCAATCGTAATAAGAACTCCGCTCTCCGTAAGAATTCTCGAAAGCAAAAATGTGGTTTCTTTGTCACAACAGCAAAAATTACTGCTGGTGAAAGGGGGAGCATCATTTCAGTTCAGTTGGCGAGTGAAGAGTTGGGGCACCGTGATCCTTTGATGTTGCTGCTGTGTCAAACAAATTATATGAGTACATTTTGGTCAAGCCTTTTGTGGTTAATAAAATAAATATGTACTGTGTATCGGACCAAAGGGAAACACGTTTGTGCCACTAGTGAAAATTCATGATTTCTTAAGTAATATTTATGCACTTATTGAATGTATTTTGTGTTGTTTTTCTGTCAGCCAAACATGTGGCATTCAGTTTGCCATGGTTTCACTGATAGGCTGATCTTTTTCTGTAACGTTTTTCTTTTCACTGGTAATATTTGTCACTTTATTCTTTAAAATTTTTTTTCTCTAAAAGAAAAACTTGGTGAGCTAATTAGTAGATAGCAGGTTTAGTTGCTGTCTATTTAAATAAAAGAGGCTTTATCATTTCATAGCCTCAAGATACACTTGAGATAAGTACCTGTCTTTAATAAATTATAAAAGGTCTTTTAAGGGTGGCTTAGGGTATGTAAACACTGACAAGCATACTCATAGCTGCAACATTCATGTCTGCCCTTTTCTCCTCTCTTTATTAAATCTCAGCATTCTCTCAGAAATGAAAATTTACTGAACGCAATGTTTTTGCAGCAACGTTTTTTCCTTCTCCATCTCTACTATGTCATATTTTAAATTGCCTTTAAACAACTGCGTTTATAAATATTCAGGACGGATTAGAGCTTATGGTCTTGATGTTGCACAGATTTTCTCTGTTCTCTCTCCTATAAAGATGGCCTGTGGAAGGATATACTCCCTCACCTGTGTTTAGAGGAAGGAGTCTTTGTTCCCTCCAGAAGCCTAGAGTTCATTTGCATTTTCAAGGACAAATCTCTTTGAAACTAACAAAAGGAGGAGACTGTCAAAACTGCTTAAATGTGTCAACTGTGATAATGTATTGCAGAGACTTGTCTAGCTCCATATCCCCAACATCCATGTCAGTATGGGGAATTTAGGAACCTTGGCCTTCTTTTCTAACACTGTAGATGTTACAGAATCCTTACAAGTTCAAACTCAGATTTTATTAATGTAAGTCTTCCTTCCATTTAAATTTTAGGAAATATTTCTCTGAAGTGCGTGCACTGAGTGTAAGTGACTATTGAGTTTGATTCGTTCGTTTTTAAAAGGGAGTTTATAAATGCATTTTCAGACATTCCTCTATCATGTTCTTTTTCATATACAAGAAACTTAACAATGACTTAAGAAAAAAGGAATTTATGATAGTTTGGGAGTAGGAGTTCTTAGGAAAGTCATTTATTTTTCAAATGTATTGAGCTGTGGACCATAAACTGCAATAACATCAATACATTTTAAAAGGTGGTTTAAGCAAGCAGTTTTATACAGAAGACAGTTTACTGAAAAACAGTAGCCATCTCTTGAGTGGATAGCAATTCAGGAGTAAATAAGCATTTCAAATTAATTTCAGAGAATACATTTGTCATGGAATATATCCAAAAATTCTGTTTCTGAAATCATAATATATTTATATGTGTGCCCCGTCATGACTTTTTCTAGATGTATTATTTCAAAATGAGCAGTAGATGCAAATATTAGTTGGTAATTTTTAAGATCCTTAATTACATCTCTAATATAAATGTATTTTGAAATGTTTTTAAACATCAATATGTGCATTTATTTAAAATGGACTCTGGACTTTAATATATGAAAACAAGCATGGAAGGGACATTATTTACCATATCCCAGGCAGATAACTTGAGCTGAATTAAGTATATTGGTTTCCATCCCAAGTGCTAGAAAATTTAAGTGATAAAAATAGTTATCAGACTGTGAACTATCTTCATAAATGTTTTGTTCTTTTTTTTAGTACTTTGGTAAAGCGTAAGTTTGTTCAGCTTTTATAACAAGTTACATCTGTTCAAAGCAACAACAAAAAAAAAATAGCATATTATTTCAAAGGAGACTTCAAAAGACTTTTAGGAGCAATGAATATAAGTATTTCAGAGATCCTTTGTCTAAAAGAAGACCTGAAATGAGATCATGTTATCTGTAAATACTTCTTGTTTTATCTTACACTTTAAGTAGCTAATTATTTTTCTGATATAATAATTCCCTTATCTAATGGAAGAATGTGTAGTTTGGATGATGCTTAGTAAAATCAAGTCAAATATATATATATATATATATATGCATGATGCGTGCCTACAAGTCTGTCTGCTCCCCAGATTTCTTCCCCAAAATGTCTAATTTAAAATTAAAAGAAGCAGCAGAAGAATGAAGTTGACAACAAAGAAAGAAACAAGGAGAAGTTCAAACTAAACTGTAGCACTTCAGTAGAGTAGGGTTAAAGAGTATCTCCAGATACAATTGAGTCTTAATAGAAAGGCACTTACAAACTGCTGTGGGAAGATGCTCATGGAATAGCTCTTCACTCTTTGCTGCGGCTGGAATAGTATGTCTGACTGCTCTTAACCGGGGAGCCAGCTATTAAGTGATGAGGATGAAAAGACATTAACCAAGCTCTGGGCAGCCTGGTCTAGTGCTTGGCAACCCTGCACTGAGCAGGGGGGTTGAAACTTGATGATCTTTGAGGTCCTTTTCAACCCAGGCAATTCTATGATTCAATGATTCTGTGAACTCTTCCTCTATCTTAACATTTGTGATCAGCAAATCAAGGAGGCGATTCTCCATCTCTTCTCTCCATCTTGTAAGACTCCATCTGGAACACTGTGTTCAGCTCTGGGGTTGGAGAAGCTCATCTATGAACAGAGGCTGAGAGGGCTTCTCTTCTCAGTCTGGAGAAGACTTCAGAAAGAGGCCCGGGAGCCTACAGTAAAGATGGGGACAGACTCTTTACCAGACAAGGGATAATGGTTTAAAACTAAAAAAAGGGCAGACTTAGGTTAGTATTAGGAAGAAATTCTTTATTGTAAGAGTGGTAAGATACTGAAACAGGTTGCCCAGAGAATTCATGAATACTCTATCCCTGGAGGTATTCAAGATCAGGTTAGATGGGGCTTTAGGTAATGTGATCTAGTGGAAGGTAATCCTGCCTATGGCAGAGGGGTTGGAACTAGGTGATCTCTATGGTCCCTTTCAACTCAAACCATTCTATGTTTCTATAATTTATCTGATGCATTTCTTTCCTTTGAGGATTTGGAGAGGGAAAAGAAAGAGTGAGAGGTCTCAAATTCATTGATCTGGACTTCCAGGAACTTCTGCAAAAGCATGCATCTCATTGAGCGTTTCCTACCTCTGGCAGCTTCTCACTTCTCTGCAAGACAGATCTAGAAGGTTTTTAGAAATAGAACTTCTGGTGCCCAAACAATGTAGGCTTACTAGATTATCTTCTTCCTCATTTCTTCCCTAGGCAATATTTACCGGTGGTTTTGTTTCCAAGGAAATTAGAGTTTGGTCATCTACTTAGGTCTCTGATGACTAAAATGTTTTGGAATGACATTCTTCCATTCCTTAACACTCCAGCAGTTGTCCGGGGGATGGCTGCTGCTCAGGGGTTGTTGAATGTTAATCAGCTGAGGTGAGACCTTGAGGTGCTGGCAGGGTGTCATGTTGTTGCCATGCGTTGGGTCAACGGTTGGCAAGTGATTGTACTGTGGCTATATATATTGTTATCATTGCATTTCTGTTTCCATTTTCCTCTTCTGTCTTAGTAAATAGTTTTGATCTCAACCTGCAAATTCCTTTCTAGTTTTCTCCCTCATCCCATTTGGGGGGAGTGAGCAAACTTGTGTGGTGCTGAGCTGCTGCTGGGTTAAACAACATTGTTCTACTGAGTTCTTCTGAGCAGGATATCATCTGTTGCTATTGGGATTTTTGAAGTACTCAGTATTATTTAGGGCTTCTCCCACTGGAAACTGTTAGTGTCAATGTCACTATAGTTATTTCTCCAACTGCAAACCAATGCTCACTTTCTTAAGTACAAGCATAAATTAATTTTGTCAGCATGGAACTTGCAGCAGAGTATGTCTTGCTGTATCTTGTATTACTATAACCAAACTGTTCTTTACATTCTAAGAATCTCAAGAATACCTACGGTGCACTTCAGTCTATAGCACTGATTGCAGTTTAGACAAAACCAATAACAAGTTTCTCACAAGTTTTAGAAGTTCTGGCTGCACTAGCTTACCTTGAACTGAAAATAACTGAAGTATTTTCAGCATTCATTTTAAATGACAATGTAAGCAAGGTCCTTATCTCCTCAATTAAAATGTGTTTCTTCTGATTGCTAGATTGAATTCCTAGTATCATGTTCCACACTTCTTTTCATTCCACCCTTTCTATTAGAGCTCTATTTTAATCCAGTTATCTTTCTATTGCCATTTCATCATCCATCATCGCTACTCTCTGAGCCTCTAAAAAGAAGTCATTGGCATTGCATGTAAATTTTCTCTGGTGGGGACTAAACGTTACACATTTTTCTCTGCACTAATATTGATATTTAAACAGGAAGGTGTATAAACTAGCAAAAATATGTAAGGAGATATATGAAATGGATTCGAGGTTCTTTGTGTGTATGTGAGACAAGGAAATGTTTATATGTGAGAGCAAATGGCATGCATGGGCAGTTGAAGTACTCAAAACAGCTCTCTACCGTGCTTTGGGCAATTACTTTTCCATCTCAATATGCACTTCATGACTCTTTTCAGCTGTATCTTCCACCAGAAATTGAAAAATCTCTTCATCCACCTTGTGTCAGATAACAATATGGGAGAGGTGCTCTGTCAATAGTAAAATTTTTTTTAAAGGCAAAATAGAGATACTTTTCAATTTGACAGAAACAGTGCAAGAGATGGTAATTGGAATTTTGACATTTAAAGTATTGATTATGGTATTCCTGAAAGTGAGTGATAGCCAGCATGAAGCACTTAAAACTTCTGATATTGTGCTTCATACCAAGGGAAGGTAAAACTTCATTCAAGTTTTTCCACAGCAATACTTCCGCATTCTTTTGGAATTAGCATAGCTAGGAATGAAACAGTAGTTATATGTTAACATTTGTTGAGAATATGACATATGAATGACGACATTTTTTGCAAACATTTAGAGACAGGCAAGGTACTATAACAGCAGTAAAAAAGATTTAGGTCCTTTTCCCTGTTTCCTTGGGAAAGAAGAAGATCTTGCATTTGTTCCTAGAAAGGCAACATATAATGAGACACGTAACCCAGTAAAAAGTAATTCCTTTTTAAGCTATGAAGAAAGTGTGGAGGAGAGATGATAAGATTTTTTTAGGCATTAAAACAGAACAGCTCTCTAACAGTGATCTCAGCTGAAATCAAGTGGAGCATAAAGATTTCTCTTTTTGGTCATTCTGAACAGAATTACCATGTGCCTACCAGACTTTTGAAACTCTGGTCTCTGGGCTTTGTGCTAAAATGATAAAGACTAGGTAAAAATATATCTTTTCTCTTGAATCATAATATGAGTAAAATTAACATTCTGAAATTCCATGCTATCTTCTCTGTGGCAAAGGGAGTTTCTTCTAATTCATACTGTTTATGTTAAGCATATATTACATTGCATGAAGCTTAAAAAGTCAAAGGAATGTATTCTTTTAGAACTAACTAAAAAGGGCCGATCTCTGTATAATGAAAAAAGATGCATTTTGAAAAACATATTCTGAAGTATTGATTTTGTCTAAAGATAGATTTTTTTTTCTTGACTTTTTGAGTGAAATTTGAATTAGATACATACACGCATCATTATCTCTACAAAAACCTAACATACCAAGACAAATCTTTGATCAAGCAATACAAAATTAAACTGAAATATCTAACAAATATTCCTATCAATCTTACTCAGCCTTGACTGAATTACATCGCTTATCCATTCCTTCAGCTTGCAGTAAAAGTGAGCTCTGTGGAGGAAGCTCATCTGCATCTGGTATTAAGCGTTTCCTGCTTCAGTAGCATTCTCCCCTGACCAAGTTAGCATTCTTCTCTCATACGCATATGCTGTGAACTGGAGTCTTGATTAATTCATTTATTGCTATCAAAACAGGGTCCTAATACTCCTATGGTGGTGCTATTTAATGCAGAAGTTGCTGCAGTATGTGGGAAGTCCAACCAATAATCAAAGTCCTATTGCTTGAGGCATTAAGGAAGTCCCACTATTGAGAATTTTTAAAGAAATGAAACTGTTAAAAGTATCTTTTAAGAAAGGCAATCCATTCCCCCATTCCCTAGCCCAGCCCTAACATCAATTCTGCCTCACATGGCAAAAAATAAATGTGTATCTTACCAATATACACACACACACACACACCATCCAGTTCTGTACAGCTTCCTGTGTAGTTAAAGGAAGCTAGAATGAATAAAATTGTTTTGTAAGAAGAAAGATTAGAATTTCTGACTTCCTCACAGAGGGCTATCTGGTATTCAAATGAAATGAATTGTTGTCAAATTAAACTGTGTAACTTACTAACAAATTATGAAAGTATAACCTACTTCGGAAGGGGAAAAACAAGAAAATTATTTTTACTCATTCTTGGTCGCAGAAATTTGTTCCCCCAGCTGAAGGTGAGATACAAACTTCACTTGAGTCTGAAGAACTTGCTAACCTGAGACTAAAAATACTAAAACTACATCTTCCTATTTCTGTAGTTTGTGCCACAGCACTACCACTATCTACCTAGATTTTCATCAGATTTTAAGTTCAGAAGTATTACAAATTCATAGATAAGCATGTAACTAATTTAAAATGATAAAAAGAGAGTTGAAAGAGAGTGAAAATTGATACTTTGTAGGATTGAAATTTCTGTGGTTTTGAGAAATATGGGTTGTGCAGGTTCTCTTCTTTTTTAAAAAAAAGTAAATGTGTTAATATTTCTGTGCTTCAGGAAAAAAAATGCTATTTTGTATAAGATATGTTTTGGTTTCTTTGCTTTTATTTTCAAGAAGACTTATATTATGATATTTTATTTGGGATATTTTTATTTTACTTCCTTAATTATTAGCAAATTCTTATAACCTTGTTGATGTGGTCGTAAACAGTGAATAAGCATGGCAGTGCTTCAGAATAAGAGTGGAAAAGCGCACAACAGAAGTTCTTTGTATACTTTCTTTTTTGCATCAGAGAGAGATCCACAAATACAGAGTATACCTCTATCAAGTGTGTTGCAAATATGGCGTGCTTGCTTGCCGTTTGGTAAGCAACTTGTGAAATAAGCAACAGCCCTACAAAAACCATCCGCCTTGTCACTGTAAATCATTTCCATGGCTGTTGATTGCTGTCTTAATAGCTTCCACTTCAGTACTGCAGATGAAATTGCCAATTATGACACTTCAGTTCATCTCTGTATGGAATGATACATTAATGAATTTATTTGAAAGTAGGTGCAATACCCGTTCAATACTTTACATGCAAAATTCATCTGCTAGGATTTCTATTTTAAGTTGTGTGGCCTCGAGATATCAAGAGGTATATAGAAGGTTTCTGAACATCCTACGCTGAAATTTGTCAGCTGTGTATTTTTTCCTTCCAAAATGAAAGTATTGGTGAAGAACAGTAACTAGAAGGAGATTTTAGGTTTGGTAGTGAGTGAATGTGGGTAGGAGTCAAAACAACTCACATAGACAGTGTAGACTGAGGAACATCAGCCCTTCTACTGAAGGGCACATGTTACCAAGTCTGACTTAGGTCCTCTTTGATTTCCCTGGCTTTGAGTTCTGTTTCAGGTGTGGTACCAGGATATTTTGCCTGCTGGTCAGATCTGCTGGAGAAATTGATATGGAACATCTCTCCTGAGAATTCCTGATCTGCTTCCTAGGGGTTCTATAGAAAGGAATTATGATTATCGTTGCAACCACATATTGTAAATCACATGGGTTATTGTATAATCTCTGTCTGTCCAGACTTAACATGTCACACTTATGATTCAAATTCAGGTAAGATACCGCACTTTGAGAATTCTCTGCAAGGTGAGGAAGACTCTTGTCTGAGTTCAGTAAACAAGATACTTGTTCTAGTCAGGCCTTTAAACTCCAGTTTAGTGGTTTAACCAGATCCTTCATCGTGTATTTAGGAACTTAAACTGGAAATACTGCATTTCCAGAAAGCCAGAAAATATTCAGCCAAGTAACAAGTCTAATTATTATTAATGTAATAGTGGGAAAAAAATCAGATTTTAAACCATGCTAAAGTCATTTGGCAAAATTCTGTTTCACCAAGGTTTACGCAATTTTAAAAGCTACTACTTTATAATGTGAACAGCGATGAATGCAAATTATACACAGTAATGTCATGACACTGTGCCTTATACAAAGATTGTATTGAAATTCCTTAGTAGTGAGACATTCTTTCTGCAAATGCAAAATCAAGTTCACAACTTTCATGTGAGAGGCTAATCAGAAATATGCTAGGAAACTACTTTTTAAAAAGCTATAAAATTACACTTGTTTCCTGGGTAGAAAACCAATACTGATTGACATTAAATGGAATGCTTTTTTCCTCGAAGTTCTCTTCCTAACATTATTTTAAAAGAACAAAGTACCATGTTTTCTCTTTAGAAACCTGATTCATTTATAAATCTGTCACAACATTATTCAAAAGTGAGTGAAGTAGTTCAATATCATTGGGCCAGAAGTACAATTCACAAAGTATTAATGCAATTCAGCATTTAATGTAGTGATTTGGATTTTCACAATAGAGTTTTGTTTCTTTGAGTTTTTACATTTGAATGATCACTTTGTTTTTAACTTTCCAGTAGGAGAAACTTCAGTGGAGTCAGATTAAATTAAGTTTTTTTTCCAGTCTGCAGCCTTTCTTGCAAACCGCAGGCTAAGTTTTATGGATAGCCAGTCTTATTTCTAAAAGCACGTCTATAGTGCACAAAGTCATGTCTATAATGCAAGCACTGAGTGCCAGGATATTGAAGTAAAAGCCATAATTCATTGAAGGAATCTGCATGACAGTCAGCTGCTAAATACCGAGATGGCAATGGTTTAACTAGGAGTCCAAAATGCACATATAAAAAAAGCATTTACTGAAAGCAAACATATATGCACATTTGATGTTTGTACAAGTGACTGCTACAACAGGAAGTTATTCATGTTCTGGAGCATTGTGTTGTTCTGGTGCCTTATATTCACTAACCTGGAATGAAAGCACTTCTTATCTGATGTCTTTCACTGTGATCTATCTACCTAATGGAATCCAATGTTACAACACCAACAGTTTAGACCACAAATGAGCAAAATGTACATATTCAAACATTCATATGGAGACAAGAATTTATTGCATATTTTCCTAGTACGCTTATTAATCACTTCCTCAGGAGCTTATCTTAAAAAAATCTCTCAATTATCCATCTCAGAATATGTCGCTGAGTAAATACTATTACATTTTAAATAGCATGATTTTAGGGAAAGTTATGTTAAAAAAAGAATCAGATAAGTCACTAGCAAATAGGTGAGCATTTTTTTTCTATAGGGGTTAGGAAGTATACTTGCATGTGTTTGTTAGGAAAATGGAAATAGAAGAGACTCCATGCTTAACTAAAACTGAAAAAAGGTGAAGAGTAACATGATGAAATCAGTGATATTCTTGATAATGTTTTGAGGACAGTTTTCCTTCCTAAGGCTATTATCTACCAATAATGAAAAATTTACTGAACGATCTGCAAAAACAGAGGTGTATAACTTAAGATGCTGTCTGTCACACTGCGAAGTCTTCACTTTGATCATAAAGTGATCAGTTCATGCCCCACATGGTCGAGTTTTAGTACATGTAGATGGATATGTTCAGTTAACAAAAAAGATCTATTGACTGTGGACTTTCTTCAGATAGTAATAAAAATATTTAATTTTTTAACCAGAACATCTTTTTCACTGACATACAGGTGCAATTGCAATCTATTTACGAAACTTGGAATATCTGCAGGAAGGTTTCGGATTGAATAAAATGGGAGGAAACAGAAGATGTGCATTTTGCTGCACAGTGCTATCTTCTGCCAGGATTTTGAAATACACCAAGCAACCCATAATGTTCAGATGTGTTTCCTTAGAGGCTGGAATGAGCTACCATTCAAAGCATATTTTTGATATGCTCAAAATATGAGCATATGGGATCTGATAAGCCTATGCTCTTTTTTTCATCAGAAGGACTTAGATACACCATAAACATAAATTCAGTGAATAACTTCAGTGTTATTTTACTGTCATCCTCACATTTGGACTATGTAACTTCTGTTAGTAAAATAGTACAAGTACTAAAAAATGCAAGCATTGGTGAGCTGAGAGTTTGGATTCTCACAACAAACATCACAGTATCTGTGTCTGTTCAGAAAGTAATGGAGCACGAGAAGATAGGGTCAGTATACGGCAGCTGTTGATGGTGAGGACTTGGAACTTCCACTGCGGGGGTTCAGTGACTCAGCTAGTTTTTCCTATAATCTGTGATGACCATTATGCTAAAACTCTGATTTACATCTCACTTTCTCCAGGGAAAAAGTATGTTCATGCCTTTAAGAGTAATAACACTCACATTCCTGGGTACTTGTCCTTTATTACTGTAAACATTAAATACTGAGTACCTAGCAAGGTTCATCTGTTTACCTTAGTGCTCTGTCATAGAGAGAATTTTATAAATAATGAATATTGAAAACTAGTGAGAGGAAGACTTAAAACATGATCACAAAAATAAAATATTAAGAAGGGTTAATAATATGTGAAATCAAATCAATTTAAAATTACAAACAAACTCTCTTGGACTTCTTTTTAGACAAATTTTTAAAAGCTATAGCAAAATCTTTGGAGTCTTTCTGTCTTTTAAAGTGTGCATCAATGAGATTTTTCAATATTCTCTATATTTAAAACAACGTAGAACAAAACCTTGTATGTTGTGCTACTAAATCACCTTTACAGGCTGTTTAACATACACTGACAGACTGAAGAAAATAAACGAACCCAAAAATAAGGTACAGAAATCCATCTCTTCATAAAGTTGTATTAAAGCTTTCATTGGTATTCTACGGAAAACTTTTGGTACTGTAGAAATTATACTATTTATAAATTTGAATATTTTTACTTATAATAATGAATTAATATGTTAATTTAATATTTCATCTTTTGTTCCATACGTTTGCTATACCTTTGAATAGCTGCACATTTGAATTCTCATTATTATTCACTGTAACATTACCAATGAAAGTTGTGCCAGAATTATTTTGGAAAGGTTTTATTGTCATTTGCAGAATACTTTAGGTATTTGTTTTCTTTTGAAATTTACTGTCAAATATTTGACTTTGGGAATAAATGATGTGACATTTCTTTTTCTCTCCATTTGTTTGTAGAACTCACGTTAATGTTGTTCCTAGAGTAGTAGACATATCTCTATCTTCTGAGCTATGTATGTTTCATACCATTAGTCCCTTTCTCCTGCTCTTTTTGCCATCAGAAGGTACTTTGTTCCATTTGCTTCATCCATTTATTCATGAATTTAACTTGGTAAATGTGATATTGTCCCTCTTTTATCACTCAGCTCTGAAGTCATTCTGACAGTAGAAACTGCAGTTCCAGTCAGAGCAGGTTCATTAGGTCCTCAGAAAGCAGAAGCATCTTTACACCTCTAGCCTTACTGCACTAAGTGCTGTGGCATCAAAGGATCCAGTTCATGAGCTGGTCTAGGACAGCATCCAGCAGGGCTTGTAACACACACAGAAGTATTCTGTCACAGTGGATGTTGAAATTATTACCTCTCATTTGCAATTCAATGAAACTGTCATTTTTCCTTGCTGTTCTGCTTCTTTTCCACCATATGTTCTCCTTAATATAACCAGTTGGGCAGCACTCTTGGTATCATTCATCCACCTCATCTCTTGCTTCTGTCACTCACAGTGAAGTCTGCTTTCTGTAGCACCAGCCTACTGTTTGTTACCTGTGGCTGCTTTCTAATTCTTCTTTTTCCCAGTGAAAGAAGTTCACCATCAATATGGACTTGTTTCTACAGTATTACACATTTCATATTAAAAGTTCTGTTAATAAAAATTGTGCACATTTTGAAGTTCTGGTTGAATGTTACATAAGTAATATGATTAATTAGCACTTGTTACTGCTTTACATTTCCTGAGTACTGCACAAACTAGTTAATCAAGCAGTTAACAAACTAATTAATCAAGCAAAACCAACAAATGGTTTCAGGAGTTACATTCCCTCTTTGCCCTTGTACAGTCCTCTTGTACACTGGTGTGCTGTGAAGTCTATAATCAACAATATGTCTAAAAAGTTCTCCTGATTAGCTGAGTTCTTTAATTTTCATAAAGAAAAATATAGTTTAAAAACAGTGCTTGTGTAGGTAGATATAATAAACCTGATTACAGTGTGGAAATTTTAAAAAGCTTTTTACTTCATCTGATGTTCCTATTCAAATCAACAGCAAAATTGGCAGCCAGTGTGAGCAAGATAGAAATATAGAATTGTTAAGCTTGGAAAAGACCACAAAGATCATCTAGTCCAACCATCAGCCCCACACCACTATGCCCACTAACCCATGTTCCTCATTGCCACATCCACACATTTCTTGAACACCTCTAGGGATGGTGACTCTACCACTTGGGATGGTGACTCTACCACTTCCAGTGCCCAACCACTCTTTCTGAGAAGAAATTTTTCCTAATATTCAAACTGAACACGTCCCACCTCCACCCCAGTGCAACTTAAAGTCAATCCTTCTTGTCCTATTGCTGTTACCTGGGAGAAGAGTCTGACCTCCACCTTGCTACAATCTCCTTTCAGGTAAATGTAGAGAGTGATAAGGTCTCCCCTGAGCCTCCTCTTCTCTGGACTGAACAATCCCAGTTCATTCAGCCGCTCCCCATAAGACTTGTGCTCCAGACCCCTCAAAGCTTAGTTGCCCTTCTCTGGACATGCTCCAGGGCCCCCATGTCTTTCTTGTAGTGGGCGCCCAAAACTGAACACAGTACTTGAAGTGCAGCCTTACTAGGGCTGAGTACAGAGGGAAGATCACCTCCCTGCTTCTTCTGGCTACACTGTACCACTGTCATGAATCTGTAAGATTATCTTGATGTATCTTGTTTAGAAGAGAGAAAACTTCGTTATGGTCAACCTAGCAGTATTGTCAGGATAGTCACTATCTCTAGTGTACCAGCAGTTTAAAGATACTCACTTAAATTTCAAAACATTGCACAATCATTGCACAATCATTGAAAACTCATTGCAAAATCATTGCATACTGTATGGGAAAACCATTACCTAGCCAGATATTATAACCATGGCAGTGTGCAAGGATACTCTTCACCATACACCCAAAATGCTTAGCTTTGGCCCCAAAGCAAGCATGGAATGGCATGGACCAAATGAAATTAAAAAATAGGACATTTTTTCATGAGGAAATGGTAAAGACAAATAAATACATTTTGAAATATTTTGATAGTTTGTCTGTTACAATTACTGACTTGTGTTAGCAGAAATGAAATATTATTACTAGCGAATGAAAGTATTATCATTTGCAGATCTCTAAATGTGCTGCACAAGTACGGTCCTTCACTGTACGTTTCAACAAAATATGAAACTAAGAATTTCTCCCTGGAAAAACTGAATGCAGTTTTTTGGACTTGATGCAGTTAAGCAGGTTTTGATACAGCACCTCTGCTATCTAGGCTGAAAACAATTTTTTGACATTTCAAAGTAAAGGGAGTTTCAGTGATTATCTGATTTTGCCATCATAACAGAGGGGAAGGTGTAATCCATCACAGGAAATAATATGGACTTTACCTTGTGTTGTCTCTGGTTATATCTTAAGAATTACTCGAACACAGTGATATTGGTGCAATAAATGCCCATTGGTATTAAAAATAGATGTTAACTCTTTGTACTAGCAAAAAACTTCATTAATCAAACAGGATTATGTGATGTATAGATGGATTACATAAAATAACTTGTTTATATGGCATACGTTTTTACTTGCAATGAAACTTAGTTAAAATTGAGTTCAGCATGTTATTCAAAATAGAATAACATGATAAAAACTAGACTTAAGAGAAAGCTATAAATAATTCTCCCAGAAGTCGCCTGTCAAATATATGGCTTTGAGTTGATCCATATTTGTTATAGAAAAATAACGAAAAATTCGTTAAAGTGAGTAGGACTTCATACAGTACAAACATGAGCTGGACTCATTTAAAATTCAGATTCTGGAAAATGTATTATGAAGTTGTGTATATTTCACTCTGTACTGTGAAAAATAATACACCTTGGGTTTTGTTTCCTGAATTTTTACTGCCTGTCTTGTATTACTTTGAGGAAGAGAGGGCTGAAAACTTAAAGTGATTTAAAAATACAGCAATTCTTCCAGTGCCTCTGACATATTTGCTTCTGTGCACATTCCCAGAAGTAAGAGCAAACTGACAAAACTGTGAGGAATACGGAGACAAGTATGATTTGGGAAGGAGCATTATATGTTTGTGGAAATGTCATTTGAGGGACACCATTTTTTAAAAAAAATTGAAAGAATTGTGTTAGAAGCATTTCTGTTCTCTGCAGGTATTTTGGGCTGAAATTGTGTAAGATATGCAACAGTAAATGGAAGAAGAAGATGTTTTTTGTGACATTTCACTTGACTCTGAAGGTACATATGAATAAATATATGTATAGCTACATACACATAAAATGATAAGAGGAGATGGGCTGGCCAGTCTTCATACAGTGTTTCTTATGTTATTCTATATAAAATGATGCTGTCCTAAAATTTCTGTTTATGGAAATAATTTCTGTTTATGGAAGTAAGAAATTTCTCTGGGAGAAAGGAGCAAGCTGATTGAGCTTGACTGTTAATGTATCATAAAAATTTCATGAAGCTATTTTATGTATTTTCTTCTGTTGCTCATGCCATTAAGACAGTTGCAAGTGGGATCATATTGAATGCATGCCAGATGCCTAGTCAATAGATCTGAATATCTCTTGCATTTCAACAGCATTTTTGCACAGCAGTCTCAGTGCTGAGGTGGTTAGCTGCTCTTCCTGTGTAGGTAGTGTGTGTGGTGAGAGTTTCATTTCACTGGAAGTCTTGGTGTCTACCAGGTGTGAGCAAGGCAAGATGAGGACATCACAATTAATGCAGCAGCTGTCTGGAGTATCATCATTTCTGTTGCATACTTCCTTTTTTTCCCTGTTCTTGCATTTGTTCTCAGATTTTTTCTCTCATTCCTTTAGAACAGTTAGTTTTCTACTTTGTAACTATCCCTGTTTAAAATATGAAGATATTAGTGTGGGTGGTTCTGATACACAAGAATGTATATATATATATATATATATTATTGGCCTCTGTTTTACATTTCCTCCCACTTTTGAGCCAGCTACTTCAAGCACATACTGTGAAAAATCTCAGAGCAGGGCATTCTTGGCTGAGCAGCTGTGGAAGCCTTTTCTCATTGCAAAACAGTTTTGAAAATATTAAGGCTTTATATAACTGATTCTTTCACTTACACTGAAGAGGAAATTAAAACCATTTACCTCCAACCAGAAGAGATTGCAACGCTTCCCACTGGTGCTGATGCAGGAACATTTCATAGAGAATATTTTATTCCTCATGTGGATGGATGTTGAGGGGAAAGCCTGTGCTTGGGATTTTTCCTTTATGTCGTGTACAGACTTATAACTCAGTTTCAAAGGCAATTAATATTTATGAGGTTAGGCTGAGAATAATACAACTGCTGTGAGACAGCGAAATGTCTGCCTTCCGCATGCTGCTATATAGTAGTACAAATACATATTTAAATTTGAATGAATTAAATTGTATTTAATCCTTACTCTGTGAGCTTGTAAACAGATACCAGTGCATGTCAGCACTAGCATACATTACTGGCAAGTGACATGTGCTGTCAGCATAATTTCAGACATTTCATTTCTTGCACGGCACTTATCTGAAGTTATCAGTGATTCAGGATTTAAAACTTTTTATTGTTGGTGTGCTAGCTACTGAAATCAGAAGGTTTTCTTGGAAAATGAATCATTTCTGCTTTGGATGCAGAAACCAGTGGATACCAACAGTAATTGTCTATTGACTTCCTAAAGGGACGTAATTAAAACTCACACCTTTCAGAGCCTTTTAATTGGCATTGACTTTAATCCCTTATTGTCAAATCTTTCAGGCTGACTTCTTTTCAGTTTAGAGTGAGGTATATTTGGAAGACCATGTGTGTATAATTGGTGGCAAAAACAATCGGGTTAAATGTAGCAGGATGACAAATATACGAGCAACTTATTATTGGTAACTCAGTGCTCCAGTTGTCTTGGGGAAAATAAGCAGTTTGCTCTGACTATGGACAAAATCTTAATGTGGTATTATTACTGCACATCACTCGCTAAGCTGTAGACGTTGAAGTATTGCATTAATATTTGCTGTGCTTGGATTAGCTGAATTGGCAGTGTATTGAAGTAGGGAGTTCAGCTTTCATATTATTTACTTAATTATATTTGTAATTTACTGGGGCTCGGTACTCAGCATGATTTTTAATTCTCTGAGGGAGACTGTTAATTTTACAAACGAGATGGGGTAAGTGTGTGTAATATTGGCATTATGGAAGATTTCTTTGTTCATTGCTAAGCTTTAAGGTATCCCCATTACTAGCTCACAAGTATGGTTCTAATTAAAATTTTAGAAGTTCACTTGCGTGTAGCTGTTGTGCAGTTCCTGTTTCTTTAACCACTGCTATTTTGCCATAGTTTGGGTAGCGAACATATGAGGTTCCTGCCAAGCACTTAAAAAATGAAAAATAATAATTGATGGTGCTAGTGCCTTAATATGCACTAAATTCTGCTGTGAAAGAGGCCTACACTGAACATCTGAAGTTATCTGACACTTGCTATCCCGGCTACCCTCACTGAAAGGACACACTATATGTAAAACCTCTCTAAGTGGATGTTGGTAGTGGAACAGATATAGGCTGTAACTGTTAGTTGGTGTCCTGATCCTTCTCATATAAAAATGGTTAGTCAAACACTGTCATTAAGAATTACTTAATAAAAATAACAGAACTGGAAAAAAAAACTTAAAAATAAATACAGCAAGGGAAAAAATCAGGTAAAAATCTGATCAATTTCCTTTACAGTATATCCTTGTTAATTAAAAGTGATGTGTGGCAGCAGGACCCTAGGAAAATAAAAAGGCGTCGTGTGGGAAAGAAACCAAGTGGCTTTCTATGTAATAAAAAGGTAAAGGCCTGCTCTTAATTTTTGCACTGAATATTAGTCTAGTGATAATGGTAGCACTGCAAATTGATATTCTTCACAGGAGTGGTACAGAAGTGATTAGATGCTATTTCTTAGAATTATGGAAAAAGCATAAGTTGCGTAAGAAGGGTCCACAGAGGGTCATCTAGTTGAATCCCTTGCTCAAGCAGGGCTAGTGTCAAAATTAGATCAAGATGCAGAGTATCTTGTTCAACTGAGTGTTCAGTAGCTCTGGGGATAGAGATACTCTAGCTTTCCTGACCACCTTCGCTATGTTAATCTTTATTCCTGTTCTTTGTACTTTTTCCAGGTGCCTTTCTGGCCAAGCCTAGCTAGAGCCATTTAGTGGAAGTTAAATTACTATTTGTCATCAAAAAACTGTTTTTAGTTTGCTTTTTGTGAATGTTCCTATGTACTATTGCTAGGTCATTTGATTCATTATGTGCTGACATTGAACAAGCAACTCACAGGTTTAGAATATATCTAATTCCTGCTATGGTGGTGACTGCATGCTTTGAAGCAGCTTCAGGTCAATCTCTTGAGTGAAAAGTCAGTTCACAATGTTCTCTTTTTCAAAAAAATCAGAAGTGAACAGGTAACCTACAGTTTGATCTCCTCTACTTAAGTTAAACATCAGAAGCAGCCGGTGTGGTTTTATGAAAGGCAGATTCAGACTGACTAACCTGATCTTCTATGACAAGAAGACCCACTTAGTCGATGAGAGAAAGGCTGTAGATGTTGTCTACCTGGATTTTAGTAAAGATTTTGACATTGTTTCCAGCAGTATTTTCCTGGAGAAACTGTCTGCTCATGACTTGGACAGATGTATGGTTTTATGGTTAAAGAACTAGCTGGATGTTCAGGTTAAAGGCACAGTGAATGGAGTTCAGTCCAGTGGGTGGTCAGGGTCAAGCAGCGTTCCCCAGAGCTCAGCATTGAAGCCAATTTTGGTTAACATTTTTATCAATGAGGGGATCCAATGCAGCCTCAGCAATTTTGAGGATGATTCCAAGTTAGGCAGCACTGTTAATCTTTTGAAGGTATGAAAGGCTCTGCAGAGGGATCTGGATAGGCTGGATCAGTGAACTGAGTCCAATCGCACGATATTCAGTAAGGCTAAGTGCTAGGTCCTGCACTTGGGTCACAACAACCTCATGCAGTAGTATAGCCTGGGGACAAAAAAAAAAAAAAAGTAGCAGAAAAGGACCTTGGGGTTCTGGTCAGCATCCAGATAAACATAAGCCAGCAGTGTACACATATGGACTAGAAGGCCAATGGCATCCTGGCCTGCAGGACCTGTGTGACCAGCAGGTCTAGGAAAGTGATTGTTCCCCTATACATGGCATTGGTGAGATCACAACTTTAGTATTGTGTTCTGTTTTGAGCTCCTCACTACAAGAAGGATATTGAGAATATGTGCAGAGAAGAGCAACTAAACAGGTGAAGGGACTAGTAAACAAAATGTATAAGGAGCAACTGAGGGAATTTGGGCTGTTAAGTCTGGAGACGAGGAGGTTGAAGGGTGACCTCATCACTCTCTACAGCTATCTGAAAGAATGTTGAAGCGAGGGTGTTGGTCGCTTTTTTCAGGTGACAAGTGATATGATACAAGGAAACGTACTCTAGTTGTGCGAAGAATTTCTTCACACAGAGAGTGGTCTAGCATTGGAATGGGATGCTCAGGGAAGTGGTGGAGTCCCCATCCCTGGAGATACTTGAAGTGTGGACATGGTAAAAGGGGTATGTTTTAGTGATGCAACTCAGTAAGTCAGGTTGATGGACTAGATGATCTTAGCAGTCTTTTCCAACCTAAATGATTCTATGATTCTATGATCATTCTATCTAAAAAAATCAATGTGTGAATCCTCTCCGCCTTCTATTTCAGTAGCTTTCGTTTTCCTGTACACCAGATGGAGAAGTCAATGTGCACAACCTGTTTGTTGCACCATAAAAAGATCATGAAAATGACAGTAATATCAAGGTCAGAGGTCTGTTTGTTCCATGTCCTATTTCTTACAGTGTTTCAGAAACCAAATTAAAGAATATAAGAACATGGTAAATGTACATTCTAAGCATCCATCCCTCTCAAACCACAGGTCTTTGTGTGCTGGATGTTGTTAAGATCTTGAACTCACTAGCTGATGTCCATGACATCCAGTTGTGGTATAAATACAGATTGCAGGAAGAGCCACTTCCCTTTATTCATTTGTTTTGTTTTCTTCTTTTTTGCAAATATGATCTTGTCAGTTTCATCTGATGCACTGTGCAGAACAAGGCAGTGAAAAACTCAGCCTTATTAGCCCTCTCCATGACAATTATGATTTTATAGTCTTCCACAATTCAGTTCTCTCTTTGATTAAACAAATAATCTGAGACTAATTTGTCCCTTGTGCAGGGGTCATTCTGAGCATTCAATCATCATCTTATTCTTCTGTGAGCCTTTTCTAGCAGTATCTCTCTGATTAAAATATAAATAAATGGGGAAGGTGGGCATGGGACTAACATGCATGGATATACACAAATAAGAAGAATCAATAGAAAGTGAGATGAAGAATTAAGCAAATTTTAAAACTATTAAGGCACTATTGATTTAGCTTGGGTAGTGGACTTGGATAGTATCACATTTAATACGGAAATGCACTAGTCTGTGTTCACCTCTGAAAACTGTATCATATTTAGAATTCACCTGTATTTACAGAAACTTTTTGCACTTTGCTTCTTTTGCAGTTTAGGTGGTAACTTACAGTGTGGCTAACACCTGTGTAATGCAGGCGATTCCATGACATTTCCTGGCCTCATTCTCTCTGTTAACACTAAACATATCTGACAAGTTAAAATTTCATTTACCCAAGAGTGTGTTTTCAGACAAGAGAAATGCATCTGAGCAAGGTTCTCACACACACATCTTCAAACATGGGAGTTTTCCATGTGTTCAGAGTAGTCCTTACAACTGTAGGCTCCACATAAACACCTGCTTAATTTGATCCTCTAGAGATTTATCTTAGAAAGCTCCCTAAGGGGACTTTTTATGGAAAAATCAATCTGGTTTACTTGTTACAATTAAATATACTCTGTCAATTTTATACTCTCAGGGAAAATATAAAATTGTTTTGATGTAGTCAATAGCATAGTCAAATTAAAGCCCTCTCTCAAAAGATATTCTGTTGGCTGGAAATCATTGCATTTCTGAAATGATTTAAAAGTAATTTTTAGTTCTGTACCTCCCTTTGATCCTGTTGTCCTTCTATCTGGTTTTACCATCACATTTTCCTGTTTAAAACATATTCTTCTCCCCATTCTGACATGCAAACCTGCACAGCCAAGAAAGAAAAATGGCTTAAAGAGAAACTGTACAGAGAGAGCTGGAAAGGTAGCTTGGGGATTTTAAAAATACACAGAAAATGGTCATATGCCTCAAGGGAGAGACCTTCCCTCAGAGCCTACTATATACAAAGTGCAGTCATTGGACTCATCATAGAATCATTGAATGTCTTGGGTTGGAAGGGACCTCAAGGATCACCAAGCTCCAAGCCCCCTGCCACAGGCAGGGCCGCCAACCTCCATATCTAATAGTAGACTAGGCTGCTCAGGGCCCCATCCAACCTGGCCTTGAACACCTCCAGGGCCAGAGCATCCACAACCTCTCTGGGCAGCCTGTTCCAGCACTTCACAACTCTTGGTAAAGAACTACCCCCTGATATCCAACCTAAATCTTCCTTCCTTCAACTTAAAACCATTTCCCCTTGTCCTGCCGTTATCTACCCTTGTAAAGAGTTGACTCCCCTCCTTAATTCTCCCTGGAGAATTAGTGGACAGTGTTTCTATTCTGACATAAATTACAGTGACTGAACCAATGTCAGAAATTATTTTCTTTTGGAAATGAGTCTTATGGTGAATAGAAAAGAAGCAGCAAAATCCAGGCTTCAGGCCTCATCATCATAGACTGCTTTTGAGGTTAAGGCATTCCCAGAAATAAACTTATCTTTTGTACAGAGCATACACGTCCAACTCCCACATGTGGCCCTGGAGTGCCAATAATGCAGCCCCACATGATCGAAAACTTTTAACATTATTATGCAATTTTTAGCAATATTTTTCATTAGCTAATTATGTGTAGCTTGAGCACAGACTGCATAGGTGAGAAGGGAACATTGTAGAGGGGAGGACAAATTCAGTTGAATTGAAACCTGCATGTGTTGTACGTTACATGTGCTTGTACCACTGGGCAAGTAAAATGCGGTGATTAGCAATAAGACACCTGTGTGTCTGTGAAAAGATGCATATTTAGTTATTAAGCAGATGTGTAAGTTTTATTTAATTATTAAACTTGGGCTTGTGATATTTTTCTAAAATAAGTGAATAAGTTAATACATGAACACATTCATTAGTTTCACAAAAACCAAGGTTTTTATGTTTTAATACATTTTTTACATGAAATAAGTTTTCCTACTTATTTACTTTAATTATATTTTATATACAGCCCAAGACAATTCTTCTTCACTCAGTGTTGCCCAGGCAAGTCAAAAGGTTGGACATCCATGGTATAGAGGTTACTTATCTTGTTCTCTTAGTGGTTATTTGGAAGAACTTCAGTCCAGATCTTGATGCTTTTCTAAGATGCTCATCTCATTTCCAAAGGAGTTGATTTGAGAAAATTTTATGGACCATGGGAAGTGAGTCATCACACTCTGATCAGGCTGATCTTTTCTGACTTTATAAATGTGAGTTTATAATACTCTTAGGTTATTTTTACTTGGAAAATTTTTACTTGCTTTTCTGAGAACTGTTCCCAGAGGTCTGGTCCAATCTGTGTAAAGGTATTTCTTTGAATGAGCACCTAGAGTGTAAAATAGCATAGGAGTTTTCAACTTGTTGAATAAATTGTACCGATCAAACTTCAGAGTAGAAGTTAGTGTCAATTACACTCTTAGCAATACATTTATTCTCTCTTTAAATTTACTTTCCAGTAAAAGTTTCATTAGTGCTTTTCACTGCATTTATAATTGTCGCAACGCGCACGCCGAAGTCACCTGCAGTACCAATATGGTTATCGCGTAGTGCTTATTTATTGCGATTCGACCACAACATTTATAGAGCATCAGGTAGGCGTCGCGCGCTACAACACTGTTAATTGGACAGCAGATATCACCACATAGGCATTCTTGCAGTTAGATAATGGTTAGCAGTCCCATAGAGCACAACCTGGAGGTGTAGATGTTTGACCTTGCAACACAGCAGCTGTTCCTCGTCTCAGGCCGCCAAGGACGCTCCAGGGATTACTCGAGCATGTTCTAATAAATATGCCCACTGTCCGTCAAATATTCCACCACATATAATAAAAGGCATTTGGTCTTATTCTGGCTTGTACTTTTGAATTGTTCAAATTGAAATAAACAGATAAGATAGGCTAGACCTTTAAGTGATGAGAAAACTTGAAATAGTGACATAACTCATAGAACTCAAATACAGAGCACATTTATTTCTGTTATATTCAATGAGTAGTACTTGAGAATTTAGAAGGGAAAGATATTTGCATCACTTTCTTTACCAGAGAAAGAGAATGGCTTGGAAATAAATATTTTTGATATATATCATTTTCAAAAATGTACATATTTAAATGTGAAGTAATTTGTTGTTGCAATTTTGTCAGCCACCCACAGGATGCTGGCGAAGCAGCACCATGTATATAGCTGCAGTCTGTGGGGTGTTTGGTCAACATTCTTTTCCAGATAGAGGCAGTAGGACTCCGTGGTGCAGTTGTACTGTTAGAAAGGCTGTAGTAGACCCAAGGAAGAGGTGTTCTTATGGAGGGCAGACACGTGTATCTAGTATTGTATTTTTCTTTCAGAGTTAACGAGGTGTGTATATGTTGTGCAAGGAGGAAAAAGCATGAGATGGCACCACAAATGCAGCATTATGCATTATAAATATTCTTTTTTTTTTTCATTTTTTTCCTTGCAAGGAGGATTGGTGCCAGGTAAAAGTTTTGCCACAGTGCATTGATATAAAGGCCTCTCAATACTGCTGTGATTTTTATTGAATACAGAGGTTCTTGACATGTTAATAATTTCATGTTGTTTCAGGCTAGTAGTTTTAACTGCTACACTTTGATTATGTTTCAGAACAGTCAAGCATCAAATATTGAAACTGACGTCTGAATTAAAGAGTGTGCAAAAATTCTCTTCCCTCTTTAACTATTGAAACAAACTAAAATGGAAATCTGACTAAAGGAGGTGAGTCCTTTCTTCTTACTCTCTGATCATTCTCCTTGATCTATCTGCATCATTTTATTCACTTTTCTCCAGATTTGCTTGTAAAAGACAAGAAGCCAAATGATTTCAAATTACGAACTGCATTAATGGAGATGAAGGCAGCTTGATAACTTGATATTTTCGTTTAGAAAAACACATGTATGATAACCCACTTTTGTACACACAGAGATCTGTAGGCTGCACAGAGTTAATATCAGGTGTATTAGAATGTTGTAGTGCCTTTGTAAACTATATTTTCATGAGTCTGACATTAACGGAAAAATGTAGCATACAATCTTAAAGGTTGAGTAGAGCCCCATAGGGATAAATGTATGAGTTGTGGAACGAGTTTAAAGAGTATGAGAGAAGGGATTGATATGGTCTGGAGGAATACAAATAGAATCAGAGACAAAAAAAAAAAAAGTGGAGAACGCATCATAGGGAATTACACCAGCTTAGAAGCAACGTAGAAATGGCTCAGGGAAGCGCTAGTAGAGACACTTTATTTTCATGGCTTCAACAGCTTTTTTTTTTTTTTTTTTTTTTTTTTTTTTTTTTTTTTTTTTTGGTAACACTACAGCCTGCTGCAAACTAGACCTTACTGACCTGGTAGACATGCTGAAGCTATTTAACTATTTACACTTTAGCAACTACCAATTGTTGTGGTTTAACCCTGCAGGTGGCTGAGCACCACACAGTCATTTGCTCACTCCCTTGACATCCCAGTGGGATGGGGGAGAGAATGAAAAAAAAAAAAAAAGTAGAACTTGTGGGTTGAGATAAAACTACTTACTAAGAGAAGAGGAAAAGGACAATGATTATGACAAACACATATATGTGTGTATATATATAATATGTATATAGCAAGCGATGCACAAGCAGTTCCTCACCATACCCCCTGAGGCTCAGCTAGCCCCTGAGCAGCAGAAGAGAGAAAGATGAAGTCCCACTCCCTTCAAAACTCCTTCTGCTTGATGTGATATGGTATGGAATATCCCTTTGGCCCGTTTAAGTCAGCTGTCCTAACTCTGATTACCCCCAGTTCCTTGGGCTCTTCAGTAAGAATGGCTTTGGCTCTGTACAACACTGCTTAGCAGCAACTATTAACATCAGTCTGTTATTAACATTGTTCTCCCCTAGAACCAAAACGTAGAATCATACCAGACATTCTAAAGAAAATAATTTACTCCCAGTTTAAAATAAGACACCAATTTATTTTACTAATTTTATTATGCATATTTAAATATATAATTGATTATGAATATATTGGGTTTACTATTATATTATACTCCCATTTTTTAATTTCCCTGAGTGGACAGTAAATTTAAGTCATTAAATGCAGTGTTTTACATCTCTGGAATATCCCTTGCTTCACTCAAGAGTGATCTTTACTCACTGTTTTCCATTTAGTTAACAAATTCCAAAGAAAACTTCACTTAGAAAAGAAAAATTACAATTATTTTCTAATCTAATTATCCAGCAATAAAAATTGCAGTGTATTTTAGTAAGCTTTCTGTAAGAGGAAAGCCTACTGATGCTGATGCAGCAATTCTAAAACCACAAAACTCTATCCATGATGATTTATAATACGTGATAAGCATATATGTATATATATGATTCTGTGTTGTATATGTAGCATATATGTATGTAATTCTGTACTACAGGTATGTATTTTGAAAATGTAAATATGCTAAAAAATATAGAGCATATTCTTTGGATAATAGGACTTGGAATTAGCATGCATTTTCTGATTATTTAGACCAATTAGGTCAGTTGAGCTACATTTGCCTCATTTTGGCCTTACCTAAAAATCTAGAACTTTGTTGAAATGATTTTATAATGTCTGCAATTATATGATTTTTTTTCAACTGAAAGTTGTATTTTTAGCTTAGGAATTTCTTTTTCACAATAATCCATTTACTTATTACTTATATGTATTTGTATCAATTGCTGGACAGTATTAAACACACACACACTCCAAAAAAATCTTTCCCCTTAGTTCCTTGTGGTTTTAACAAAATAAACTCTTCCATCCAGTTGAAGTACTTCAAAGTACTGGAATTTAGTACGTGACAATGACATGTTCCTCATGTTGTCAAATACATAATGCAATGGGTTGGGCCCCAAGGGTCGTAGTAAATGGGTTTTCATCAGGCTTGTGGTATCTCTGTGGGCCCCATTTTAGGGCCAGTTCTCTTCAGTGTTTTCATAAATGGCTTTGGTACAGAACTTGAGTGCTTACTAAGTAAGTTTGCAGATGCCAATAAACTGGGAGGATTTCTTGAATCCCTTGAGGGTAGAGAGGCCTTGCAGAGAGATGTTGGCAAATCAAAGGACTGGGCAATCACAAATTGTATGAAGTTGAACAGGCAAGTGCCTAATTCTTCTCCTGGCAACTCTGGTTCTGTGTACAGACTGGGGGATGAGAGTCTGAAGAGCAGCCTGCAGAAGGGGATCTGGGAGTTCTGATCAAAAGCAAGTTGAATCTGAGTCAGCAGCACACCCTGGCAGCCAGAAGGGCTGATGGCATTCTGTTTTCATTGTGTTGTAGTACTGATTGAGTGATAGAAGTATGGGCGTGGCACAGGGCAGTGGGCACAGCCCTGAGCTGCCAGAGCTCAAGGAGCATTGGGACACTGCTCTCAGGTGTAGGGTTTGACGTTCGAGTGGTCCTGTGTGGAGCCAGGAATTGGACTTGATGATCCTTGTGCATTCCTTCCAACTTCAGATATTCTGTGATTCTGTAATTCAAATTGTTCATTGTTTCTTAAGATATTGTGTTTAACTTAGGCAACTAGATTTGAGCATCTGTCTTTTCTAAGGGGTGAAAGAGTTTAAAATGATGCTGTAAAAAACAGTACTAAAGCTGTATAGTTACCTCTGTGAAAATTAGAAAATGCCAGAATACAGGTTGGCAGTTCATACACACCATGATAGGTGCTAACAACTTTTTTTTTCCCATTGTTTTACTTGAAGTTCACCTTAGTACTGGTATGCTTCTTGGGGAATGCACCCGTTTTTTTGAGGCTTCATATCAGTTTGCTGCACTTTCTGAATCAAGTCTTTTTGCTTGGGGCAGTGAGGGTGCATAACAAATTACTTAACAGAGGAATAGGCAATAAAACTGTAAGTCACTGAAGAATGTATTTTGACTAATGACACATCAATTAGAAAGAACAGAGGGTGGTCCATTATATTTTCATAAGGAATGTATCATTGATATATGTTACTCTATGTCTGTGAAATTTGTTCAAAAGAAATTAAATGGAAATTAAATATGCCATTAAATGGCAACATGTTTATCAGCAGCAAGAAGACGACTAGACTTTGAAAAAATTAGATGAAGAGAATCTATATGAAATATGTCAAGAACACAGAAGAAACTTTAATGAGACAGAACAAAATGAATATAATTGATCCTCTCCAGAGAGAATTCATGAAAGATGTAAATCTTAAGGTCTTGTCTTACTGAAATATAGTGTATTGGATGCTTTGTTATTAATTATGCAGTTGTCTTAGGCTCTTCAAAATACTGTTCCTTAGGAAAAAAAGGACACATGACATTAAGAACAAATTACCAGTTAAAAGATACTATGGTCTTCGATACAGTACAAGAGGAAGTATAAGGTATTTTGCTAATAATGCCAGTGTAAATGTAACAGAGGGCTGTAATGAGGGAAAAAATTATAAGTACTGCTTCAGGTAAAGTACACCGAGAAGGCAGAAAAGCTTAGATGAGGCAAAGGAAATCAAGTACAAATCAAAATCAGCTTTTAGGGGCTAATTATGGTTGGATATTTTTTTTTTTTTTTTTGAAAAATATAGACAACACTTTTCATTACACCTTGAATGGCAGTTCCCTATGAATCAGAGAACAGAAATTTAAACAATGGTTTAATCTGATGAATCATATTGTCTATTAGATAAAATATGACATTTCAAATGAAAATACGTTAGATATTTCATTCCCTTCTCTAATTATGGAAAATGTAACAGCAAAATAAAAAACAGAGATAACTCTTTCAAGCAAGAATATGTAGGCAATGAGAATATGTGGTGAGATGCTGTAGATTCTGGATTTTTTTGCCTTATGAAGCATAGCAGTTGTACAGTCAGCCTTCATAAAAAAGTACTCATGAATTTAGTTCTAAAGTGCCAAATGCATTTTTGCAGGCAGTGACAGTTAGAACCCCAGGGAATATCCATAATCTTTTGGGGTGATGTGGATACAGAAACTGCTCTAAAGTATCAAAAGTTTCGTTTATATTGATAAGTAAGGAAGCGAAACAACCATTTATGACTAGTGGCTATAGATATTTTGAATAATATAAACCTTTATATACATAAAATATGTCAAGGTACAAAACCAGAATATTTATTTCGAAAATGAGAAAATAACTAGGTTGGTAAACCCAGAGAAGGCTCAGGAGTTAGGCTGAATGTTCTTTGTGGGTCCTTTCCAACTCAGGGTATTTTATGATTCCATGAAAAGGCAGAGAAAGTAACTTCAAGGCAATGTTGCCTTCTACTCAACCTACCTCCATTTCCTTGATGTGTATGAGATTGTACAAGAGGTTGGAATACCTAGAGAAGTAAGGAACCATCTAGTCTTTTTTTTAACACATTTTCTTCTTATTTTATGTTAGTCCTATGGAATGCTAAACAGCTCTTTAATTTTTAAAAGCTTTTCCTTGTTTTTTAGAGTGAAAGGCACAGCCTAACCAGACTTGCTTGCTTGCAAATGCATGACTGTTTACAGGCAGTCCTAAGGCCAAGGGACAAAGTATTAGAGATTTGTGACAGTACTGTAAGGTTCAAGCCTCAGAAGAGAATATCGCCCAGGAAAAAAAAATCAACTTTTTAATATTTTTCTGTATTCTTTCTTGGGCATCTACGTCCACCATTGTTTATGGCAGTAGCTTGATAGGCATTTGAATTTGCCCAGCATGGCTCTTCTCATAAGTGCATACCACTGGAAGTAGATGCCTGTAAGAAGCTTGTACAGTGGGTCAAATCTAATGGCACCATTAACTCTGAGAAAGGGAACATTTGTTGTATTCCCATCATTCTCTTCCTGTAGAAATTTCAAATTGAACACAGTGGGAAATCCTACTTACTCCCATGGTATAAAATCACATATCTGAAATGATTCACTTGCCTTAGAAACAAGCTGATTTACATAACTAGTACTGCTTTTAGGCTGCTGATGAGGGGAGAGATGTCTTTCTTAGGTTTCAATTCCATGTCATAAAGAGGCATAGGCATGATGGTAAGTATCTCACAACCTCCTAATGGCTTGATGGAATCAGGGATTTGACATGTATCCTCACACTGGAAAGACCATAGCCAGCAAAATCTGTTTGAATGTTGTCTGAATTTGTATTTTTATATGATTGAAACAGCTAAAGTGATAACATCAGCAAAAATCCAATTCAGATAATATTTTTTGTTCAGTGTTCAAGCAGGGAACTTGCACTTCAAAAAATGAAAAGAGATTTTTTCTTACTGAGTAGTGAGAGTCTGGAAAAAGGTACATTAGTAATCTCTTCCAACTCATAGGGTAATACAAAATGATGTTGTTCTGAAAGCCTTATTTTATGTGAAACTCTCTCTGCCATGTAGTCATTATTTTAAACTGTTTCTGCATTCACTTTTATTTCTATTGTATAGATTCTACTCATCTTTTGTTCCCCTTTCCTGTCAGCTTCATTAGCTTCTTTTTATGTATAGCAGGCACCATTTTAAAAACTGGTTATTGATTTGAGGAAGTGGCAGGATAACAATGGGCCACAGTAAGAACACCAGGAAAATAACTGTTCTGTTCAAGAGTTGAATAGTCAAAGTGACCACAATTTTGGTTGGCTGCAGTGACCACATTCTCAAGATCAAATGAAAAAACAAGGACAATTTCTTAACAAATTATCATTCATAAAGAAAAAAAAATGTATCATCATGTGTTTCTGAAATGATTTTGCTCCTAATTTGGGCCCCAGTTTTGGGCCCCTCACTGTCCCAGTTTTGGGCCCCTCACTGTAAAAAAGACATTGAGGCCCTGGAGCATGTTCAGAGGAGGGCGACGAAGCTGGTGAGGGGTCTGGAGCACAGGCCTTATGAGGAGCGGCTGAGGGAGCTGGGATTGTTCAGCCTGGAGAAGAGGAGGCTCAGGGGAGACCTCATCGCTCTCTATAACTACCTGAAGGGAGGTTGTAGTGAGCTGGGGGTCAGCCTCTTCTCTCTTGTAACTAGTGACAGGACAAGGGGGAATGGCCTCAAGTTGCGCCAGGGGAGATTTAGGCTGGACATTAGGAAATACTACTTTTCTGAAAGAGTGGTCAGACGCTGGAACAGGCTGCCCAGGGAGGTGGTTGAGTCGCCGTCCCTGGAGGTGTTCAAGAAACATTTAGATATAGCGTTGAGAGACCTGGTTTAGTGGGGTTATGTTGGTGGTAGGTGGATGGTTGGACTGGATGATCTTGTAGGTCTTTTCCAACCTAGCTAATTCTATGATTCTATGATTCTATGATTCTAATTCATGAATTTACCCAACCGCTTTGCCACAAATATTCATTTTACAGCTTTTATTTTAAAAGAGGAAAAAAATATTTCAGTTTTATAAAGTCAGCACAATGAAATTTGTGCTTAGGGTTTTAAGGGCTGGCTAGGAAGTTCTTACAACTAAAATTTGGGTCATTTTGATCCTGAAATAAAAGGACAATATCAAGGAGAGGAAGAAAATAAGAAATCATCAAAAGTAAATTCTAGAAGTTCAAATATTGGTGAGGTGGTAATGGGAAGCGTTAGTTACTTAAATATTTTGAGTGATTTTTTATGAGGGCTGCTTTGAAAGCAATGCCTCCTACTTTATGGTGTTGGCCCACAAAATCAGAGGTGGATGTTGGTGGTATGGCAGTGGAGGTTGAACCTTCCCACCAGTACCCCATTACATGTTGTTGCCATGTGACAAGTGGCAGCAGAGGGGCAGTCTGACAGAACAGTATCTGACACAAAAGTGCATTTGAAGCAAAGGTGCGTCACTGATTTCCTCCATGAAGAAATAATTGCACCTGTTGACATTCATTGATGCTTGCTGTATGTTTTTGGAGACCAAACGGTGTGAGTACAGTGAGGTGGTGGGGGGTGTGTTTCAGCAGCAGTGACAGTGGGTCATCTTTGGTGCAGATTTTTACAAGGGCAGCATGCAGGCTCCTGTTCATTGCTGGTGAAAATGTACAGCTAATGGTAGTGACTGTGTTGAAAATATTTGTTCTGCAGCTGAGAATTTGCTCTGTCAACTAGTGTTATTGTGTTCTTTGTATCTGTTGTAGCTGCCATGGAAATGGGAGGGATTACTTTCAGAGCAACCTATGCATTTTAAAGTGCCATCTTATGTGTTCTATATCAATACAGACAAATGTAGTGGATAAAAATCAGTGTAAAAAGAAAAGAGTGCAAAATGAGGGTGCAGTAACATAAATGAAAAGATTTCTGAGGGCATATGTTACTAGTTGTAATTCCACAGCTCGCAGATTAATACACTGCTTGAGCTTCTGGATAAGAAAACGTTGCCCCTCTTTCCCAAGTACAGCCACTTCAGGGTTCCCTTCTTACGATATACACATTTGAAAAAGTTGCTGAAAACTGGAGAGATTTTGGAGAAGCCATAAAATTATTTTAGGGTTTGATTGCTGTAATGAGACAAAAGATAGAGCCTGTTAGGTTCAGTGGAAGGGGAGCTGGAAAACTTTTATCTCCGTGGAAGACAGCAAGCCAGTGAAGTTCTGGGACTCATATCCAATTACAAAAAGAGCTCCAGTACATGGAAGTGAAACCTAGAAATGGAAGAAAATGTGTATTTTTAGACAGAAGTGGATAAATATCAGAACAATCCACTAAGCAGTGCTGTGCATTCTTGTAACTTAAAAGATTTCATTTGATATTAGTGCTATGATTGCTGAAGCAGTTTGGGGAATTAGATGCTCAAGCATCCTTGAAATGTGTTCATTAAATTCTTCAAGATCTCATGGGTTCATAAGAAATTTTTAGAAATGCAGCAAAGCTGAAAGAAGTACTCTATTTTTCAGTCACAGACTGTGGGATTTGATCGAAGGTGTTGTGTAGTTGTGTGAGATGTTCTGTGATATGTTACAAAGAGGGTTATACTGCATTGTGACAATGGCATCTCCTGCTCACAGAGTCAGCATATTTGTTTTGTAAGTGAAAATAGCTAAAAACTGTTTTGACCTAATAGGAAACCACTGAGATTGCTGCTAATGTACTTTCAAAGTGTTTTCTTGCACTGCGTCTGTTTAACATGGTTCTGATTCACACGTGCTGTAGTAATAGAATGACAGTTCATTTCCATTCCTCTGTCACTGGTAGGGAAAAAAAAAAAAAGTGAAAGACAAGATCTGTGTACACTGGTAGCATCCAGCAGCTCAGCAAATCCTTTTTTTTTTTCCTCATGGACATTCAGCATCTGCTTTGATTGCCAAAGCATAAATGGTCTTTTGAGGATCTCCCTGGGATGTGAGTGCCTCCAGAGGAGGTGCCAACGTATGACAAGATAGGCAAATTAACTATGCATTTCTTGGTTTTCTGTCGTGTTGTCTATAGAAATAATTCACTTCAGACTATTGCCTACCACCAGGAAAACTTTGATCTTCAATAAATGAGTCTGGTTGACTCCATTTTACCTTGGTGACAGTTACACTGAATTAGAGGCTACACAGATATAGTGAACATCCAGTCACACACCAGTACAAGTAATAATTTCACTGTCACTGGACATGACAACTGTTACAGTAGAACTGATCTACTTTCTTCAGTATTTACAGTTCGTTGACTAGGTTCTACATGGCTAAGAGTCACTGGTCCTTGAAACATTAATGACAGATCTGTAAGCAGTACAGGTAATATTTGCAAGTCAATTTCTTACTGTTTCATTATCAGATGCAGAGATGCACATCTGAAATATTGTGCTCATTAGGAACAAAGCAAAGATCAGCTATGGATGAGGAAAATCACTATATCTATTGAATCAGAGTTAGATTCTGTCCTGAGCTTGATTTACTCACAAATTGGTAGAAAATGACTCGTCTGCTTGTGGTTATCAACATTTAATGAAATTATGACTTTATTTCCTGCTATTGCTGAACAGTTTTAAAACTTGCTTTTTGTTGTATTAGTAAACAGGCTTATATCAGCCCAAAGTTAAAATCTCAGGGTATAAGTAGTTACATTTTTTTTTATATATAAAAGTGAACTTGTCCAAGACATCAGTGTAACAGTCAACATATATTAGGTTGTTGGGGCTGTACTGGTATACAAAGCCTATATTTTATGAGCTATGTATCATTATCAAAATAAAAATGATGCTGATTAGATTGCTGCAGTTCTTATCCTGTAGAACTTCCACACAGAAGTCCAAAAACGAGATGCACCCGTATGTATTTTAGACAAGCTATTGACCAAAACTGCTGTGCGTTTAATTTGCACAGCATTTGTTGTGTCCTAACATTGGAAAAAAGAATAAAATGTAAGTCAATTCCAGAATATATTATGTTTTCAATATCAAGACATTTGTACTTGAGTTGAAGGTGCCCAGTGTACAGTAGTTCATTGTTATACATTTGTGACTGATAGGATGAATGTGAAGTACAAATGTTAGTTTTGTTGTTTCTGTAAGCGAGCAAAACCATAACTTAATATGTGTCCTTGCTTATTTCAATAGCCTTATAATGCAGCTATTCAAATTACATAGACTACTTTGCTCCTGTGCCTCACAGAAGTGCCTTACTTTCCAGTAAGACTGTTGTCATGTTAGTTTCAGATTGCTGTCTGAAGACACCCTCTGGTCTGTAGCAACTAAGGAGGGTGCATTGCTTCCTTATTGATAGACCGAGATAAAGTTTTGGAAACAGATAAACTAATTAAGTTCAGTTCTTGGTTTGGCTAAATGAATCTGAGAAATGTTTAGTAATCTAATTATTAAATGACATTACATTGCATTGCATAATCTATAAGCATGTTTATTTATACATATATATATAGTTTTCTAAAGCATTTTGTAAAAATAACAAATAAATATAATTTTATCTTTCTTTCTATCCAATTAGAAAATGTAATTCAAAAAGTATGTCAAAGAGATGAGGGAACCTAGCTGTCCCATAAGGTACAAATTGGACTGATTAGATCAAAACATATTTTCCTTAATATTTGACATGGAATCTGCCCATAAGGAAAATAATGTTAGGCAGGACTGAAGGCAAGTCAGTATGACATCAAGAAGAAAATTACACAATTGGGTTGAAACGTGATCTTAAGTAACAGCAGAGTTTCTCAGATTTAAGATCAGTAGCAACCCAATATAAGATCTAAGAAATTTTGTAAGGGATGCAACAGTTTTAATTGACTAGGTAAAAGAGCGCTATGTTACTAAAACCAGCACTTCCAATCAGATGCTAATGAACATTTATAGGATCATCTTTTTTTGGTAGAAGGTTGTAACAAGGATGAACTTTATCCTGAAGCAAGATTTCAGATCTAGCTTTGACTCTGTGATACTCAGTGACACCAGTCAGATTTCTTCAAGTATCATGAGAAGAGTTAGTGTCTTAGAGCAACAATAAACAAAGATGCACAGGCTGTAGGAAAAGCCTGACAGAACCAGATACAGCACAGCTTAATTTTAGAAATTACCAGCTGTGACAGAGCATCTGTTTTAAGGTTAGAGAAATTCATATCTTGAAACTGTTTGGATAATGAATTGATCTCTTGAGATATCAGTAGCCTGAGTTTCTGAGAAAACAGAAAAGAATTGTTGCATCCTGATATCCTTGTACTACAAGGATTTATTTGTCCTGCACTTCCTGACTGCCTGACCCTTCAGTACGGTGGATTTTGTATTTTCAATTACTAAACTCTATTGCACGATATTATGGTAAGATTGAGTGCTTGTAGCGTGTTCTCTCTGAGTAATAGGTTAGCTGTCAGGGAAAGAGGAAAAATCAATAATACCAGTAATTTTTTAGCTCTTAACTTCCAAATTGTTTCATGCATTAAGTAGCTCTCCTTGCATGTACAACTCTGTATGGCTATTTTGTTTTGATTGAATTTGTTTTCCCCATGCTTTCCTCATATTTAAAGAAATTAGGCATAACGAACTAAAGGAAAACCTTTTTCTTCCTCTTTCAAAAATTGATTGATTACTTTTTGGATGCACGTAGCTGTCATGAATCAATTTACCTGGTTTCAGCTTACTTTAGATACTTGATTTGTAATTAAAATCCAGATGGTAAAACAAATTAAGAATGATAAAAGTAGTCTATTGATGCAGTAGGTTACTTTTTTCCTGTGTTACAGCTTTTCTGCCTCACATGCAGTTCCATTTCCATTTGCTTTACTAATTACATGTAGAATGTTCTGATATTGTGGTTCTTTATAACAATTTTGATACCTCATCAGAGATCCTTCTTTATTAGAATGATCAAAAAGGATTGGTGAAAAAACATGTATGATAGTTACTGATCGTTTCTGCAGCTATTCAAGAAGCTGCAAAGCAGCGTGTGCCTTTCTGGTTGTCAGTAATAATCTCTGATTTAATTTTTAAAATGAAATAATCCATAATTTCATATTCATATTACTCATACATAATGTCAGACTGAAAAACTATTATCCAGTTTTCATAACATTTGTATATTAATTGTAAGGTTGCAAATCACATTAATTTCTAGCAGGAAATATTAGTTTCAAGTTTGTGATGTACGATCTGTTCTGAAAATTGTGCAACTTAACAGAATGTATTAGTCAAATAACAGCTGAGGTGGAACTGAAGTTCTTCACTGAGGAGATTGTGGTAGTCTGTGAAGTTTGATCTGCTTGTGCTTAGCTGGTTTCTTTTTTCCCGGACTTTCTTTGTAGGAAAGCTGAGGCACGTAAATGTTTGGGCTAATGAATTTGAAAGATTTTATACTGTGGTCACAGAGAAATTCACCTCTGACTTGAAAAACACATACTGTAGAGTGAGAATTTCATTATTAATTTTTTTCTACTGGGATTTTTCTTATTGGTGTTTTTTCTATTTCCCTTAAAGAGCAATAGCTCATACTTGAGCTCTCATGTGTCATGTATTTACTAAGGATAAATACAAAGCAACATAAAATTTAGACTTAAAAGCAAGACACCTTAGCAGTTTCTGTCCACAATAAATAACTGCTCATACTATAGTTACTGACCAACCATCCCAAAATAATTTTTTTCTGCATGAATATAGGCATCCTCCCTTTTCAATTTTAATCTGCTATTAATTTTGTTTGCATCTATTTTCTAAGGACAACTTAAGCCCAGTTTTTTGTCTGTTTTTGTAGACTAAATGGCAGAAAGGTAAAGGAAAAAACATTGATTTACAGATACTATCTAGTGTATACCTGCGATTTATACTGTTCTATTATGTATAGCGTCCTGTTTAAGTTATAGTGCCTAATCCTTTGTAATCCATCCTATCCTTCCTATTTTCAATTTTGCCACTGTTTAGATATCAAACGTCACTCTTCTGCAACACACAGAGAGGCAACATGCCTGCTGCTGTATTCAGCACTTTCACAAGTCCTAACTAAAATGTGCAGTTCTGTAATGTATTTATTGTAAATTAAAAAAAAATCAAGTGAAAATAATGACTGGGTAACAGTGAATAAACGGACTGAGTTGTAGGAGTCGCACACAGCCTTTTCATATTGACTTTCTGTCAGATTATGTGTTAAGTGTGTAACCTTTATTGTTTGACTTCTCAATTTCCAGTGAAAATAAGAACTTTTAAGTAGTTCTAACTTTTTAATGCATTGAATGATACTCTTTGGTAGTCTATGAGAAATTAATTGGACAAACTGGTAACATTCCCTTGCAGTGTAAAGCCTCCTGAGAACTATTAAGGTAAATTCTAACGACCATCCTTGTTTTATTAGCTTTCTGTGAAAGCTACAAATCATAGAGTCATAGCATGCTTAGAGTTGGAAGGGGCCTTTAAAGGTCATCTAGTCCAGCTCCCCTGCTGGGGACATGAACAGCTGGATTAGGTTGCCCAGAGCCTGGTCCAGCCTCTCCTTGAAAGTCTCCAGGGCCAGGGCAGCCACCATATCTCTGAGCAACCAGAGATAATAATGTAAAGGTTATTTCTAGTAAGTATATTTTAATTGTAGGTAATTTTTATAGACTTTTTTTGATATGTATCATGTTTCTGATATAATGCTTCAATCAAAGTATCGGTTCTAATTCCTTCACTTCAATGACTTCATATTTTAAAAGTGTTTCTTTACCAAGGTTCTACCTAAAGCACGTGTTAAAATTTACAGCCACTAAACATGCAGAGCAAGCATGTGTCATGAAAGTTAATGATCAAAAACATTTATGCAAGTAAAGAATGCCTTGTTTTATAAGAAAATTATCAGAGAGCTTTTCCAGAACACAGCTACTTTGTTTTCACTTCATAGATCTTATATTGTGATTAATCAATTAGGAAAGTATTAGATAATATCTTCTTACATGGGTAATTATTAATTAACAATGTTATTCTGACTAAAAATTACAATACATAGGAAAACATAATCTGGAACACAATGTGAAAATAGAGTAGGTTGAGTAACACATTGCCGTAGAGAGAACTAGGAAAGCTCTGGAGAAGTAGGGGAGATGAAAAAATGGAAATACTTCTTACCTCACTAACAAGTTGTTTTATAACCTTTAGTTTTATAACCTTTAGGCACTCAACTTCCATTTTAGTGAAAAGTGGCTTGTTTAACATTAAAGTTGGGTAGATGGGTCACTCTAACATACTGACAGAACTAACTTTTTTAGTCCTTAAATGTATGTATCGATAAAATTTAGGAGGTAGTTATTCAACAGAATGTATATTTCCTGATAATTATCTCTGCAAACTGAAAACTGGTTAAGAGAGCCCATTTCCTAATGAAAAGAAGGGTCTGTAGGATTCTAATATCTACAATGATTATACAACAATCCTGGATTCTCAGGTCAAAGAACAGCGTGAGTATCACAGTAAATGTCCATTGTATGGTCTGAACATTGATTGACACAAGCACTTGTCTGGATCATTTATTAAAATAGTCAGTCATCACAGTTTAATACTTTCATTACCAGTGAATGAAATACATTTGCTTTTAAGTAGCAATCTCTCTTGCTTGGGCATTATAAAAGCCATGTGCTGACATTCTGCTAAGGCATGAATGTCATTCCATGTCAGTACATTTTTTTTTTCTATGCTTGCATTGCTTAAAATAAAAAAGTAAGTGAAGGCCATGATAAATTTAATGCGTCTTTGATATTTCTCAAGAGGAAAATACGAGCACATCAGAAAGCAGTAACAGAGGCACAAAACGTGTAAGAAATTCTGGGCACCTTAAAAATCTTAGAATTTTTGCAGTAACCCTTCTGACTGTAAAATACATAAAAATTCATTTCCTTCCCCTTCTGTCCCTTTTGGTGTTATGTGCTATCACTGTTTCATCAGTTTGAACTGTCACTAATTTCAGGTGCTCTCTCATTCTAGTTTCTTTTACTACTTACCTGATTTAAGCCTCGGTAGTGCAGCTTTGCTGAGGGATTTGAAGTGATGTAGGCCCAGTGTAGATACTGAAAGGCCAGAAACAGGTGAGTTTGGTGTCCCTTAGCACTTTTATTGGCAGCTGCTGCTGCCAATGTGGAGAAAGTCCTGTATGCAGGCAGTCCACTCCACTCTTCTCAGGTATGTGGCTTTAGATGCAGAATTTCAGGAAAGTAGTAGAGGAAACACATTGAGTGGTTGTTCTCGCTTATATGAACTTTTGGAGACACCTTTAATTGTTGTGTATCCAGACTGAAGTCTGTGCATAATTTAGAAGAAACTTTCTATCTGAACCCCTGAACCACAGTTTGTTTTTCCTAAGGCTGGCAGGCCTGGGGAAAGCCTATGAAAGCTGTTCAAAACCTATTCGTGTGAGCCTGAGATGAATCCAGCAGTTCCTCGTGCTCTTATCATTTATGAATTAAGGCCATCTGGACTTTGTACATTTTAAGCTTGTCTACATTCATGGTACTTTTATCTTCAGTAATGCAGGATATAAATGTTGCATTGTTCTGGGAAAAAAAAAAACACAAGAATTGAACAGTACACTTAACATTGTCCTCCTTGTCCATGCAGTCGTAATGTGGATTAAGCATTAATGACATAAATTTGACTTGTAATGAGAAACACCAGTGAAAACACTTTAAATATTGTGAATGGCTTTCTGCTTGCTTTTGAGATACAGTACAGTTGTCAAAAGTAATAGAGAAAAAGAGAAATTTCAAGGAAAAAACTACGTTGCCTAAAGTGTTTTGGTTTCAATACACAAAACTGAAAACCACTTTGAGTTCATTTCATTTCTTTTGGAATGGAAGATAAGACACATTGAGAGAAATTACAACTTCTGTTTAAAAATATTCTGAATATTTTTCCACCTTTACAGCTAGTGCTTTTACATATACATTCCCTTTCTCCTCTAAAATAATAAAAAATAAATACTCCTGTGTGGTAAGAGGAATGCCTGTAAGTATTAGGTGCAGGGACATTCTGACTCTGTCAGCCTTTCTATCTGAAAGTCAGTGCTGTGTTGGCAGTTTCACACTGCTCCCATAGTGAGGTGGCTGACACTAGTCTGTCTCCATCCATACCTGTAGGCTTATCTTTTGTCCAGGTGTATCCAACCCACCAAAGAGCTGGTATTGTGGGAGGAGGAAGCTCAGCTCTTTTGGAAGAGCACCTTAGACTGGGAAGATATCTGTCCTGATAGCTGCTTTGCTTCTGGTCTCAGTGAGCTCCAGGCAAGGCAGCTTGCCTCCTGTGCTCCACTTCCCTTAACAGGTAACCTGAAAGTGAAACATTCAGTGGCTGGCTGCAGGAAATGCTCTCATAACTGCTCTTGCAGAGCACTGACAGAGTTCTGTTGAAAATGAGGACTGTTCCCCCCACCTGCAATGCATGAGTGGATAATGCAGAGAGAAAGCCTCTTCACACCCAGTCACTTCTATTTTGGAAGGCACGCCTGCTGCCTTGGCACCAGAAGTAGCTAGCTGTGTCTATGACATGACATCAGTAGTTGTCCTGAGAGCACATGAAATATCACAAAAGAACATGTATTTTGATAATATCTTGCTTCTAGTGCTTGTAAGGGTCTTTTGGTGGTGTTTTTGTATTTTTCTCACTCATGCCAGCTCTTGCTGTTAAATCTTTGATCCAGCCTATGCGGGCAGAAACGTTGATTTTTCATAAATCACTAGCAGCACCTTTCTCTGGGGGACATTTGGCAAGATTGTTCTGTCACACACCATGATGTAAATATTTCTTGAGGCATTTTTCTTTGAACCACAGCACATTTCTACTAATCTGCAGCGCAGGTGCTATGCCAGAGGTCCTGTCTACAGCTGAAAGAACACATCTCTTTATTTCCCCTGATTCTCATTATGAAACTGAAACAGATTTCTTTCCATTGACTTCTGTAAACGTGAAGCTGTAGATAAATTTCCTTCCATTTCAAGAAAATATCAGTACCATAAGTGTATCATCTGATGGCAGAACACACTTCCCTTCTTCCTTACTCTTAAAAACTTCTGCATCATTTTTTCCCCTGCTGTAATATCTGAGTTTACAATTTTTGTGCAGGCAGTCCACTATATTCACTTTTCCTTGAACATACGCTCCTAGTCATTTCATTTGTTTAATCTTTATGCTATCTCTGTTCTCCCTGTTTATCTGTCTGTGATGGCATATATAAGACATAATTTCTGTTGAAGTGTTTAAGGATCCTTGAGACAGTGGTTGGTTTTGAAAGCCACAATAATACACAGTCTCTTTGCAATTCAGTAGAGATTATCTAGATTTCACAGGAGGAAAAAAAGAAAATTTGCATATAGTAGAAACTTTCAATTTACTTACTGTTAATTAGAATCGAGATACTTTTATAGTCCCTAGAAACATCATTTCTGTTATTGGAATTAAACTTTTACTAAAAATTATAAAATTACAGAAATCTACAAAAAAATTACAAATACATGCAGCCTTGTAACATATACTGACCTATGGGAACATCAGCGGAAAATGCTTCTGTTACTACTGTTGAAATAAGATTCTTAAAATGTCAGATTGATCTTGTGTTTCTGCTGAATTGTACCTTACCCCATAAGCTGGGGCTGTTGAGAGCAGGAGAAGCTTCTGTGATAGATCTGTTAGTCATTTTCATGTTGAGCAGATATGTCCGTGCAGTTACGCATGTGTAGCAAGCTCATACCATACTACAAAGACTGCCAAAGACAAGCCATTAACTTGTTTTTCATTTTATTTTATTTTTACAGTATCTAATATGTTTTTTTCTCTTCAATTAATTCATCAAAATCCTCCCATAGTGTTTATCTGTTAGGATATCAAATTTAGTGTCCCACTTAGCGTCTGGTGTTTGGAGCTGAGAAACATTTTTACATGTTGATCCATGTAATGGTTCTGAATCTTCAGCTATCTTCCAGAAAGCTTGCAAGAATCTGAAGTCCAAACTAATATCCTTAGTTTATTATGTTTCTGTTAGCAGGTAGGATAAGGAAGCTTTTGTGCGTACTGTTTTAGCCGTGCCATCATTGCAAGAAGAAAAATATCGACGAACGAATGAGCAAAGATTTGATTAGTTAATTACGATGAGACAAGACTGCGATAATTCTATTGTTTTGCCGGTGAGCTTTTCTGTTAGCAGTTGAACGACAAATCTGACAAGTGACAGAATCTTAGGAATTTAAATTCAGATCTTTTTGTGGAATATTAACTGTTTCTCCCTGATAATTTACTGCCTGATGGAAGTCAACCAACCAGTCTTATGTTCTCCAGGAGTTACTGAGAGACAATAAGCAATCTAGAAAGGGAGACAGAAAAACAAGCTTCCTGTCGGTAGGCTTATGTTTACTATATGGAGGGTTGAACTTTCCCAGAAAGATGTGAGGGATTAAAAAACATTGGAAGCCATGGCTCAAAAAATGAGGAGAAAAAATAGGGAGAAAAAAAAGCTGATGATCTCTTTGTGTTTTTTTTGTTGTTGTTGTTGTTGTTGTTGTTTTTGCATCACTTTATGATTATTAAAAATTGTTAATGCCTTTCTTCTAATGGAAGACCAGACCTAAATCACTGTTCGTGTTCTGGAAAGTTCTGCTGCCTCTTGGCAAAATTACTCAGGCCCCATTTGGATTCTTGCCAAGCTGCTTCTGCTAAGAGGTGAAATGGATTATATGAGTCAACCATCACTTTAATGATCTTCTGTTTATTAACAAAGAGGATACAGAAAGCATATTTCTTTCTGAATGCAGGAAGTACAAACAGCAGGCAATTTCCTTGCCTCTAATGTCCTCACTGCCTTTTCAGCCTGCCCTGTGTACCATGGATTTATTTTTTAACCTCTGTACAAGGACACACATTCACAACTTCTCCTCTAGTTCCCTGCTGCCTGACTCTTGGCATTTGGGAGGTAGTGAATTCTGAAGCTTCAGTTTCATAATACAAGGTCTTCAGTAATGGTGTAGTTAAAGGAATTTCTGCCTACTCCATCATGAAGCCACAGTTGTTTCATTGCAACTAAAAGCTGACCTCTCTGTGACACAGAAATGAGGTGAATGCCCAAGATGGATATGTGGGTAGGGTAGGGAACTCCTTCAGTTGGCTTTAACACTGAAGAGTTATATACTGTCTAAATGTGTCTTGATGTTACTGTGAATATGACAACCCTATCTTACAAGGTTAAAAGTCTGTTTAGCCTCATACACTGTATCCTATCGTCGGCCATAAGGAATAGCAACTGCCATGAGAAAACAGAGAGGTAAAGTACACAGTGAGAGACTCCTCCAAAATTTTCTCCATCTTTGATGAGACAGAATTTTCATATTTATGTTGAATAGCCTTTGATGAATCTTCCTTTTATGGATGTGCTCAGTTATCTACTGAGGGTTTACAGAAGGAAAAAATATTACATAATTGAACCTGAGTAACAGATTTTGTAAAGTATCCCTTGTGAAATGTTAAAATTGCTCAAAGGAGGCTCTTTAGGATGGTGATGAGGTTGAGTCTCTATGCTATTGCTAGTAAATATTAGGTAGGTACTTGACTGCAATAAATACCTGCATTAGTATTGAACTGTTGTAATTTTTTTCCTTATTTCCTCCAGAAATCATAAATTGGAATGAAGATGCCAAAATTTTAACCAAAATTTTACACTTCTTTCATTGTGCTTTAAAAAGGCTCCCTTAAGATATATGGTGAAGGGTCAAAATATGTATCAGAAGTTTAGTTTCTGAAGGTGAAGCACAATTAGCAGTTTGAACTCCAATGCAATAGGAAGAGAAAAAGACATTCTAATGCATCAGCTGGTGATACAGCTGGTCTTCCCTTAAGCAAGAGATTTATGTACCTTTAGATTAACATCAGGTGTTTAAGAAGGTGGTCATAGCTGTGGATAAACTAATCAAGTAGCACATCCCACCTATTTCCTGCATACTCCCCCCTATTTTGAGACTCAGATTGGTTAATTAAATAATTAAACTCTTGATTTGAAGAAAAAAGAAAAAAGCTGACACATGCAAAGGCTTTGAAAGTATTTAAGTAGCTTATTTTTTCTCTTTGGACAAAGCTCCAAGTCTTCTATTTACTCATTAAATCTGTCATTCCACTGCACTCAAGGACAAAGTGTCATTTCTGTGTGCTTCAGTGATTTTGTACAGCACACAGAGAACAAACAAATATCAAGTGACTGAAGTCAAAGTGGATTTCAGGCAGGAAGCTGTTTCCTCTTCTCCCCATGCATTTTTAATAGAGATTTTCTTGATTGCAAGGTACTAAGTAGATTTCTGCATTGGGTTTTATAAATGTGTTTATAACAGCAGCGTATACACCAACCATGGGTCAAAAGGCTTCTCAGAATATACTCTTTTTCCACCGACTTGTGAGTAGTGACTTGAAAAATATCTGGATGCAGTGAGTGAACTACCTAGCAAATCAAAAGTATCTGATCATTTCTGTCTATAGACAGAATACTATGTTAGATAATAACATCTGTAGGCTTTCCTGAGTATTTTAAAGCCTTATACTGCCCAACACAATGATGAGGGATAGCAAAAAGCTCTTAGAATACACTTTTATGAACGTTTTTAAGTAGATTCAAATTACATATGACCATATTTTGGATGCTTTGGAGGCGTTCAATATTTTGGTAGGGTGTCATGGTGTCAAAAATAGGTCTTGAGAGATTTATGACACTGAAATTATAGGGTTGCTGTACTGAACAGAAATTCCCTGATTGCTTGTGCTATTAAAACGTGAATTAAAAAAAGTTCATTTAAGAAAAGGAAATTGCAATAATTAAAAAAATACAAGTCATGTATAGCTTACTGCACAGAAAATATTAACCAGTTTTATGAGAAAGTCTACTCTCGTTTAGAAAAAGTAGTCCCTATTGAGTAGACCTAGACTCGCTTTTTCTGACACAAACAATTGACAATTCTTTATTGATCCTGTGTGATATTCTGATGAACAAAATGGTTCTCCAGTATGTTCTGTGCGTTTAAATGTGAAATGGGGAGATAAACTGTACATTCATTTTATAATTCTTAATGTATGTAATTGAACTTTTGAAGAATTAATGTGTCTAGGTAGAGTTAGTATCTGCGAGCAAAACAAATTCTAAAACTGCATTTTTAGCAGCTGTTAACATTTAGGGCAAGTTCATTCAAGGCTAATTTTGGCTTGTTATGAAGAACTAGAGCAGTGTTACAATGTAGGGGAGAATTTAGTTTTGGTGGTTTCGAGTCTTGTGTTTACGAAAAATCGCACGGTTATGACCAAATTCCTTTATAATATTAGCTGATTTTTAATCCAAAAGTATATGTAAAGATTGAGAACAAACACAGTTCAAGAAAACTGAACCAACAGTAACTAATAGTGTAGCCAAGATATTAGTCTCTTGGTGCCCAGAAACTTCCCTCTAATTATTTTGCTGGGGGAGACACACGAAGAACATGATTTTTAAATAGTAACATTCTTAATCCATCTTTGTAGATCTCAGCGCTTTTATACTATTGTAGGTTTCTTTGTACCTAGTGTAATACCATGTTCTGGAATACACCATGGTGCTTCTGAAGAAAGGTTTCTCCATCTTTATTTTCTCAAATAAGCTTTTATATTCTCATGGTTGGATTTTTATTCTGTTCCATTGTATTTTTAAATGTCCTGATTGGAGATGTCAGCCTAGAAGCAGCTTTTGCTTTACCTTGCATTTGTAGTTACAGTTACATTACTTGCTATTTTAATTTTGCTTAGGCTAAAGTCATTAAAATATGATTTATAAACACCAGGATGGCCTGTGTTGGCCCTTTCCATTGTAGGAAATATTGCCAGTAAGGCAACAATTCTCATGTATATCAAATATTAATTTTTGAGAGATTACTGTTCATTTATTACAATGAGCAAGAAAAAAATCGTGATATTTTCAAGTTACTTTTTGAGGTAAAGGATCCAGAAGGCATAGACATTCCAAGTGGTTGTTTTGAAACAAAAGCCCTTGTGGCCCTTGTGAAATGTGGTGGCATTGTGTGATGGAATGGAGAACAAGATAAAAAGTGTTATAAAAAGGGATCAAAAATTTCTTGTGTGTATCTACCTATTCTTGTTGGGGAACAATACCATGCACCCAGTTTGGTTTAAAGGATTATATCTAGCTTGAATGTGACCAACCTCTTATTCTGTTGTAAGAAAAAAAAAAAAAAACTAGCTGAGCTTTGCTTATGAAATGTATTCTTCAACACTGCATCCTTTGGGGCAATAAGGGACTACCTGGATCCTAGTTTTATTTCAGTGGATTCAGTATACAGCTTACAGATCTTCTACAAGGTAGTAGCTCAGTTTCTTCTTGTGACCAATTGCCATATTTTTTATAAGAATTTCAGAATATTTTTGAAGTCTTTGCTCCATATTTTGTATTATACAAGTCAACAAATAAGAAAAAATAAATGAAGGAACTAGGCTTTCACAGAGTTTATACTGATACCATTTCACACCTTCTAATTTTATGACATGATACTAACATACTTCAAAATGTTACCTGATTTCTTACAGAAATTTTAAGATAAAAAGAAAAAGATACCCTAGTGCTCATCAGAAATAAAACTGCTGCATAAAGCAAGCATAACTAGGGTATTTACAGAATTTCTATTGCTTGGTTTTGAAACTCATAACACTAAAAATGATTTTTATGTTTTAAAGATTTGCACTCATGGCATATATCTGCAAAACCAGCATTTAGCATCAGACTTTACTTCCAATACAACAGAAAATATTGAAATTCTATTACTTGAGCAACATGCAGTGATAAATACAGTACTGATAAAATGATTTAGCCCTGTTGCAATCAACATAAAGATGAGACATTTTCACAGTCTAAGCAAATGAATGTTGATTCAAGCAGAAGGTGTAATAGCTCATCTTGAAATATGGTTGATTGGCTACAAATAGTAATTGTAAGATAGCGAAGGGTGAGAATCAGTATAGGCTGCAGAATGCAATTTTGCAGAGATTGAGCACAAGTGTCAATGTCAAAAGGCACGCCCACACATCAAATGTATCCAGTTTCTTCCCTTAAAAATGTACGTACCATGTCCAAATTTATAGGAAAACATTCGTTCAGATTAAGTAAAACTGCTATAGTAACTGTTCGCTGGGTTGCTAACACAATGAGTTGACATAGTTGCCTGTTACCGTATTGTTAAAAAAGCATTTTGTATCAGTTAGTACACTGATCTCTGGGGCTTGGACTTCTTCCCTGTGAAGAAGTGTTGCAGCTTTGCACATTCCCTGCTTTTCAGTCAGAGTTTGATGTGTGAATTCACAACAGATTTAGTGGGAAAGGGGAAACATATCCAGTTGATAAGCTTGGCACTCTCTGTCAGCTCCTTGCAGCACCCTGGGCAGGTTTAGTAGCCTATCACACAGCATAGATATGCTTTCGCCTCCCAAGGGAAAACCAGCGTTGGTTTAAAGGCTTGCAACAATGAGGAGAGAGCAGATAGACCTGGGAGCAGGCTCTTCTTCGCGCACCAGCACAGAGGTTTAACAGAGCCATTTCATGAGTAGCAGAGAAAAGCTGATGGCACACTTGATCCTCAGTGACAGTGCAGCTTGGGCAGGATATGTGGAGGAGTTTATTTTAAGCAACTAAAAAAAACTTCAGAGAAATTACAAACATTAGCCAACAGCTTAGCCAGCTGCCTCGTTCTCAAGACTTCTTTCATTTATTTCCAGTGGAAACACAGCCTGTCTGTATGAAGTGAAACTGTACAGTAAGCTTTGGATATGCAGTGTTGTTAATATTGTCACCTACTTCGGCAGGGCCAGTGAGAGGTTTTCTTCTCCTGCCTGTGTGTGCAAGTTTGGGATGGACATGAAGGTGAGGCTGAGCCCTGTCCTCAGCCTATTTTCATAAGTTTGTTCTCCTATATATTAATCTCCCGATGAGAAATAGTCATCCTTGCTGCTGCAGGCTGTCCTCCTTATCGAGCTGGCATGTTTGTTGGAAAGGTGCTTTGTGGTCTGCAGGGGACATACTGAAGTGGCCTTCCTCTCGATATGAGATTAACAAAATGTCCAGTGAGCTTTTGTGTCCACCTGCCCCTGTGACAGACAACTGTGAACTGTTATGGGTAAAGGTAAATGTATGCCTCCTTCAAAGTTGTAAAAATGCCAATTATTATCATGCTTTTCAATGAGCATCTTGTACAGGTAAAAGGATTTTGTGTCCATCTCCTGCATGGGACAGAATAAACTAATGGGAATTTCAAGATAGGCCAAACCAGGACTTCAGTTCTTGCAGTGAAAGCCAGTCCTTCTACTTTTTAGCTGCAGAATGAAAGATCAGCTGGTAGTTTGCCTGGTAGTTTTAAGTGAAAAACATTATTGTCATCTTCCTCCTCTTCATTATTATTGGGATGAAATCACATGCACTGCATTTGCTACAAATATATGCAAGAGTTTGTAGTTAAAGGAGTTAGAGGAGATGTTTCCCTATGAGTATAAGAAACTTCAGAAACTTGAAGTCATATTATACTAAAGCCTTCATGCTCTAGTATCTTTAGTCTGATCTTGAAATTCATGCTCTTTCATGAGCTGTTAGGCAGTGAATTGTCTTCTTAATGTGAAAATGAGAATACACTGAAAATCTTACCAGAATTGAAGGGGTGGAACGTTTACTGTAGTACTGCCATTATTTCCAATGCTGCAAAAATTCCCATTAAGAATTAGTAAATCCCTTTTGAAGTTCAGTTATGGAATGTGGATACCACTGTGGAACATATTGCACCGATCAACTATGATCAAGTTTGAAAATCTTAATGTAATGAGGCCAATTCACTGTTCCAAATAACTTACAGTCAATATTTGGTCTTTTTAATTTGGGAATACCACAGGGATTCATCCTACTTTTGTATTATTTCTGACCTATTGCAGTGTTTGCTGGTGGGTGACTGTCATTTGTTGACATAACACATTTGTTTTTTATGGATCTGCTGATGTTATGCAACTGCTTCTCAGATGTACTGTCAAAGGAGAAGTGATAAAAGACTTGTGAAAAATATTTATTTTGACATTTTCTTTAATGTAAAAACATTTATGTTGCTTTTCTTCCTCATTCTCTAATGATTTTCTGGAATCAAATCACATTTTGTATCCTTGAATGCAGGTGCATTTTTACCTCTATTTTTGTTCAAATACTAGAATAGCAGATTTGAAGTTAACATTTATCAACAGCCCATTTTCACAGGTAGTGCAGTATATGATTACATTTATAATGTGAGTGGGTGTAAAATCTTTAGTGCTACAATCATAGGATCGCCAAACATCCTAAGTTGGAAAGAACCCATAAGGATCGTGAAGTACAACTCTGGGCTCCACACAGGACCTCCCAAAATCCGAACCCTATGTCTGAGAGCACTGTCCAGATGCTCCTTGAACTTGGCCGGCTTGGGGTCGTGCCCACTGCCCTGGGCAGCCTGTTCCATGCCCATCGCCCTCTGGTGCGGAACCTTTCCCTGACCCCCAGCTGCCTCTCCCCTGACACAGCTCCATGCCATTCCCTCAGGCACTGTCACTGTCACCAGAGAGCAGAGCTCAGTGCTGCCTCTCTGCTCCCCTCATCACTGTGCCTTCAACTCCTGTGTCCAGATGATTTATAAAAACAGAAGAGAACTGGCCCTAAAATAGATCCCTGGAAAACCTGGGAGTAAGAAACAGTAAGAAAAAGTTAGATATAATGTTGACCTTGTATATACAATATCAAAAATTTCTGTTAGAAATCTTATTGGTGGAAATCACTTGATTTGGCTGTGGGAGGTTAAAGCAGGATCAACTTTTTATAGTCCAATAGATAGCTGTGGGAAAAATACCTGGTCACTGAGATACTTGAAAACTGTTCCTGGAGTGGTACAGTGAACGCATAGTACAGTGAATAAAGCTCAGATGGGATTTTCTTACACAGATGAGTCTAGAACTGTAAACAAAGTGATAAGTTAGATTTCTATGCTTCTTCATAAACCCTACACATACCAGAAACATGGCATGCAAATTAAGTAGAGCTGCAATCCATACTTGAAACAGCTCAATCACAGATGTTTCTGTTCTAGCTAGAATATATATGTCATCAGTTGTTGGGCATTTGCCTGTTTGCACATGGACCACTTGTTTGAACTTGCATAGCAGATGATACGTTTATTCTCTAGATATGTAATTGCAGCTTATATTCAGTATGAGTGTCTTTCCAAAGACATTGACATATGACAGCATCTAGTTTATTGTCTTTTGGTAATGACTTCATATCTCTACCCCAGAATCATCAATATTCTGTCTTCATTTTTTGTGCTTCAGCAGTTTCAGGTGCAGTATGATGTTTGTTCAACTGTGCTTGCCATCTCTAAAGTACATTAATGTACATTGAGAGAAGGCAAAGTGACTGGCAGAGGAATGAATAATTACAATAATGACTGGTTGTTACGCTTGCTTATTCTGAGGAGTATTCTAATTAGTTGTTTGGGAAATGGCTGCTTCCTACATAGGTGTCATCTATATTGATTCCTGAGATGGAAGGCAGTTAATTTAACACTGAATGCTTCACTTCACCTAGAAATAATACTGATTCCTCTACTTACCTCTCATGTATCCATATGCTGATATACTCCACTGCTGCCAGGCTGTGACAAGTCCTAGGAAAGGCTTTAAAAAGCTGTGGAAGAAGGGGCTGATTGGACTTCACCTGTGCTGTGAAGTAGGAACATTTCTATCCACACTTTCTCTGGTTTCTTATAGGCCTTGCCCTAAACTTTACTTCACTGACCAGTGCCAAGAACCTGTAAAAGTTGTTGCAAAATAAGTCCTTTCTGAATAAGAGTGAATAATGTTGTTAACTTTCCTGTCTGAAATAATAAAGTGGATCAGAAGAGAATTGCAAGGGCACATATATGTAGAAGTCTTACTCTGAAAAGTAGAGAGCTACACTAAAATGGCACATTTAGAAGGAGAAGCTGGCCACTGAGCTAGAACTGTACTGAAATCAGGGGTGCTGAGCAAGTACGCTCTTGTCAAATAAAACCACTATGTATGGGTGTCTTCACACTTAGAAGCTAAAAGATACAATAGTGCAATTGCATCCACTATGTTTATCTGTGACTGCTGAGTTGATATTAGAAGATGTAGAAGAACATGATCAAAATGCTACATCTTGTTTTCTTGTGGGTCTTTGCTGGTTTTAATTGCCCTCCAGTGGGCCATTCCATTTTTCTATGGATTTGATAGCATGACTTCCCAAAATGTTGTTCTTTCTTCCTGTTCATTTTGCGGTCTGTGGAGAATATGCTTTTCCATTTGCATAAAAAGGAAGAGGAGTTTTTCATCTCTGCTTTCATCTGACATGAAACATTAATTTTACAGGCCTTCCAAGTTTCTCAGATCTTTTTTAGTCTATGTGAACTAGAAACCTCCTTTTTGGAGATCTGGAGACAAAGCAAAGTTTGGTGAATAAAGACAGGATTCACCACATCTTTCTTCTACTTGCATTATTTGTTTTTATAACAATTACTTTGATTTATTTCCTGTTTTGAAAGGATTTTTATGTAGGACTTTTAACAAGAGAGAAAGAGGTGACACTGGAGGCTTACAGATGAGGTACTGTTTCTGCTTTTACATACTGTGCTTCAAGAAAGATGAAGACCTGTAGGAAAGGGGAAAGGAAACTGAAAACTTTCAGGGGAAAGGAACTGAAATGTTCCAAATCTAGCAAACTGATTACTAAGAGGAAGGGCGTCATTAAAAATGGTTGCTTAGGAAAAAAAAGAATGTATGTAAATGAAGAAGAGATATTATAATGTTTATATAATGTTTACTTAACCCAAAGGCCACTGTAAAGAGGAAGGGAAATTATTTTTCCATTCTGTGAAAGGTGTGACAAAAACTAAGAGGTTTGCATTTCAGAGAGAATATTCATATGTATGTAGGTATATTCTATCTCTGTTTTGCTAGGAGGATTGATAAAAGATCATCTTCAGTTCAAGCCAGTTCTCTTTTTCTAGAACTTCCCTATGATTATGTTGAAGGAAGGTACAAAGCAGAACCCAAATGACCGTTACTAAGAACTGGGTGTTCTTAGTTGGTAGTCCTCTAGGAAGAAGTTAATTTGAAAGCCATAACTTTGCTAAACAGGAAAGCTTTGTGAGGCCCTGTAAATTTCAGTTTTAAGATAGTTTTAAGATAGACTGCCAAATAATCCTAAAAAATTTAGAAAGAAGTAAAGAATAGGGTTTGTGGAAATATTTGAGATTCCTAAGTTTTGCAGCTCAGCAGTGTGCCAGTACAGAATCCCTTGTTAGATGGTAAGGAGATTTGACATATGCAGCTGTGCTGTCAGTCTGCAGCAAAAGAGCAGGGCAGGTCAGGTTTCCAGTCTTCATTTGGATTTGACATCTCACTTATACCTGGTAAAGACTGTTAGAAAATATTGTAACAGAAATATAATATTGACGCAGCGAGGTTTTCAGAAAGAGATTATGTTGACTTCCCTCAAAATTAGGAAATAAATGCAGCTAATATTAGAAATCTCTGTGATAATTATAGAAGATGCTGTACTAGATATGGCATTCTCCAGCCCCTGGCTTTCTCCTGAGGGAAAAAGAGGCAAGACCTACTGTGTGCTAACAATAAAGAAATTGCTTACAGTAAGAATAAGAGTAATCATGCTAATTTAGATAAGATTTCTGTACACACTCATATAATATTTGAATGTTATTGTCTGCGTTTATTTTTAGCAGTAGAGCTACACGTTATAAGCATCTCTGAAAAAGCAGCTCAAGAAATGATAATGTTCAGTGTAACTTGCTTTTAGTGCCCATACAATTTTGATAGAAACTTTTACATGAAGTTGTAATATGTATTTTAAAAGTCTTTAACAACACAGAATTATGCCACTCCTATCAGCAAAATTGAAATTCAGTCTTTTAAGTTTGTAGAGATTCTTCTAGATCTTTCACTGTTTTGTTTGTTCTACAAAAATAAACAGCAAACTTTTGTTATGGCCATCCTTTTGGGTGATCAAAGGTCATGACTTGAGAGTCTCTATATGTTTTCCTCCAGTGAATGTGAATAGCATACTGCTGTTTCACAGGAGCGGATAGTCTGGATCTCCTGTAAGAAAGCAAAGGACAGGGCACATTTCTGCATAATTTTGTATCTCTTCAGAAGACTCTGGAATCTGAAGACAACCACAGAATGTGTTTCCTGTGCACCATTTTGCAACCTATAAATTAATCTCAAGCCTGCACAGCATGCTCGAGGAGGGTAAATGATCGTAGCAGGAAGTCTCCAACCCCCTGAACTCACTTGGCAGTTTTACCTGGAACATTGTAACTATGAATGCACACTATTGTATGATGTTGGCCTGCAATGTCAGGGGCAGATGTTGGTGGTATGGCAGTAGGAGTTGAACCTTCCTGCCAATATTCCATTACATTTTGTAGCCATGTGGTAGATAGCAGCAGAGGGGCAGTCTGACAGAATGGTATCTGACATGGAAATGCAGATGGAGCAAAGGGATGTAATTAAATTCTTCCATGTGGAAAAAATTGCACCCAGTGACATTCATTGATGCTTGCTGATCTCTGATGAAGACCAAACAGTGGGTGTGAGCACAGTGAAAGTTGGACTGTGCGGGCAACATTTTCCTAGTAACAACACTGCTATAGCAGCTGTGAAACAGTGGATCACCTCCACTGGTGCAGATTGTTATAAGCGTGGCATGCAGGCTCTTGCTCATCACTGGAGAAAATGCACAGCTAATGGTGGTGCCTATGTTGAAAAATAATATTTTGTAGCTGAGAATTTGCTCTATCAAATAGCATCACCTTGCTTGTAGTATCCATGGAAAAAATTAGGAGGCATTTCTTTCTGAGAGACCTGCGTATATCTTCCAAATTAATTTGCCCAATCGGAGTAGTAATATGTGTTATCGTTGATAACTCTAAGCATAACACACAAATTTTCCAGACAGCTAAGTAAGTTTTATATACAACACAAGATAGTCACAGTGGACCTATCATATTTTATAGGTGTAATAAAGTCAGCAATGTCAGCTCCGGATGTTCAAAAACATCCATCAAGCTCCAGAAATTGTTGATTTGTGTTTTCTTTTATTCATCTCCTGGTTCCTGAGATTTTACCACTCCCTTGAATCTTGTTTTCACACATCTGAGGATTAGAAACTTACTTTATTTTTAATGCAGCGAGTTTCTCACATTCTTTGTCACATACCATAAAATATAGCTGTACTGCTAAAGCAAACTGGAGTTTTCCTGTGTAGAGCCTGAAGAAATTAAATATGTCTAATCAGTGAAATGTGATATTGTAGTACAGTAAATGTAAAGTTCATTTGAAGATGTCTTGGAGCTAATGGCCTGATTCATGAAAGGGGATGGCAAATGCAATATTGATATATGTAAGATTATGTTACTCTTAAAACTAAATTACTTCACCTTTATTGAGTCTTTTTGTCAAGTTATTCAATAAATATAACTTTCATAAAATTGATAGATATGATACTTCTAAGCTAGAAAAAAATAATTTACTTTAACATTTTTTGTAACTCCATCCTCTGTAATTAAAAAACAAGTCATGGTAGAACTCTAGACAAACCAATATACCCACCACTTGTCCAGCAGGAAACGTTGAAACATAAAATTGGTATGCGGGGAGGAGTGGGTTAATCCACTACAAGAGAAGAAAAATTTGAAAAATTAGAAATTACACAGGGAGAAGCATTTATTCACTCCAGCATACATCTCTGTAGACTGTAGGAACAGTATTTTATAGATACAGGAATGTAGATAGAGTACTTTTCTGCAGGCAGAAATGGGGAATTTGATATGTCATCAAACAGTGACCTGAACCTGTCATATCACAGGAAGCATATCACAGGAAGAAAATAGTTCCTGATGAAAGGGAAAATTGAAAAAATTAGACTTATGCCTTAAAATTGGAATAAGGTTTGAAAAACAGAACTACTGTCTCTCATGATTATATGGAGTAGTCATTTTCTTGCAGTTTCTCCCGTTTCTTTGAAGATGTTAGTCCAGTGCTATGTTACCTGTACTTTGGCACCATAAGTAAACAATAATTATACTGTTGGGGGATTTTACAAACATTAGGTAGAATTTTCTTCTTATGTTTGCTTTATATCAAAGTGGTTCCTGTCAGTTCTGCAAGCTGCTGATGACTTAAATGCCTTCAAGTGAGAGGACTGGGCATCATTTCTGATGATGCTCTAAAGGCACATACAGTTGACAGAAGATGGCCTGGAGAATTCAACTCGAGAGGTGATATGATTGATCACTTTGATATGTGTTAACTTTCTTTAACCTACCTTCAGAAAATGACAACTCAGAGTTCGATTTAATTCTTAATGCTTTCAGTTCCTTTTAACTAAACAGCCCTATTAAGTATCCTAAGACGTGCTCTTAAACGCATTTATTGCTGATAATAGATTCAGCATAATTCTGACATAAAATTCACTGTTAATAAATTTAGTTTCATATAAAAATTTAAAACCATTTCGGTATTATGAAACTTGAAGTCACATCATATAATGAAATACTATGCTGGTATAAAGTTTAGATGTCTGAGGAAGTTGCAGATGTCTTGACAATTGTCATGTTTCCATGCTCTAGTTGAAGGAAAATTTCAATACGTTTATCATTATTCTAATACTATGAAAAGTCTATACCATTATTTTAGGCCTAATTTGCACTCCAAAGATGCGGTGAAATTAGCTTTGTTGTGCTCGTTGTTTATTGTGTCTCAAGTAGAGACACAATATGGAGCAGATTGTCCTGAGGGAGATCACACGGCATTTGCAGGACAACCGGGGGATCAGGCCCAGCTAGCATGGGTTTGTGAAGGGCAGGTCCTGCTTGACCAACCTGATCGCCTTATATGATTGAGTGACCCACCTGGTGGATGAGGGAAAGGCTGTTGATGTGGTCTACCTAGACACTGTCTCCCAAAGTATTCTCCTAGAGAAGCTAGCAGCTTTCACAGTATTCTCCTGGAGAAGCTTGGACAGGTACACTCTGTGCTGGGTAAGGAGCTGGCTGGAGCGCCGGGCCCAGAGAGTGGTGGTGAATGGAATTAAATCCAGCTGGTGACCGGTCACGAGTGGTGTTCCCCAGGGGTCGGTGCTGGGGCCTGTCCTCTTCAATATCTTTATTGATGACCTGGATGAGGGCACTGAGAGCACCCTCAGTAAGTTTGCAGACGACACCAAGCTGGCAGGAAGTGTCGATCTGCCTGGGGGTAGCCAGGCCCTACAGAGAAATCTGGACAGGCTGGATCTCTGGGCTGAAGCCAACGGGATGAGGTTCAACAAGACCAAGTGCCGGGTCCTGCACTTTGGCCACAACAACCCCCAGGCAACGCTACAGGCTCGGGGCAGAGTGGCTGGAAGACTGTGTAGAGGAAACGGATCTGGGGGTGTTGGTCGACACTTGGCTGAGCATGAGCCAGCAGTGTGCCCAGGTGGCCAAGAAGGCCAATGGCATCCTGGCTTGTATCAGAAATAGTGTTGCCAGCAGGAGTAGGGGAGTAATTGTCCCTTTTTACTCAGCGCTGGTGAGGCCGCACCTCGAGTACTGTGTCTAGTTTTGGGCCCCTCACTGCAAGAAAGACATTGAGGCCCTGGAGAGTGTTCAGAGGAGGAGGACGAAGCTCGTGAGGGGTCTGGAGCACAGGCCTTATGAGGAGCGGCTGAGAGAGCTGGGTTTGTTCAGTCTGGAGAAGAAGAGGCTCAGGGGAGACCTTATCGCTCTCTATAACTACCTGAAGGGAGGTTGTAGTGAGCTGGGGGTCAGCCTCTTCTCTCTTATAACTAGTGACAGGACAAGGGGGAATGGCCTCAAGTTGCTCCAGGGGAGATTTAGGCTGGACATTAGGAAGTACTACTTTTCTGAAAGAGTAGTCAGACGCTGGAATGGGCTGCCCAGGGAGGTGGTTGAGTCATCGTCCCTGAAGGTGTTTAAGAAACATTTAGATATAGTGTTGAGAGACATGGTTTAGTGGGGTTATTGGTGGTAGGTGGATGGTTGGACTGGATGATCTTGTAGGCCTTTTCCAACCTAGCTAATTCTATGATTCTATGATTCTAAGTCTTGATTTGCAGTTACAAATTGAATGCTACAACTTGTCTTTATTTCCAGACAGTCAAGTTGGGTTTTCAAAGTACTATGTGCCAGTGATTGTGGTTTGCACCTTCAGATTTCCACTAGTGAATAACTTCAGTTGCTCACATTTATGTCAAATACAGCCTAAAGATAAACACAACTCCAGATTGTGTGATTTTATCTGAACCAGAACAACTGTGGAAGAGACACAGACAGTCCCTGTTGTCGTCCTACCATGTAAAGAGATACATTTGATAGGAAGCCCAGAAACCATAATTCTCTGTTCCAACTCTTCTGCTAATTGCTGTTAATATTTCTATTGCCTTCACATTACACATGGTTCATATTTCTACCTTTCACAGTATCTTTCAGTGGTTCATTTTCACAAATAAAATATTGGAGAGCTTCTTCAAGGTCACTTTAAGTAGAGCTGGGAATAGATTTCAGATTTCCATTACATTGGCATTGAGTCTCATCTGCTTTGCCAGTCTTTCAACAGGATTATGGAAAATAATTTTTATATTGCAAAACATTTGCACTTAGAAGTGAATTTGGATGATGTGATAATGTTCATTTTTATGTTTTCAGCTGAGAAAAACTATTCCGCTGAAAACAGTTTTGTATTCATCCTAATGTGTATACTCAGAGACTGTTATAGTATATTTTGCCTATTTCTTATAAGCAGGACATCTGCTGATGTCAGCTACAAAAATGTCAGAATCTGAGTTAATAAGTTTGTCTTTCAGTCAATGAATCTCGCTCTTAAAGATGTAAGCTAAGCACTTTAATGATATGGGGTGTCTCAAGACACTTCCAGCCATCTTTACTGCCATTCCATTACAGATTCAGTTTGAATCTTGCACAGTTCAGCAGGTTTTAATTGCCATTTTCATCTGAGACAGATTTGACATTTCTTTGTGATGAGCTTTTGGTGAATTTGGGTTTCAGTTCACTGTCCAAGCAGCTTTCCTAGCTCTTCAGTGCAGCAGCATCCTTTAGCATTTTCTGGGTGCACAGCCCCTCACAGTGGGATCCTGCCTTTGTAGTAAGAGTTCATGCAGTGAGAAACATATTATGCTGACTGCACATATGAGGAGGGAAAGTTATTACACTTACATCTGAAATGAAGTGAAGAATTTGAAGAAATCTGGCTTGCCTTTCTTTTGCCTTTTTAATCTTTTCCCCCCAGATTTTTGGGTTTACTTACACTTAAATAATACTGTCTTGGCTACTCTTTTTTGGAAAAAAAACATAACCATTCACACACAGGTTTCAATGCCACTGATGCCATAGGCATTTATTACACCATTGTTTCCCAGATTTAGCTCAATTTGCTATTTGTTTTTTCTTTACATTAGGCACTAATCTGTCTTTCAGTATACCCTTGGTAATTAACTTAACTGGCTCTTCAGGAGCCCAAGTGCCTTCTGTTTCGCATGCAATCTCTATAGACAAGCACTGCTTTTGCATGCTGGGTAACAAAATTTAGGTAGGTTTAATTCAGGCCATACAGCTCAACAGCCCCTACTAGAACTGTTCCAAAGGAGGTAACTCTTCCATATTTAGATAGGACAAATACAAGGAGAGGCACACCTCAAACATCCTGAGGCCATTGCTCATACAAAATAATATTCTCTCCACAATAGCCCTTCACTGCTGCCTATGGCAAGCTGTAACACATGAGGGGAGTAAAATTGGCAGTGTGAAGTGCCACTCGAAGTGAAGTGGACCAACAAGATGTACAGCGAGTTGCAACACTGGGAGAGATGGCTTGGCTCAGTTCTGATCAGAAGAGAGTAGGAAGATGTTGCTGTCTTCAGCTATTCTAGTTGACAAATTCCAGTTTTATATTATTGCAAATAATTCAGTTATGGCGGTCATTCACTGAGGAAGGCTGGGATATCTCTTTCCTTGGAGATGCTCAGAGATCAACTAGCCACAGCTTTGAGCAAACTGACCTTACTTTGAAGGTGGCTTTGACTTGAAGTTGGACTTGTTTTGACCAAAGGTTTGGACCTGATGACTTTCAGACATCCCTGCCAGCCGTAGTTGTTTGGTGCCTCTGTCCCCAGAGCCTGTCTGACTTGGCACAGCATGGCTGCACAGCAGCCAAAGAGGAGCTGCTGCTGTACCATGCAGACCTGCTTTTGCCTGCCCTGGGCTACTGCCTTATGTTGGGCTCTCAGGATATTTTTATAAGTGTGGATGAGAAGAGCGCATACCACTTGAACTGCAGCACCCTTCTGCTGCTCCTGTGCTTCTGTCAGTGCTGTGCCACAGCCACTTTTATTTGTTTCCTCATGCCTTTAAATTCATGAAAGGAATTTGATCTTTTTGCTTGAAAGTACATTGACAATTTCTTTTAAAACACCTGACAAAAATGGCTCAGTCTAGAGGCCAGGAGGTGTTTAGGCACTTTTTAAATGCACATATTAATAAAAATCATGTAAATCCATGGAGTCCTTTGTGTTGATCTGCATGAGGCTATTACAGAGCTGTTATGTACTGTATTAAGTAGATCTTAACCAGAGATATTCAGTATGTTTGTGAGGAATGCTTCACTCTATTCAAATGTGACATGGCAGTTTACTTATATGAGTATAGATAAAGGCTTAAAAAATAGGGGGAAAGTACAGATGCTTCCAGTGTTAAACTGTTCATCTGTGTCAAACAATTAACTGCAGTGAGAAGCAGGATTCTGCATTCTGGGCTACTGAGGACTGAGTAGAAACAGCTGCAGAACTTGGCAAAATGCAAACTTTAAAATGCAAGAAAAAAAAAAACTTTTCCTATAAACAGTTGTATGAAATTCTGTTGTTTTTTTTTCTATTGTGCCATGAAATTTTACAAAAGATGTGTAGTTCTCTATGATATATTATTGTCCACATGGTAGTCCAACTTGTTTTCTTTGTGTTTGCTGGAGAAAATAGAGATAAGGATGGTAGAGCTAACATGAAAGCCTCAATTTTTCCTCATTTTGCTATTTAGAATAGGGAGTAGAAAGGTTGGACTTCAAAGGCTACATGATTTTTGTTTAATGTTATTCAGCCACAGCAAAGAATTACGTCAATACTGTGTTTTCCAAGATGCTTTGTTGCATTTAGTGTGAATGGGCTGCAGAAAATAGAGAAAGACATTAGACAAACAACCCTTCTTTCTCCCTAAGCACACCTGTCAGCGGAATGATTTAAGGCTTCTGCACAGAAATGCAGGGCCTGTGTGCTTGACACATCACAGGGTACCTCTGCTTTCTAAAGCAGCACAGCCTTTGATTTCCGCTCCAAATATGTTGCAGTGTCAAGCCAGCAGATTTGGATTTGAGCACTGTTGCAAATATTTAATTTGATCCAAACAAACAGGGTGCTGAAGCTAACAGGGACAGATATGCATACATGTATATATATGTATACCTACAGAAGTGCACAACTGCACTTTTTAGTGCTTTACCACTGTGGCAAGGTGGAATGTTTTTCTTTCTAGTCCTGCACTTATAATCAATGGTATTTTTAATGTAGTCATTGTGTAGGTTCCTCATGATCAGAGAATAAGGCAATAGAGAATGGCAGGTTGAAACTCACTGAAAAAGGGATGAGAATTAGTTTAGTAACTGTGTCCCTCATGATGTATAGCACAATATGTTTAAGATTTAGAAGTGTACATGCAGAAGTAGTCAGTACCTAGGGATATTATTAGTTTATGCCTCATTTACTTTATGTTTTTATTTCATATATTTATTTAATTGGTTTCACAGATAAGAAACAACCTGAAAAGAGTAATGTAAAGTACAGCATGCCATCCTTTCTATGAAGGCGTATAATTATAAAGAGAGGTCTTCCTTTTTGCATTCATTTTCAAGAGGCTTCCTTTTCCAGATTTTGTTAAATATTAATTACAATTTCCTTGTGAAAATAATGAGTTGAGGTGACTGTCCTGGTCACCAGTCTACAAAGGAAAATCGGGAAAGTTGAAATCGAATCATTAACATTACATTATGTTTGCAGTTCTTTGTATGAAAGGATAATGTCTGAGAAACTGCAGGTGTTTGGGGCTTCCAGAACAGACATGCTGCCTGTACGTGATTCCTGCCTGTTGTGGTCCCAGTTCAAGGGCCTTGTTTCTAATGCACCAAAGAATGTTTTAACTGCAGGTTTCTGTTTGATTGTGGGCAAAGTCCTTCCATTATCTTTGTGGTCTCACTCCATTTCCTTAACGGGACATCATGCTTTTTTTGTTCCTCCTGTTCATCTGTCTGGGATATATCAACTCTAAGATTCCCGTGGCAAGATCTCAGGCCAGCTCTTACCTCAACATAGCCATGATTTCAAGCAGGAGTCTCTTGCCAACTTTTTCACTAATAGTGAAAAGCTGATAAACAATTTGGGAAGGGAGCGCTCTGCTCCACTACTTGTAGATAAACGTCGTGGGATTTAAACTAACCTAAACTATAAATGACAGTACACCATATGTAGGAGTTCTATATGATATTTGATATTAATATCATTAGAAACATTAGATCAGTTGCTTTTGTAGGGAGTGGTACTATATTGCTAAATACAAAACAAGTAGTTTTGTACTTAATACAGCATGAATTTCTATTAAAGGCAAGTTTAAGTTAGAATTTTTGGTGGTCTTCTTGATCCTGGACATTTAGACCATATGACCTTTGATGAAAGCACTTTTATGTATTTGTATGACACTTTGTGTCAGCTCAACAGTGGTGCTTCCATTTTGGAAGAGGATAAAACGGGACATATGTTTGTATCAGCCTTGCAAAGTTGTTGAGACAGTTTACCAGTCTATGTGCAAAATCTTTTTGCCTGCATTCTACTGTGATAATTTAAGAAAATGCTTTTTTTTTTTTTCTCTTAGTGTCTCAGCACACTTCTTTGTAACCTAAGCCTTAACAATTGTCACTTTCTTTTTACGTGTTTTATGGAAATACAGACAGGAGTAAAGCATGCTAACATCCTTGGATGAAAATGTTATGTTTATTCTTTTAATTAATGTCAGTGTTCTAACTGAGAAGATCTTGGATGTGAGCTGTGACCTTGAGGTTAAAAGAAAATACTAATTATCAGTCTTTGAAAAATGCTAATTAACCCAGCCAACCATTAAATTGTTTAGATTACACTTGACAGTATTTAATTAATATAAAATCACACTTTGTTAATGTATAAAATGCGATTTAGTTGAGAAGTCACTCTTAAGTACCAGCTCAGATTTTTAAAGTCTTTCCTTACTAATATATGTATTCTCATATCCTTTGGAAAATATTTATTAAGATAACAATTATTTAATATCATTTATTTATTAAATTATTAAATATTATTTATTTAATAAATAAATTTATTGACTTGTTTATTATTTATTCATTATTTTATTAAAGTCCCAATTCAGCAGAATACTTAGACATTTCCTTAATTTCAAGCTCTGTATTTTTACATAAGCTTTTGCTTGTTTAGTGAGTGAAGGTTAGTGTTGCATTCCTATCTGGAACTGAGTGATGAGGTAAAACAGTTGGTATTGGAGCTTCACCTTGTGGCAAGGAAATACCACACTGTGTCCAAAGAGTTCTTTGACAGACCTGGTGATGGGGATGTCTCAGGCAGTAGATGAGTGAAAGGAAAGGAGATCTGACTGAGACAAGAGCATCCTTATGGGACCACACTGCACAAGACATCATAGGGGTTCCTGCAGTAAGTATACGCTCATTGAGGGGGGGAATCAATAAAAATGCTAAAACAACCAATGGTAGGATCCTTAACTCATGAGGGTATCATTTACTAAACAAGCTGTATTCAAGATAAGTAAGCAGTACATATCCCTGCCACAGAAGTCTGTCATATTAATTCAAAATTGCTGGATCAAGTGGTTCATTATTTGGACTGTGACAGATTCCTAAGGAGCTCTTTTGTTGAGGCCTGTGAGAAGGAAGCCTTCCCTTACACCTGTAGGCACTAGCCACATCATTTTGATTAGTCCTTCCCACTGCAGCGGGCAGTCAACACACAAACAGCTCCAGCTAAAGTAGCATGGTTTGTGCAAGACTTATTCTTTCTTTCTCAATGCCTTCCTCCTAATACTCTTTCTCCTCCTCCTCATGCTTCCTAGTTGCATCATGCACGAGACAATCCAAAGAATTTCCTCCCAAAATCTAACCTAAAACTCTCGTCTTTTAGTTTAAAACCATTGCACTTTGTCCTATCACTATCAGACCGCATAAAAGTTGGTCTGAATCTTTTTTGAAGCCCTGACTGAAATACTGGAACTCCCATGAGGTCTTACCAGAGCCTTCTCTGGCTTTTCTTCATAGGAGAGGTGCACCAGCCCTCTGGTCATCTTCCGTGTGTTAAACTACACACAGGTGGAGACCAGAGAAGGAACGTGTGGGTGAAGACGCTTCAGCTGAGCAGGACCTGCAGTAGCAGCTCTCAGGCAAGCATGCACTGTCTGCAGTCACAACACTGTAATTGGAGCTACCATTCCATGACCAAGAGAGAAGCAAGTATCTGCCTCCCGGAGCCTTCCACAGAGCTGACAGACAAATTTAACTAGGCCTTTGGTAATTAAGGGTTGAAAACATCAAATCTTTACACATATCCATTAGCAGCTTCATAGCATCAAGCAAGTCAGTGGTGTGATGGCAATGTGATAAGCTGTGAAAATGCTTTTAGCCCACAGTGTAGTAGAATGGTACATGGAAACTCAGGATTGCAAGTTCATGCATGAATGGTGAACCCCACTGTTAGAATATTTAATCCTAGGTGGTATGGTATAAGTACCCTTGGATAATAAGCATTTCCTGAGCTGCCCAGATTACTGTAAACTATCAATAACCCAATAGTACACTAACACAGATGCAGTTTTCATCTCTCTGGGACAGAGGTGTTTGCATTTTTAATTCAGAGGAATCTCATTAGTCTTATTCTGAAGATGATAAAATAAACAAGATGAACAAGGAAGACCATTTGCAGTAAATGTTATTTTTGCATTTCAAAATGTATTTGAGTGGATGAAATTCTGTTCCAGAAGCCCATCTACACAGCTGAAGGAAAGCAGAGAGATCCTGCACTTGAACTTTTTTTACAGCTAAAACTTGCCAGAAGAGTAATTTTGGTATGAACATACCTTTTTCAGACCAAATCTGCATCCTTCTCTGTCTAGGCAAGAACAACATATTAGAAAGTTGCAAGTGAGAGGGAAAGTTGGGATATCTGGGAGGCCACTAAATCCTACTGTAAGGAGAGCATCTCTTTGATATACAAAGATGTTGCAGACCTGTTGATAGTAGAAGCATGCACTATTCAGGTGTTATCACCTATGGTGTTGCAAATGGTGGATGGAATGGTCTGGGCCTTTCCACCAGGCAGGGCTTTTCCCATGCTCCCAAATGAGTGATTGAATTTTCAGGGACACTTCTTCCATTTTTAAGGCAGTGAAATGACTGCCTTAAAGACAGCAGCATGAAACTTCTTAGGAAATTGATGAAGTGATTCAAGGTCCCTTCCAACCCAAGCCATTCTATGATTCTGTGATAAAGAGCCTGGCACTCAGCTTACCATGAAGCTCCAGCTGTGACTTCTAATAGTAACTGAGAGTAGAAATACACTGTTTTTGTTTTTTTTTCTAGTTGCTATTGGTCTTTCCTTTTTCAGTTTTCTTCTGCTGAGATGCACAATAGGATTCCACATTCTTACTGTATGTAACAAAATATTAAGTAGAATTGAAGACATAGCAGAACTTACAGCTGTACAATTGCTTATAAATTGGAGTATGTCATTCTTACTTTTTGAACTTCATTCCATCTTCAAAAAGTTAAATTTGCAAATGGCTTGTTGGCTTTTTCAAAGATAATACCTTAGCAATGTAAAATAGTACACGACATCATTGTTGTCTGAAGAAAATAATCATCTAAAGAAATCAATATAGGGGTTTCACCATTCATATTGCTTGACATACTTCATCTTTTTCATAAAATTATGAATTTCAGATTCCAGGTTTTTCATCTCTCTTTCGTATCTGAAATTCATACTGGACTATTTCTTTCTTACTCTCCAGTACCTTTCTTTAAATGTGTATGCTCAGTGTTATCTTCAAGTCAATTTGATTAGTTCTTCCATTCATTTTCTTCTGAATTATATTTAGACCAAGAAACACAGAGATACCTTTAAATGAGTTTTCTTTTAAACCTCTGTAGTGCCTGGCTGAGGTCAAAGTGCTGCCATGTTTTATTTTCATTGGTTGCATTACTACAAAGAATCACTGGAGTGCAACGCCCAAGAGCAGAGCAGCCTCCTTTCCCTAGCTCACCCGGTTTTTCTGGAGTGCAGACTTGCACCCATTTGGGTACAAGTATGCTGAACATTGAGCATGGACGCTGCTTATTCCAGTACAGTTGTCAGGCAATTATATGTAATTAAATTTTAAATTTATATTTATAAACTGGTCTTCACAAAGGTCATTGGAAACTGCACAGCCAGAAATCACAACTGACTCAGCTTCACATTGGTAGACCTTTCGATCTCTCTTATTGTCCATATCCACTTCTGTAGTGTCACTGATAAAGAGTGATGCACAAAAGCATTTAGCTGAAAAAGAGCTTGTGTGCTTGAGAACTTCTCTGACTTCCTACCACTTGGTTGGCTTGTCTAATAAAAGATAGACTCTCTGTCTACAGAAACATACTTCTAAAATTCTACTGTAATCCTTTTTTAGTTTCTCTTTTGATTCCGGGTTGTTGGATGGTGGTGTGGGACTTTTTCAAAATTAGATCCAAGATATATTGAAGGTAGTTCTCAGCATACAGAGAAAGCAGAGTTACTCTAAATTTTATACATTATAACCTAGGGTTTCAGTTAAAATCTGAACTACAGGAGGCTGAGAAGGAAATCAGGTTATTGCCTGAGAGCTACTATTGGCCTCTCTATTTATTTTTCTTCCAACAGTAACACAATATATGTCAAGCTAGGCTGATCATAGGTACAGAAGCATTTGATGAGGAAGTACAACAGATATACCATGCATTTTGGAATAAGATTTCCTTCAAAGCTCGCACCACACAATTGTGGATTGGTTCATCAGCTGAGGGTCAAGGATCACAGTACATTTTAATTAAACATTTTGCTCTTTTACAGCTCAGAATAGGCCTGATCATGAAAAAGAAAAATCTATTTACATTTAATAAATGATTTTTTCCTTGACAGATCTACATTATCACTGCATCTTCCAAACATGATTAAGATGTTAGTGTTGCCTGGATTTCTGGAAGATTCCTCCTTGAAAAATACATTCTAAATAACATATTACATATTTTCTAAATAACTTCCATATATGTCTAAAAAGAGTACCAATATCTTTAAATAGAAATAGGCAATTAACATCACTGTCTTTTTGCCCCAGGTGGGGTGTGAACATATTGAGTTACGCATCAGTTTAGACAGAGAACTGGAACAGGCTGTCCAGGGATGTTTTGGAGTCTCCTTCTCTGGAGATATTCAAGACCTGCCAGGATGCTTTCCTGTGCAACTTGCTGTAGGGAACCTGCTTTAGCAGGTGGGCTGAACTAGATGATCTCTAGAGGTCCCTTCCAACACTTATGATTCTTTTCTCTAGAACATAAGTAAAAAATTTATAGTCTGTTCTGCTGGGTGTGACAGCCAATTGTTACTTTGACTTTCATTCTACTTTAGTCAAGAATCAAAAAACAAGGCCAGGTCCAATTAGTGCCAAATCAATTGACAGTGTAAAAATAATACTCAAGAGAGATGTCTAACATGAGGAGCATGCTCTTGCCTTAGACACATCAGTTCTTCTCTAAATCACTGAAGTCCTACTAGAAATTAAACTTTACCTTTTGGGATTATGTTCCTGTTACACTATGTATAGCTTCCACTGGCACCTAACTCACAGTTTTGATATTCTGTTCTGCCCAGAATTTTTCAGTCTTTGTTGATTCTAATTCTTCAGCACAGACACTCGTAGAGAAAAAACAAAATTACCCTTTGATGGATGGGACTAAATTCTTGCTTTCAAGTTACTCTGAAAGACAAGGTGTAAGGAAGTTAATTTTGTGCACGAGGGTATGCTTAAGAGTCTTTTTAAATACTTTTTAATGTTGTCTACTTAGATGTCCCACTTCTTGATCAGTTTCTGTTTCTCTGCCATTCAAATGAAATTCTGAGATTATGATACCATCTAATAAAATGGCATCATACAGTGGTTAATGTAGATATTGTGAATTGTGCTCATTACTTCTATTTTTTCCTCAAATACTTGTTTTTTTTTTTCATTTTTTTAAATTGCTTTTCAAGTATCTCAACTTATTTCTGTCCAAGTAAATTGACTTCTTAATGAGGTAAGTAAAGCTAGTAAGAAGCTATGAGAAGAACCCGGGGTCTACCCTGTGCAGACACAGCTGATTCCAGACAGCTCCAAAATGAGACTAATACAGGACAGTACTGAGCCCATTCTATAAGAGAAACAGCATTGAGAAATTTATGTGAGAATTCTACACATAAAAATTACATGTGCATTACTCTATTCTCATGGTACAAGGGAGAAGATGCATGTTGGAAAGAGTAGTAATATAGTTGCACTGGGATGTGGAACACTGTTAACCATCCGAAAGTAGTCCAATGTTGCCATTTCTGACTTCTTCAAAATATCACTGAATCTACATATTCCCTGGCTGGGGAACATTGAAAAGGCAGTTCTAAATATACTGTCACTTCTAATTAGAACCTCAACAAGTACAAGTTATTATGATATTGTCTGAACATAATACCCTTTCAAAGCTCAGATTGTAATTTCTTCAGGACTGACAAAGACAAATTGTGCGTTTGAATGCAAGCCATGAAAGTCTTCTCTTTGGGGATTTGTTTTGTTTTTGCTTTGCCCACCCAAAGCTTCTCAGTTTCTCTGTGTGGAATTTTTTTTTTCCATTCTATGTTGTGTGAGTTAGTCAAAATGTTTTTTCTTGTCACAAAGGAAGTGTAATGCTGACAAAACTATGACATATATTTGTCGCAATATCAGCTGCTGTAATTGCTTCTTCACACTCATTCTGTGGCGAGTAACTTCGTCATGATCCTACTGCATCAGGTATAATAATCCAGTGCAAGTGGATGTCTGCAGCACAGAAAGGGTAAGATGTAAAGGTGGAATAAGACCCCCTTTGTTTCACCTCACTTCATCTGTACCAATGATTTTGTGTGCTGAAATGCACCAAAACATTCAATGGTAACTTGTATTACTAAGCAGCACAACACTGTGGTTACAGGCTCTTACTTGGGAAGTATATATGCAGTGATACTAGCAGGATGTAATTACATCTCCAGTGTATGAAATAGTGGAAATGAATCCCTAAGAATATTTTATACCAGGAGAAATGTATGCCAAATTAGGCTTAGATCTGTCGATATTCCCACATTCCCATCAGCAATGTAAAATGCTTTGGTTTATCTACAAATAGTCAATACACTTTCTCTGCTGAGTGACTTGAGTGTGATCTGCAGATCCAATAATTCATAGAAATTTGTAGGGAAGGGAATTCAAAATAATAGAGTGTTCAGTCCAATATTCCTGTTTTAGAAAATGACCTATCTACTGTAATATTTCTCATGTATCCTCTGTATTGAATTAGAATGCTACTCTGTCCTGAGACTGAAACCTTGTTCCAGTCAATTGACCATTTCAAATTGCAACAACCAATGTAGAGGAGGTATCTTAAGTAGAAAACATAGAGGTAGGATTTGATCCAATTTCATTAAGATTTAATTTAGTCTTGAGGACAGAAATTCAAATGTATGCTGATTAAGTGGGTAGGTTTTTTTAATTGGAAAGATGCTGTAGCATCTCTAGGAGGAACAAACAAACAGAGACAAACATGTTTCTCAATCTAGATGAAATATCAGAAAATGGTAAGCTTAAAAAAAATAAAAACTGATCAATTTAAAGAAAACAGTCAAAAATATGCACCTGGTGGGAGATTAGAACACTTGGAAATCAGTTTTGTGCTGTGAGAGTTCCGTTAGAGTGCACAAGATTAATTCTAAAGCTACTGCTCAGTTTGTCATGAAAAAGTTTGGTGCAACTGGTCTTACATGTCAAATGCAAGTAGGGTGTTAACACTAATTTTTTTAAATGTCTCGTGATACAGCATTTCGAGTTTTGTATGTGACCCTCAGCAACTTCAGACTAGACAGCTGCTGCTAAATTCAGTTTTCAAAACCACCATTAAAACAATGTATGCAAAAACAATTGGAGATATTGCATTTGTATTTGGTTTAAGTTATAAGGAAGAAACAATCAGTCACTGAGCTTTTGCAGGCTCCCAAGTTAATGGGAGTTATTGGAAAGACACAATTTCATTTCAACAGACTTTAAATAAGGTCCAGGGATTGGAACACCTACTGGTAAATTCAATCACTAAACCATCAAAACTGATTGCTACCAAATATTATTTATAAACAAAACTTTCAAAAAAGGAAGGAAAATTTGAAAATATTGCTGTTATGCATTCATTAAACATAATAATATTACTAACATGCAATTCATACTTCCAAAAATTTACCATTCAATTTGTAAACTTGCAGGTTGACTACTTTGATACATTTCCAAACTGTCTTTATGTTATTTCTTTCAACTTCTGATTAGAAATCACATCACTTTATCTTTTTGTCAGTAAAAGGAAATGAAATTTTAGTAAAAGCATGGAAATGCTTTTAGTGTATTATTAGCAATGCTTGTCACCAGTGTGTGGTTATGCACGTCCATGCATATCTTTTTGTCAAAATCTTTAGTAATTTTATCTTGTCTTTTCAGTGGTAATTAAAATGGCATTCAGTTTTATTAGGCGTTTGACATCTGATTTTATTAAATTCATTAATCTCTTGAAATATTAATACTTCTTCATGCTCCTCTAAATATTTGCTATATACTGGAGCCAAAATAAGGAGTAATTCTTACCAGGCTCCTACAACAGTGAAAGTATGAATTAAATGTGATGTGAATCTCAGGATCATTGCACAGTCTGTAAGGTACACAAACAACTGCCACCCAATCACCACCAGGTATCTCTTAGTTATTATCACATAAAAAAATAAGTCATGTCAATGTGCATTTATAAACAGCATTAGGGGATAGTAACATCACTGTGTGAAGGTAATTTGAATCATTAACTATCCCACTGAAGTCACAGCTTAAATACACACACACATATATGCATGCCACAATAGAGTCAACATACAGAATGTAATATTTTTCTTTCATGAATATTTACCTCGCTGTAAGCCCCTTCCATATTTTTTCCTAACCTCTCATTTATTTGGTCTCTCTTCTTTTCTGAATATTATGTTTCTTCTCCAATCTTTGTATTTCTTTTGTCACTGTATTTAATCCATTTTCCTGTGTGCTGGGAATGGGATATAGAGAACCAGACATTATGACACTTCACTTCTTAACATAAGTCGCTGAGAGATATTGAATGAGAAGAATGATAAACCTTTCTCCTCAGAATGGAAAAAAAAAGACTTTAGAGGAGTAGCTGCACCCTACAACTTTTAATGTTCCTAGATTGTATCATCATGAGAGATTCCCGCTGAAACACTTGCCACCTTTAGTGTATGAAATCAGTTCAGGAAGTATGTTCTATTACTTTCTACTTCCAGGGAAAAATAGTAAATTAGTTTTAAGACTATTCATAGACTATAAGACTATGCATACATTCCATTGCTATCCGAATGTTTTCTGGAAAAGCTTTTGTAGTATTTATTGGAAATTGTATTTATTGGGCATAGATAAAGTACGTGTTTTAGAGTCAAACCATGAGTAGCGTTGTAATGCTTCAAAGGGCTCTCACATTTGACAGAACTCCAATTTTGGTTCTCTATTGCCTCAAGTTAGCAGCAACTTCACAACCATATGTTTGCGCTCACTGAATGTAGGCTAGAGAGACCTGCATTTGAGTCTGAACCATTAACTGATTTTACCTTATCAGTAGGATTAGAAAAGCCCTAACTCAGCTATTGCATCCTTTGTGAGCTGCATGTGCTCAGGTTTGGTGCGCTACATGTTATACATGAGTCTTAGTTCTTTGCAAAGCTGAGTCTAGATCTCAGTTGTCCTTCTGACCACGGAGAAATAAATGACAGGAAGGTACTGAGATACCCACTGCATTCACATGGGTTATTTTACATCCCCAGTGAGAAAATTTCAGTTGGTCTTTAGCCAGTGGAACAAGAGAGCCTAAGGTAAGACTGTCACTGAAGTCGGTGGACCGGCTTTTTGTGGAGGTCTGGGTGAGCATGAGAGGCAATGCTTAGGTCCAGATTACTACAAAAAAAACGAAGTGGCCTCTAAGAGAATGAGTGAGAATTTCATCATGCTGATCAGCTCCCTGAAATATGTTTATTGATGTATTCTTCAAAGACTATGGTATCTTGTTGTGAAGACTTCATTATTAGAAACAGTGGAATGTATTGGAAAGCCACCAAGTTGTTGGAAACCTGTGTTCAGGAATTAAGAGTTATTAAAGCTAATTTTGATTTGCGTGCAAAGAGATTTCACTCTGCACACATCCCAAATCACATTCAGCCTGTGAAGCAAGAAAAGGATGTAATAAGGTAGAATGTAGTGTCATTTTCAGGTGAGATGCCATCAGCAACTTAGGCCTGCATAGCCTTTCCATTTGTAAAGTACGTAGCATAAATTAGTTCTGCCCATTAATGTACTTTGAATTATACTTTTAAAGTGATTTTAAAATGTTCTCCAGCCCAGCACATCTGATGGGCCCAGTGGTCTAATTTCCCTCAGGCTTCCTTTCAACTGTACAGCTTGAGATACGATTACTGTTTACTGTGATTAAAAAACATCAAAGCATCAATTGTCTATTTCAAATTCCTTTCCCAAGGTAATTTGAATCATTAACTATCCCATTGAAGTCACAGCTCAAATTGTTTCTTTAGCCTGCTTTTCTATTTTTCCTGCTTCTTAAAGTAAATTCCATTCCCTTCATTAATTTTTAAGACTCATTAAGTTCAGCCAATATGTTCTGTGAAATTTAACTGTTAATTTCTCTTCTTAAAAAAAATAAACATTTGTAGATAATGAAATGCCTGAAGGGAAACCAGAGATCTGAAGAATATTGTAGAATAATGGAAGAAATACATAGCTTGCTTGAGAGACCCTTTAGTGGGTGGATAAGTGTAATTATACCGTTTGTAGAAGATCAGTAAATTGAGGGACGAGCTACACAAAGGATGAACTCAGAGTGACACAACAACCTGGCAGCTCAGCACAAGGTAAAGCCCAGTCATTCAGCTTTCTCTGGAATGAGCTGGCAGGTAACACCAGAATATTTTCCTTTCTATCCTTCAGGCCATTTCTGGTCAATGAAGGTCAATGGAGGGATAAGAATTTTGATTATGTACTGCTATCAAAAGTATACATAATCTAATACTTAGTTTCACTTTTTTCCTCATCTCTTTCCTTGGGAACAGATTGTGGAAAATGAAGGTGAAGCCACCTGTGGTCACCTGCTGCACTGATGTTACTATCTTAGCTGTGTACTGTAATGCTGAACTTGGTTTAGATTTTGTCTCCAAAAGAAGGAGACTTTTCCCCTAACTTGCATTGTTTTGGAGCCAGTCATTAATGCAGAATCTTCCTTTTGCTCACCATCTTCTTTTGTAGTTTAATACAAACGTGTTTTCTTTCCAGTGAAACAGTGGTAACTTTGTCTGTAAGACAGATAACAGTCAGCTAGTTAATATAATGATTGCCATTCCATCAGCTAAATCAGAGTTAAAATAAAAGTATTGAAAACATGCAAGAAAGGGCCTGGCATTTTAAATACCAGGCTGAGGAACTGCATATGAAATCCCAGGTGTATGTAAGTGGCAATCTAAACTCTACCATAAAGAAGTGCTTTTTAAAAGTCACTGATTTTTTCAGCTTCTATGACCAGGTCCAGAAAGAGTATGGAAAAAATTGGCTCTACTCCAATTCACCTTTTAAATTTAAAACCCATCTATTGTGTAGACATTGAAAAGAGTCTCTGATCTACGGAGTATGGCGCATAAATGTTTTATTTTGGTGCTTAGATACTGTAGTGATAAGATCATTAAAAATATATAAGTAGTATATACCTGTGGGGAACTGACTCAAAAGAGAGAGGTAAGGGGAAGCAAATTGCTTCTGCACCTAAGAGAAAAGGGAGAGAACATAAAGGCAGTGAATCTTTAATAGAAATAAAAGAAAGACACTCAAAAGTCAAAAGGAAATCAACAGAATACAGCACAAATCTGAAAATAAATGGCAGGACTATTTGATATCCGAATCTTAAGCTGTGCTTCAAATGTTTGTCACAATACTGCATGTACTGCTTCAAACTGCTAGCCGCATACTATGTAAGTAGACAATATACAAAGAGTGTATCTGTGCATATGCCCATTTCCCTAGCCAAATTGCATTTTGGATTATAAATCATCAAAAAGCACAATTACAACAGAAAATGTGGTTCTGCTAAAACATAATGAGAGAACAGGAACACCCTTAAAGATATCCACCTTCCTTTGGAAAAATACAAGCTGGAATATTTATAATACATAATGTAATTAGATATTTATTTCCCTCTCCTTGCTCCAAAAGATATAAATAATGGATCTTTAAAAAATACAAACATCCATAAAATATAATTTGAAACAGTATTACCATGCTAGTTAGTAATCTGTTAAAATGGAGGTCTGGCTGTTTGCAGTCCCTCCTCACCAACTGAATTTGTCTCCTCAGAAGAACATTTGGTAACTAAATAGGCCTTGCCATCTGTCTTGATCTCAAGGGTCTTCACAGTTTTAAGGACAGCAAATAAGTGCAAGGGATGTGGAACAAGCAACAGGAAGTAAAGAGCTGGAGTTTTGCTGTTCTCAAAACTGATGGAAAGAATCTGTATGTCCCATATAAACTGCAGGACTGGAGCCAGGAAAAATTACAACCCTGAGTTAAAAAAAAAAAAAAAAAAAAAAAAACTCAATAACTAGTGCCTGTGGAAACAGTATCTTCAAGCACCTTTTCCCAGAAGACAGCATGTTACAACCATCTGGACTCTGAGAGCTGAATGCATAGTCCCTCCTACATGTCCCCATGTTCCACTAAATGTGGTTCAGAACTTTCAGTGCATTGCTTAAGGGATTCCCAGCCCTCATTTAACAATGTCATACCTAATGCCACTGAATCTTCTGGCTAACACATGTTCTTGGGATAAAACCAAGTAAACATATATCTACTTGTGTATTGTCTTATACAGACCTTGTAGCAGACCTGAAAACAGGTTACATTCTGTCCCAGAAATGTTTTTGTTGTTATTTTTTCTTTCTTTATTTTTCTTTATAATTAAAAGATTTTGGTGCTACATAGCTGGCATTGGAGAAAGCATGAAGCCTTGAAGCCAATGGAGAAATTTTAATCTTATACTTGTACAACCTAAACAGTGATATGATGCTCCTATTTATTCCACTCTTTATCAACTTTAAACTGTTTAAAAGTATATGCCTTGTAACATCAATCAGTTAAATCCCATGAAGGTCCTAAGATTTGATTTTCTATTTCAGTCCTCTGATTTCATACCAAAAAAGACCTTTAAAATACATGAAGCTGCTGAACTCTGCTTCAGACACATCTGTTTCTTTATTTTTACTTCCAGAAGCTGCAATCTCTTTCTTTCTTTTTTCCTTTTGTCTCTTATGTGTGTATGTAGGAATACAGAACTGCATGTCTTTAAAGGCAATTCCATCCTTCAAGTAGGGCTCTTAAAGTCCTCCTCAAGCCAGTTTGGCCCACTGTGATGAGTTATTACTTAGCCCTTGATTGCAGGCCCTACTTAGCATCCATCTAAGGAGGCTTCACTTGATACTGCTCATGATTTACCAACTCTTTTATGTTCTGTCTCTAGAAAGCACTCATGCTTCAGTGACACAGAGATCCTCCACTGGCAATTTCAATTTTCTGCTTTTATTTTCTGGCCACTTATTTTGTCATCTTCAAGCATCTGCAAGTAGAGCAATTCTTGACAGAGAGGCAAGTGATCTACAGATGTATCTTGTGCAACAGAATGCATATGAACCTGAAAGATATTGGTAAAATTTAAGAGATTAGTGATTTCTTACAGAGCATGATGGATACAAGGAAGGACAGCTACAGTGATTAATCTGAGAACAGCAGTACTTAATCCTCTTCAGACTATTTTTAAATAAAAATAGCCTTAATTTGGTTGTTAGGAGTATCTGTCTCTCAGACATGCAGCCACTTCTGCGAGTAGACTTATCTGTGCCTACTGCATGTGGGTGACAAATATTGATCCTTCCTGCATTACAGCAATCTACAATGTTGGTTATGACCAAAAATGATTTCATTCATAATAATATTAAGTACTTGCTGGCCAAATAACAGACATGGAGAATTTCATTTTATCATTTGTGTAGGACTGTCTATATGTAGATGATATACACACAAAAATTCATATCTTATAGTAGCCGAAAAGATGGAAAACTAAACAGAAGAACTTTTGCACTGTCCTTCTTTGAAAGATGTCTCATCATTTATGCATCTCCCGTGCAGTCATTATGAAGGTAGAACAGCAAACTTCATCCCATTCTGAAAGTTCTTTTATAAATGAGTCTTGTTATAAATAAGTCTTAATTAGAATTAGTTATCCAAAAATTAATAGATTTCCAAATACAAGTGTTGACTGTACTGTCTTTTTTTTTTTTTTTTTTTTTTACTGTTCCAACTAATTGCTGATGATATTTATGCTGGTGAAATCCATCACTTGGTGTTACTTTCCCACACACAGGAATTATTCATCCATCCATCAAATAGTTTGTGTGGGTGATAATGATGCACACAATAACATTAAGCTGCAGTAGCTCACCTTCAGCAGTGCTCTTTCTCTAGATTCTGACAGTCTGCTGGTTTACAATTATTCATCACAGGCACTGAATATTGTTTTCTGAAACTGTGGAGAACATTTTCTAGGCGGGAGGTCTTTACAGGGGAACTCCACTTGGGTAGATGGAATTGCTACACAAATCACAAGCCTTGCTGTTTCTTTGCTTTCTCTTGCCATTCTTACTGCCTGCTCTGATATTCTGTGTTCCATGTTGCTTACTTGCAGCGTTATCCAAAATATTTCAAGCGCAGCCAAAGGAGCAAAAGACTTGCAAAATAAATATTTCATGAAGCTCAGTCAGGGCATGCGGTCTTTCCGTTCGTGGCATTAATTAAACCAGTATTCCTTGTGCTTAGTTTTGGGCACTTTATCATCAAAATGACATCAAGACGTTGGGTGAATGTGTTGGATGTCTTCGTGCCCTGCAAGAGATTTCCTGGGTGACTGTGGCTAAATCTCCCAGAATAAGTTTCTTTCTAGGCCTTGCTGTTTTGAAGTTAACCTCATTTGTGTGAGGACTGATGTTGTCTGTGGAAGTGTCAGCATCGGCAGTATAATGTGTTGCAGAATGGAAACAATGAAATAGCAAGAGGTAATCTTAGATGGAACATGAAGAGATGATAACTAGGCAACTGCCAGCTGAACATCAAGGAGTTACTTCTGGCTTCTCCTCTCTCCTCCTCTTCGCTCTGCTCCTTTCCACTCTGCTCCCTTCCCCTCCCCTCTCCTCTTTCCACCTGTTTTTAAGGCTCCATGAATCTATTAAACCCTATTAAATTCACATTACACAACAGAAACACTTCTCGAACCTGAATTTAAAAAAAAAAATAGGACATCCAGGTCACTCAGACAAAAGCTTGTATCACGCAATCTCTTCTATTTTTGCTTGAAGCTACATTTCTCCATGGCAGAGAGATTATTATCATAGAGTATTCTCATTAGGAAGCACTACTTAAAATGACTGCTCTAAAATACAAGCAAGAAGACTTAGACATCCTTTGGAAAAGGGGAAGTGAGCACAAAAGATTTAAATATTACATGCTGCCTAAATTGTCCATTTCGTCTGATAGGGAAATTGCCAAGGCGTTATTATGACTAAATGCAATTCATCGAAGTTAACTTTAAGGTTTATATTCCAGGGGAGAACAAAACCCGGGATGCAGTCATAGTGATCAAAGCTGACAGCAGGATCGTGTTTAAATACTGAAAACAGAAGCAGCTAAAACAAGCACTGCAGGTGAACAGAAATGCTGCAGCTCCTTCAAAGGAAGGATGTTTTAACCAGGGTGATTAGGTGGTATGACATTTAATGCAGGAAGTAGAATACTTCTTCTTTCATAACACCTTAATGGAGATGTTTAAAATTACCTTTGGTGTAATTCATTAAGATAAAAGGGCAGTTAATACAAAAACATTGGTAATTCTTCTACTTGAATCACTGTTTTAAGGATAGTGAGCAAAATTCGAGGAAGTGGGTATTATAGGACTGGTACAGAGTTATACAGTCTCTATGTAAGCAAATATATTTGAATTGATTTTACAGGGCCTTGTGCTGTTTCTATAGGTGAATCAGCAAAGTACCAAAGCACCTGCCATTGGCAGGCTTCAGGAACAAATTTTAAGTGCAAGAAATGCAGGGTCTTTGAGGGTTTTGAGACACTACGGGAAAGGAATGATGAAGTTATAGGGTTGTTTTCAACCTCGGAAAGGCCTGACTGAATGCGGGTGCTGTGAAGCCAGCTCAGTGAGCCAGCTGGGCCTATCCCAACCTGTACTTAAGCTTTTAAGTTGCACTTCACAAATTAAAGGTGTTTTTGCACTTGACTTTTTGATCTACGCAAAGTCCCATGGGTGTTAGTGCCTTGTTGAAGCACAGTGGTGCAGAAGAAAAAATTTAGATCTGGGTTTTTCACAATGTCTTCATCTAGTTTCCTGAGGACTCTGTCATAGAGTAGACATCAAAATCAAGACATGTAGATAGATGCTTCTGAAAATATTTGTTCATGAAAAATCTTCTTGTACTCTTCCAGAGTCAGTACCCTTTGTCTTTGTCTTAATATTTTTCTCATCTCACTGAAGTGTTCATCTTCAGCACTGACCTAGAGAGGATTTTAGACAAAAATTTCCATTTTCTAATAGCAGGGGATATTTTGCAAAGATGTCCCCTCTCACTTACAGCAATTTCTTCAAAATCTCCTTGTTGTCATCTTATTGAAGTATCTGCTGATGAAAACTGACAATCTGGTCCTCTTAATCATTTAATGTCAGATCAAATATCTGTAATTAAGGGAGAAGAGACCCTTACAAATGACTCATGTTTGGAGCTATTTTTCCTTGTGTGACTTAAAACCTAATTTGTTATAGTATATGCTGTGTTCTCTAGTAGTAGTTCTTTCTTCCCTCACTTTAAGCCTAAGAAATACAATAATGATGCACATTTATAGTGGAATTAAATCTTTTTCTCATTCTGTTTTTTTTTTTGACCCCTTTTTCCAGATTGGAAATAGAATCATAGAATCATTATGGTTGGAAAAGGTCTCTAAGATCACCATGTCCAACTGTCAACCCATCCCACCTTGCCCACTAACCCATCTTCCTTAGTACAACATCTAAATATTTCTGGAACACTTCCAGGGATGGTGACTCCACCACCTCCCTGGGCAGCCTGTGCCAGTGCCTGACCACTCTTTCTGAGAAGGAACTTTAATATGTTCATAAATCATAGTATGTGTTTCTGTATACTTAGTATGGATTTTTCACTTTCATTCTTCAAAGACTACCAAAAAATCCATGCAACTTTAAAGAGCTCTCATGAATTTTAATGAAGTAAATGCCAATGTTTTGAATGCCTGAGACAACATGCTATTATTTGCTTTCATATTGAATTAATATTGTAAAATATGTTATTAAGTGTCTAAAAACTTTTTTTATATACCCCTTCACAAAGAGGGACGTGCACTATAGCTACAAGGCAGAAAGGAAAAAAGGAAAAACAATCTCAGTATGTGTCTCTTATCAAATCTCAGCCTTTCTAAGAATTATGCATAGATACCTGATTATAAATTTTGAGCATCCAGGGTCCTTAATTAGTTAGGCCTCCATTGTATAAGCTACTGTAAAAACATATGGACTTTACAAATCCTTCTTGCAAAGACCTTGGAATTTAGAAAATGAGTAATCAGTCCAGATGCAATATAGTCACATTATGAAAAAAAAAAGTACAGGATGTTGCATAAATTAACCATGTGCATAGTACAAAAACAAACAGTAATAGGAAATGCATAGGGATAATTGGGTACTGTCATTAGTTTGCTTAACATAATATTTTCTGTTAGCTTTAGAAATTAGTACCAGCTTTCTTTCAGAGATTTTATGTGATTTTTCCTTATGTATCTATCATCTCCACAAAACAGTTTGGGACTTTTTTCTGTATAAATATCGTTTCTTACTTGGTATTCTACATCAACATTTATTTCTAATTTATTTTCCTTGTCCTAGGCAAGTTAATGAGAAATTGTGTAGTAGATAAACAAAGAACTTTTATTTCAGAAATGTATTCCTAGCTGAAGTTTCTTAGGATGGCTTTCAGATTCTGAGGTGTGTGAAATCTGCTGCGTATGATCTTAGGATCCAGTAAAGTATTTGGTGGAAAGGAGAAAATAACCGTGTCTGGGTAGAATTTAGAAAAAGATCTAATTCAGGCTGAGTGACAGCCTTCTCTTATTCCTCTTTTCAAGGATAAGGAAAGGCTACTTGGTGGGAAAACAAAAAATTTTAAAAAAAAATCTATGCAGAGATTTCAAAGTATTTCAAAGTCTCATCTGATATCTTCAGCTCACATTTTTACTGTTGTTAATAACAGTTCACAACTGCTGATTTTCATCGGTAATAACTGGTACATAGAGAACAGTAACTCCCAACCTGAAAAGACTTTTTGTGAACCTCAGTCTCAGATTTGGCAGATACCCTGCCAATCCCACAGAGAATACTTAATATTTAAGTGAGTCATGTGGACAATTTGACAAGGCAAATTGAAGCATGTCCTCATAACTGTGTTATTTCCTCTGCTCTGATATGATATCTGCTCAGTTATCAAGTGCAAGAGCACATTCTTTTTAAAGTTCATAGACTTGAAAATATCACTTCTAAATTCCATAAATAGTAATGGTTGATCTATTTAGCATAGAAGAAGGTAGGAATATTATTAAAAGTATATGATAGCATTAAAAGAGAAGAAATCTATGTCAAGCACGAGGAGAATGTTCTAATGTCAAAATTGAGAAGACAGGTAGTAGACCAGTGGGGGAAGTGGCTGAAATGCCTTTTTTTTTTTTTCTAAGGCAGAATACACAGTAAGAAGAAACATGAATCAGAACTGAAGTTTGATCATATAGGAGACATCCAACAGAGTGTTTAAGTGTTAGGTATGTTGCCAAGTGTTGCCTAGTCAGCTGGTGGGTTTCCAATCAAGGAATGGTCAGAGTTGAGTATCACAAGAAGGCCATTTATTCTCTCGGATAACTCTCTTAGAAGGAGATGAATCACTCCAAGGAGAACCTCCACAGTCTCATTAGGCACCATGAGTGTTTGATACTGACAAACCTATCTTTTTTTTTTTTTTTTTTTTTTGAGACAGCAAAGCAAGAGATGAACAGAAATACCTACCTCACATGCAAAAGGAAATATGCAACTATGTTGCTGAAAAAAAAAAAAAAAAAAGACACTCTTTTAGTGTTTTCATGATTTCAAGGCTTCAAGCTGGGTAGATCCATTCTAGGGAGGGACAATTTTTAAGGTGTTTGATTAAACAGCTGTCCTGAGCATACCATGTAAACCAGTGAGCTTTTTGTTAAGGCATCTCCTGTTGCAGTTTACAGCCGAGAATCAATTTTGGTTTGCTTGAAAGCATCAGACTGTTAACTGCAATAGTTTCAGGATATGCTTCATGTATGGTGTGCCCATCCATACTGTAGAGGTGGTAAACTTTTGGAGAAAAGTAGAGCTAACAGCTGAGTATAGTAACTTCTCTGCTATCCAAATGTTATTCACCTGTATTTGTGAGACCACACATAAAAGCTTTTAAGTGACTGTTAAACCCTTTTGAGACACCCAGCCCAGTAAGCACATTAAAGCACCCACTGTGAAGAGGTACAAAGCTGAAGACTGCAGAATTGCAAATATCCCTTCTGGGATTATACAGCTAGAGTGTCTCTGAGTATTGTTCTCTGGGCACAAAATGCAGTCATGTGCTGCTCATGCTAAGAAGAGTTTCAGATGTGCACAGACTTTTGACCTACAGTTGGGGCTGCCAGTAAAATGCACGGCTGTCTTACTCCAGGCAAGTAAGCTTAATACTGTGCTGGGGAATATATGTGTAATGTTGGAGAGTGAGAAAATGAAAGAATGAGAAATGGAAGATATTTATGATTTTTCTGCCCCTTCATCTGGGAACAGAAATGAGTTCTATTTCACTGCTGCAGGCTCTTTGTTTTCAAACATCTTGACTGATTTTCATTTGCTTTGGGATGTGTCTTCCTTACATGTAACTAGTGCACGGAAGTTCAGGGTGACTGATTCAGGTTGAAAGTGTTCTGAACAAAGAGAAAAATCTAATTGTCACTAAACCCAGTGGATACAGTTATCTCAGACAAATTTCTGCATTTTTTGAACATTTTTTAGAACATTTCAGATGAAATGGACCTGTAATCGCTTTGTAGAAATAAGGAAGCCATCAATTTAAAGTCTAACTTTTACTTCCTGTGCCTTGTTATTTATTCTTCTTTGTAAAAAACTGTTAATTTAAAATAATTGACTGTGTAGGTTAATAACTTCTGATTGTTGCTTGCAGTTTTTGGTTGTTTTTGCTGCAGTTTTTAATACTTTTTATAACATATCGCAGTTAGGAAGTCTTCCAGTATTCATCTGACTGTGGATATTGGTATCCTTGTGTAGATCTGTGTACATACAAGTCATGTGCAATTCAAGCTAAAACGGCATTCAGCTGTGACCTCAGCTATACTTGCACCCGTTTCACTCCTGAAATATTTACCTCTTTGGCACATGGCGCTGTCAATAGAGCAGGAAGGGGATTACTGGCTGGGTGAGAGCTTGATGTATTTTTTGATGCCGGACTCCTTCCTGTAGGTGCTAGGAAAGGAAAGGGAATGTATGTGCTTAAGAAAATGAAGTATTCATGCTACATGTACATTTTGAATAATTTTGGTTATAATATGACTTATGTTTGAATCATGCATATTGGCAAGAATAAGAGAGATACTAGGTGAGTGATGCAGTTTATTTTCCCAATTAACAGATGGCTTCTACAGCTTTTAATAGCAAATTTTGCCCTCTACCTCCTTGGTAAAACAATTGGGCTTCTGTGCAAAGGTTGTCAATTTTTGACAATTCATTTGAGATAAAATCTTCTTTAGCTACTGTAGCATTTTGCCTCTTCTTGCAAATACAGAGGAAAACAGAATGAAGGAAGCATGTTACAAAGCACCTTCCTTTAAAGTCATTAGTGCCTAAGTGGCAGTGCAGATTAGAGGAGGAAGTTGTCTGTCCACTTGTCATTTCCTTTCATAGACTCCAGTCTTTGAGGAGTCATTCACATCTTATGAAAGAACAGAATGGCAACTGTAAATCCAAAATTGAAAAGTTCATAGACCTGCATTTGAAATGGAAACCAGCATGATCAATGGGCACTCATTTTCTTGGAAAACTCAGTTTTTGAATGACTGACATCCAGCCTCTGTGTGGGAATGGAATTTTTATTTTAGTTTTGCCTAGTTTACTGGACAGATTTCACAGGGTTGTGGGACTGGATTAGTGGATGGACCACTGTGAAACTGATAAACCATCAGGAAGATAAGTGTACTTAATTGCATGTCATTTTAAGCCCCCAACTATCATATACTTATGAGAAATGAAGAAAAGAAAAAAAAAAAAGTAGCCTAAGGTCATTTAAAATGGTAAGTTGGGGTCTGACTGATAACTGATAGTAGGAAAGGATTATTGGGGATCATTCTAAAGTAAAAAAAAAAAAAAAAAAAAGTATTTGTAGCCCCTGGAACTTTTCTGTATTGATTATCAGAATGAATATAGGATTTTAAATCATTTTGAGGGCTGATGTGTCACGGCTTCTTCTGTTGCGAGTAATTGCATCTCACAAAATTATATCTCAAATGTAGCCCTCCCCATTTCGGAAATGATTTTGGTAATGTAATCAAAGATGTAGAATACTGGACTAGTGAAACTCTGTTCTTAGAGTATTCATAGCTTCTCTGTCAAATGAATGTTCATGAAATAAAATTAATACATGAGAAATACTGTAACTTTAAAATGTTCATGTTTAAAGCCCCACATTATATATTTCCTCTAAGTGAATTATTAGTTTTACAGTTATCTTTCAGTGGATATCACTATTGTAATTATATTGAAGATTGGTTAATTGTTTATCTATACTCCTCAATTTGAATGAGTAGAGAATAGGAAGGAATGTATCTATTATTCTTCCTAGTAAAATCAAGTCCAATGCTTCCAATCAAGTACAATAACCCACTCTTTAACCTGTGTCAGTTGTCTGTGAAAAACAGAACTTGTTAGGAAAAAATAGTTGAGTATCCTTTCCATTTTTTTTTCCTTCAGGTTTAATGTGAATTGAAAATTTAATGAAAAACATACTTTGAGCAGAAATTTCAAATGATGGTGTCTTGGATCCTACAGCTCTGACTTTCTTAGCTCCTATGTCAAACCATAGAATCATAGAATGGCCTGGTTTGAAAAGGACCTCAAAGATCATTGAGTTTCAACCCCCCTGCTGAGTGCAGGGTCGCCAACCACTAGACCAGGCTGCCCAGAGCCATGTCCAGCCTTGCCTTGAATGCCTCCAGGGACGGGGCATCTGCAACCTCCTTGGGAACCTGTTCCAGCACGTCACCACCCTCTGTGTGAAAAACTTCCTCCTAATATCTAACCTACATCTCCCCTGTCTCAGTTTAAAACCATTCCCCCTTGTCCTATCGCTATCCACCCTCGTGAACAATCGTTCTCCCTCCTGTTTACACGCTCCCTTCAAGTACTGGAAGGCCACAATGAGGTCTCCCCGGAGCCTTCTCTTCTCCAAACTAAACAATAAACAAATGACTTATCTTGGTTGCTTAAAGATGCAGATAGCTGTGAAAACCTTTTAAAACCTGTCCCAAAGTAACTTTGCGAAAGCATGTCCAAAGTCCGTTGGCCTTAGTAGGCGTGCCCATGTCACATTACTTAGAATCAGATAGATTGGATGCCTTGTTCTGTTTTCTCATCCATGCAGTGTAATGGTAATCTGTAGGAGGTTTTAAAAGGGTTTTTGGAAGGCTTGAGTTTAGTTTGAGAGCTGTGGATCTATGTTGTTGTTTTATTGTATTTAAGACTAAAATAACTTCTATTTAGGAAAGTGGGCTCGAAGGGAAATCTTGACTCAATCCTTTTCCATTGCCAACAATTATGCTAATAAAAAAAAAGATGTTAGTGATAGAGAAGAATGTTCATGAGACTGTTGTTTTGTTTCCTTTTGCCTTGTTTTCACTTCTTTCAGGAAGGCATGCCTACTTCATCATTAGTGTAGATTTGATTAGCTTTCTAAATCACTGTAGAACAGAAGAGTTTTCCAGTAAATGTGAACAGCCATCCTTGCTAATGCCTATTAATCTGGCTCTTCAGATATTAGTACTGTTTCTCTGTTCTCTGAGACAAAACAAAGCTAGTATTATTAAATTAGAGGAATAGAGTGGTGGTCTAAAAGCTGTATCGTTTCATATCTTTAACCAAAATGTTGCGGTACATGCCTTGTTTCTATATTCATATCCACAGTCTATTGCAAATGATCATTATGACTGTCAGGCCACAGTTGCACATAAAGGAAATGACTTTTGGTGTTCTCTGCTACGGAAATATCAAGTTTCTGCCATTTCATCATTTTAGAAACATTCCTCCACTTCATTCTTGTGCCTATTGCAGAGTGTTCATTTAACTGTATGATTTAAAATGGAGAGCATTTGGCTAATTAGCAGGCAGCTGTTCACTTAAGTAAATGACTCATAGAGGGATATTTATGGTGCAAAACTATTTTTCAAGCCTGGAGAAACTTTAAAAAAAAAAAAAAAAAGACATGAAAACAGATGTTTACGCTTCAGCATCCATGAAAATGCTGTGAAAACTGCTGCTTTTGTTTCATGACATTTTTCTCAGACCTTAATTATAAACTTATAACCCAGCTTTTAATTAAGATCTTCTAAAAATAATGAGATAGCATTGTAAAGAATATATCCATTTGAGTGTAATTTATTTCCAGTATTTGTGTGAACTCAACATGTAAAATGAATGCTCAAACACTGCATGAAGAGGCCTCAAAGTTTATGATAAGCATAGACTCAATTAATTTGGAGTACAGGAGTCTGCAATTTGCCTATTTACTTCTTTTACTTTATGGTACAAAACAACTGTCTATAAAATAGTTGATCTACAAATTGAAAAGTACAGAACCCCATGAACATCATACAGCTTCCATTTTAAAATAGCATTTGCACAGTAAAACACTTAGAACCACAGAATATTCTAGATTGGAAGGGATCTACAAGGATCATCAAGTCCAACCCCTGACTACCAAAAATCCAAACCCTATGTCTGAGAACATTGTCCGAACGCTTCTTGAACTCAGGCAGCTTGGGCCTATGACCACTGTGCAGCCTGTTCCATGCCCACCGCCCTCTAACGTGGAGCCTTTTCCTATCTCCCAACCTGACCCTCCCCTGATGAAGTTCCATGCCATTCCCTTGGGTCCTGTCACTGTCACCAGAGAGCAGAGCTCAGCACTGCCCCTTCACTCTGCTCATCTGTGTGCCTTCAACTCCTGTGTCCAAATGATTTATAAAAACTCCTTTGAGTTTTTATAAATGAAATAGAGCCCTGCAAAACCTGGGAGTAGGAAACAGTAAGAAAAGGTTAGATCTAATGTTGACCTTGTATATACAATATCAAAAATTTGTGTTAGAAATCTTATTGGTGGTAATCACTTGATTTGGCTGTGGGAAGTTAAAGCAGGATCAACTTCTTATAGTCCAGCAGGGAGCTGTAGTAAAAATAGCTGGTCAGTGAGACCAAATAAAAAAATACCTGGTCAATGAGACACTGAACCCCCAGATCCCTATCCTCAGGGCTGCTCTCCAGCCTCTTGTCCACCAGTCTGTCCATGGATCCAGGGTTATACCAATCCAAGTACATCATCTTCTTGTTGAACTCCCTGTGGTTGGTGATAGCCCAGCCGTCCATTTTGTCAATATCTCTCTGCAAGGCCTCTCTACTCTTAAGGGTGTCAGCAGCTCCTAATTTAGTGTTGTCTGCAAACTTAGTGTGCCTTCAACTGTTGCATCCGGATCATTTAGAAAAGCCCTGAAGAGAACTGGCCCCAAAAAGTAGCCCTGCAGAACCCCACTAATGTCTGGCCACCAGCCTGATGCAACTCCATTTACTATAAAGTTTTGAGCCCAGCATATCAGCCAGTTGATCGCTCATCGTATTATGTATTTACCAGGGTATATGCTGGACATTTTGTCCAGAAAGATACTCTGAGACACGGTATTGAAAGCCTTGCTAAAATTTAAAAAAAAAAAAAAAAAAATCACATCTGCAGTTTTGCTTGATCAACTAGATGGGTATTTCCTTTGGTCTTTGGTCTTCTTTGGGTGATAACAGGTTTGAGCATTTGGAATTGAATGGCTAGAATGTTCCCCATGAAGACTACCTTGTTCCCATTATTCTCCATCTGAGCTGGTTGTCTCAGAACTGAAGACCTGATCCTGATGTTTTGGGAATGGGTTGGTTTTTTTTGGTATTTTTGCCTGGCATTCATCAACTGTTTTCTCTCTCTGTTGAGAACTCTTCTGCAGTTCCACTTGACTGTACTACATCTGCTTTAGTGCTCACTTTTCTAGATGTTAGGGTCACTGAACTTTAGTTCAGTTATCATACAAAATCTATTCGGAACAAAGAGAAAACATAAAACACATGATTTCTGTGTTCTCCCTTTCTCTTTCTTTTTTAAAGCTAGGTAGTTCCAACAGCTAATTCAAGATTTCTGAGATAGTACTGAATGTGACTACTGCTAGCATAGTAGTGCTATGGTGGGTTAAACTAGTAAATGATTTCTTTCCTTTCTTCATTTGTGAATGAAGAATGTGAGTTTTTGTGAGTGTTAATGTACTCCTGCACTCTGCTTTCAAGTTCTTCTAAAAAGCTGATGGTTAAAATACAAACCAAGTTCAGTAACAGCAAGTTTAACTAATTTTGAAATGACTTGGTCTTCTTTCTCGTATAAATGAGGGAAGTCAGAATGCAGTTTAAAAATCTTAGAAAATCTTTTAAAATCTTTAAATCCCATCTTTAGGAAGGGGAACAGAGTCATTGTAGTATAGGTGTTCTCTTAATGATTATGTCTTTAAATAGGAAGCTGGAGTGGATAAGTGTTGTGTGACTGTGAATTAATGGATAGTAAAATTCATGTGTAGTTTGCTTTATTGATCAAAAATTATTTCAGCTAGATTTGCTGCTGATCTGATAATCATTGGGAACCATCAAGAAATTGTAACCTATCTGTCCAACCCAGTGTAAACTGGGACTGCTATACCATGCTTTAATGTTATACTTAGTGTACTGAGTAATCTGGTAAAAACGTATTTCAGTACACTTTTGAAACAGGAGGCAAACCAAGATGGTATGGAAAAGCTTGTCGAGCTTAGGTTTATGTAACTGATTTGGAGGTTAGTTAATCTTTTATCACCCGTTTTACTACCTATTCCAGAAATTTGCAATCATAACTTACTGTGTTATGTTTAATTACCTTGGCATATAAAATGTCTAATTTACTAAATAAAAGAGAAAAAAAAAAAGCAGAAGGTTGGAGAAGCACATGTAATTTTCAAGATAAAATCTTGAGCTAAACTAGCAGTCTTCAGAAGTAGAACAACCTCCCCAGCCTGAGTGTATTTTAAGATTTCACTGTTCAGGCCTCCAACTCTCAACAGCTTTGGAACAATTCCCTGAGTGAGACTTTACAGCTGTTGTAGTGGTTATTCTGTAATATATTTGAACTATAAGGATATATCCTATATAGAACAAGATTCCAGGAACTTGTAAAAGATAATATAAAAGATCAGTTTAAAACCATGAAAGCTTCACGTAAAATGCAAAATTGAAGTTGTTGAGTCCACATTTGCTGTCTTATTCCTCTTAATGCCAATTGTCTTGGAAGATCGCAACAAATTAAGCAGTAGTTGAACTGAAAAATACAAAATAAATTCAATTAGAAATATGATCAGGTAAGTTACCATAGTCAACTGTTCTTAGCAAATATAATTAAGTTATTCTAGGTAGTCAGTTTATAATGCTGCAGAAGGATAAGTTATTCCAAACTTATGTAAAAATATATATCTAGACAGCAATGGATAGAAAATGCTTTGTGGTAATACTGAAACTTGAGTGTACATACCAAACGATCTTCCTAGTGTAATGGTATGATGTTCATTTTAAGTCCTATCGATGCACCTTAGATGACTAGTTAATAGCTCATCCCATTTTGTATTATTTTCTTGATATTTATAGTCAGAATGTTGTGGTGACTTGCATTGTCTTGTAGCAGTCACCAATCTGTAACAGGAGTAACAGAAAACTCCCACTGTATTCACCAGCAAATTTTTCTGACATAGCCTGTACGTATTTTTTAATAGGAAAGTATTACATATATTGGATATATTGAATACTACGTCCCCTTTGAAACACAGAAGTTGAATTTTAGCTTAAAAATTCCTTTTAATGGTTATCAGTTCATCTTTTTTACTAGTGGTAATGATAAATGATGATGATAAAACTTCAAGAAAGAAAGAAATATTTTTTTCCAGCTTATTTCAATTGCACTCCCTTTATGCAGTCCAGGTATGCATTTACGGTGAGCTGGCAGCACATAGAATGTTGGGGAACAGCTTTCCCTGATAAACTTGCATTATTAATGATACTAGATTGAGTTTTGGAAGGAGTGTACTTTCAGCTGTTGCGATCTGTTTCTCCATTACTATATATCTAATAATCTTAAGGTAGGAGGTTTTTTAGCAGCAAAAAACTGTATTTTGGAAAAAATATCTGGTATTTGGCTTTTTGTGACAAACACAATGATTGCTGATCAACCTTATTGCTGTTTTGTGTTGTTTTTTTTACTGGAATGCATATTCTTACTGATCCAAGCAAAATAAAAAGCACCTAGACAATATAAAAGGTACATATGAGATTATGAATTTAAGTTGACAAGTCATTTGAACTATATTATTACTACTTGTCAAAGTAGATTTGAACCCAAGTAGATCATGTGAAAAGTATGGTAAGAGTAGAAAACCAAAAATATAGTATATCAGGAGAGGAAAAAAGTTTGAGAATTAAACTGATTATTTATTGAAGAGGTGAACTGAAAGCATCTGTTCAGCAAGTAAACCTAGATTTTTTTTTTAAAAAAAAAAAAGCATACAAGCACAACAGTGATGAGTTACTTTGCTAACAAAAGACTAAGGTTATGATGTTTTATGCATAAAGAGATGATGAGAATGAGGGGTAAGAGGATTTAGAGAGGAGAAAAAGTGTCCTGTTATTTAGAATTGAAAGATATCTGAGATAAGTAGATGTAGCCTAAAACATGAAAGAGATGGAAAGTAAAATTCGGATGATAATGAGATTGAATACATAGAGATTATGTGAGAAGCCTACTGGATTTCTTTCTTTGTGAGGTGTTAATGGATTTGATAAAAATGAAAAAAAAGGAATATAAAATTACTGATTCCATTCTATAAATCTCCAATATTGTTATTCTCGTTCTTTATAGAAGAACTGCATGAAATTGCCCATTTCCAGTGAAACTGCTCAGTTGATAAACAGTGCAGTGAAAGCCAAGTGGCTTCCTGTCTGCCAAACATAATATCTTTGCTTTCAAGAAACCCAGTCTTCCACCACTGGATTTGAAGAGAAATCTTCTACGTGCAGTGCAGTGGCACAGAAGAGTTTGTTTATTTATAGGCCAAAAATATACGTGTAATATTTAGTACTTGAGTAGTTATTGGTATGCTGGATTTGCTAAATGTATCATTGCTGATATGAAGCAATGTATGCCAGGCAAGCAGAAAGCAACTAGTCAATTCCTGACATCCTAGGTAATAAAGGATCAATAATATATGAACCACAGCATGTTAAAATAGTGCTCAGTTATCCCTGAGTGTGATTCCCAACAAAATGAACTGAAAAAATTTCTTGATGATATGCAGCCCATCTACATGAGGCAGTCTCCAAACAGTGAGAAGGCTGCTGGCAAGCGTGCACAACTCTTGCCGAAATTGGAGGTAGAGCTGTAACACCTCTGATGTGTGAAGGAGATGCTGCAAGTTTTTACTGACAGGTGGCAGAGTTTCTCATAGGAAAGGATAATTTCCTGAAAACCAATTTGAGCAGTGGTGATTACCCACAGTGATTGCTCCTGTTATACAGACCATTAGTGCTGCCATTAGTGGGGGAACTGATACACAGGTTTAAGAGTTTGGTAACAGAGGCTTTATTCTTGTGGTTATTTGCAATGGAAAGCAGCTGTAATTTCACTTCTCTGAAGAGGAAAGACTCTGGAGAGCTACCAGCTGAACACTGTGTCGAAAATGCCGTATTGCCAGAAATCAATGGGGCTGGGGCTGCCACACGTTGTTTCCTTTCAGTACCTTTACCACATGTGAGAACTTGGAAAGTATACAGTAACCTAAAATGGCTCCTCCCAGAGGAAAGCTTCAAGAGAAGTAAGTGGCCATATTGCCTCTTAGTGCCTGCTAGGAAAAACTGAAGAAAATACAAAATGGGAAGAGTTTCATTTGTTTTTCACTGACTGACCTTCAAAGTAATTCCTGGGAGCAATTGATGCAGCACAATTTCAAGCTGTTGGCCAAAGTTCCAGCTAAACTGTAGGATTTACTTTAATCTAAATACATGGTGATAGTTTTCCTTGGTAAATATCCATAAGCATATTTTTGATGAGGTTTTAAAGTGCTGCAGGGGTACATGTGTCTCATCTCCATGGCTTGAATGGTAACTGAGTGGATTATGTTTTCTTTTTGACTCTGGAACAAATGAAATATTGCATTCTGTTGTTTTCCATTAAATCCTTCTGTTGCGTTTATGATAGGAAAAGCAGGTGAGTTCTGTACAACTTACCTGTAGGTGTTGCCGCAGAGCCTACACGTTCATTGTGTGCTTCTGCTTGTTAATGGTAAATCCATTTTTCTCCTTTTAAAATAAATTGTAACAATTTTTGCAATCTTTTGCCAAATAAAAATCAAATTTATTTAGATTTTAAATGCTTTTTTTTTTCCCTTTGGACATCTGCAGTTAACTGAACTATTAGCCTGAGAAGATAAATTATTATACATTGTCAGCAATAGGTTGTGTCTCTCCCAGACATGCATAGAGGGCTGTAGGGAAGAATTATTTCAACAAGCAATAGAGCTTGTGAAGTGAGTAATTCCCTTTTGTTCAAGAGCAAATAGTGGGAAGTGAAGATTAAAAGAGCTTTGAACCCAGGCTGTGGGGAGGTGGGAAGTGAGTTGTTCAGCGTTCCCCAACCTGATGGGGATGGCAAACATATATGTGTTTTGTTAAGGTCTGCCAAGAGATTTTGGAGACAGGTTGACCTCTCTGCTGAATAAACTTCACTTGTACTGAGCCAGGACCTATTAGTCAAAAATGCCCACTAGTCCCTTCTGCTAGGTAGGGACCTCAGGACATGACTACACTTGGATTCCGTTTGTCATACTTTGTGAATATGCTTATCATATGTTTAAGTATTACCAACACTGCTTTGCAAAAAGAAAAATATATTTTATGTGGGAAGAAATATAACCTTATATGTATCTGTGTGTCATTCAAAGACTATTTACAGGAAAGCACTGCTTTTGCTGGGTGAGCTGCTGATTCACACTAAAAACAGTGAATTTTGATTCATTTAGGAAATTATGCTACAGTCCAAGAGGCTGTTTTGTCATGGCAGTCAAGTCCTCTAGAACTCTGTGGGTGCAAACTGTTTTAATATTTCCAGATCTATGTTCTGTGCTTAAGCTAAGGTCTCCAATTTCTATGTAAATTATAAGCCTGTATTTTGGAAATAAAATTCCCTTAGTGGAAAAAAAAATAAGTCCATTCATTCCAGTGGAAAGTATACGCCTAATTGTGGTTGTCATTCAGAAGCATGCTTCTTGACCTTCTTCCTCTGTCTTAGACCTGCCCCTGCACCTTCACCAAAAAAAAACAAGCCATTCCTAAAAGATTTGGTATCCGCCTGTAGATAGCTAATAACTAATTTTCTACTGCACAGTGAAAGTGAGCCTACAGGGATAACATTTGATATGACAGAACTATGTTTTGCATGTGTACAACTTAAATCTGTAGATTTTGTCTATTTGGCAGTAGTTAGAAGCATTTCTGAAGGTACTATGTCCCATGCAGAGCTCATTGTTTTTACTCCTCCTTAAGTAATATCTGCCTGTATTTGACCTTGTTCTTATGTACCATGTTATCTGACAGCAATGAGAACAAATCTCATATGAATTTCATTTTGAATCAAATAAAGCTGCTGGTAATTTTCTAATTGAATTTAAAGTGCTGCCTTTTAGCCTCCGGAAGAGAAGTATTCAAGCAGCTAATAAAACATATTTCAAAATCATTCAGAAAACTCATTGCTGAATTCAACTGTTGCTGGGCCAGGGCTTTTAAACAGAGATACTGTCTGAGATACTACTTTTTCATATGGTGAACTTTATTAGAACAAACTTAAAAATTAATTTGGGACACATCTATCTCTGCATGGCAAACACCGAATTCCTAATATGTTGAAAAGTTAGATATAGGAAAACAATTGTGTGCTCATCATCTATAGTACTTTATTTTAATTTTAATAAGTGTTTCATCACTGTACTGATCATTTACAAAAGGCTAGAGACACATCTTGCAAGCAGACAAATATCCTTATGCTTCTCCTGATTTTCTTCATGAATAAACAAACTTCAGAATTGGTCACCTCCATCAGAAATTTGATCATGTCATATTAGCAACCATTTCCCTGGGATGTGTTTTCCCCAATCAGAATCTCATCGAAAGTGTTGGATAAAGCAGTTAACTCACTTTAGAAGAAACCAGTAGAGAGGTAATCTTATTTATCACTAAAATCAAAGCAGTAGTGTCCTTTGTTTATTTCTATTTGTGTTGTTAAAAAGCAAATGGCATTCTGTCGTCGCTGTAGGAAGAACTCCAAGAACACATCTTTAAAGTCTACTTAAATACAAGTTGTTTCTTTGCCATGGCTGTATAGCTAAGATTTTAAAGCCTTGCTGGCTTTACTTTTGTCACTATATGTCAACTTTTTATACGTATCAGAAAGATTAATTATTTCTTTTAAAGATAAATGGCCAACTTCTAATATAGTTAGGAGGCTCAGTGGTCTAGAACATGGCAGCTGGTAAAACGTTTTCACATCTGTATTAGGATTTTAGGAAGAAATTCTTTACTGTGAGGGTGGTGAGACACTGGAACAGGTTTCCCAGCAAGGTTGTGGGTGCCTGCTCCCTGGAAGTGCTCAAGGCCAGGCTGGATGGGGCTTTGAGCAACCTGGTCTAGAGGGAGATGTCCCTGCCTATAGCAGGGGGGTTGGAACTAGATGATCTTAAAGGTCCCTTCCAACCCAAAATGTTCTATGATCTGCTTTGTTTTCCACAGTAAAATTAGCATTACCTGATAATCTCTGTACTGTTGGTATTTTTCATGTAAAAGGAGCAAAACTTTCATTTTATTTTAGTCAGAGCCCTCATAGGAGTGAACACTCAAAATAGCCCAAGTGCTGCTGAGAGCAAAACGCTGCTTATACAACTGGAGCGAAACACAATTTGTATGAATCCATAATGCAAGCAGAGTTTAAGAGGTGCTGCGAGGTGAATCTCCATACTGTGAACTCAGAATAGTGAGTGCAATTCCTAGTCAAGCACGTCAAACCCAGAAAAGTTTTTACCAACCTGAGAAAGCAGATAAATTCTCCACAACCCACTCGAGGGTTCATGAGGTTAAAACTCATAACTGTGAGGCCACAATTCAGACCCCAAAACAGAAAAAAAATTTTGTAGACCCTGAAGTAGAGCTGGTAGATTGGGCAGCACGCCAAGTAGTGGCACATCATTGACAACTCCAATTAAATCTCAACAATTTAAAACCTAATGGAATAAACACAAATGCTAGTGTCTGTTCTTTCTCATACCCTAAATCCAGAAGGAAATTTTACCCATTTTTGGTTGAAGAATACAACCATCAGCTCTCTACAACATGGGTACAATAGAGAGAAGCCAGATGAAACCAGCTCTGTTACCTTAGTCTGGCCAAGAAATAATTTGTCTTCCTCTGTTCTGTACTCTTTTTCTCTTCAGCAAGTCAAGTTTCTAGTAGTTAGCTGCAAATTTGTTTAGGCCAATGCATGGATAATCATTTAGCATTTTAATATGGACTCTGGACAATTTTGCTATAGTTGTTTTTTTTTTCTCATGGTACTTCTTTCTCTGTAAGAGTGTGCTCATTTGCACAGATCATATGTACTCTTTTTTTTGCTGTTTTTTATGTCTTAGTAAATTAACTAGTATCAAATTCAAAATGTAGATCTGTTTTTCAAGAGACTTTTATCTGTAAACAATGTTGTATGTTTCTTTCAGCCAAAGTGGTTAAGATCAAAGTGGTGCCTCTTTTGATGCCATTCTTTCTTTTATCTTTTTTTTCTTAAACGACAAATATCTTAGAGACTTTTGAAAGAGTATTAATAATAGCTTCAGTGACCTAGCAAATTCAGGCTGGGTGAGAATATTTTGTCCATTGTCATGTTTTACGATTTCTAGTCATTGGTATTTCACATCATAACATCATGTAGTGTATGTACCTGGTTTTCAGAAGAGAAGGACTACTACGTTCCCCAGGGGACTTTGCTGCCCTGTTACCGTTTTCCGGTTAGAGGGAAAGATAAAAACTCGCAGATAATGAGACCTCTCCTCATCCTGTCTCTCATCACGGCAGCGTCTCGCTCCCCAGCCGTCTCACTGTCAGTATTAGAGTAAAGCCTACCTTAATTTTGGACACTCTCACTTTATCAGCTTAAATTGTAATTATATTGTATTATATTGTCTTATTTTGCATTCCGATATCTTATTTAGTAAATTAGTTTGTTTCTCCTCAGATTGTTGCCACTGCTTTGTTTTTAGGACCATCTCCCTACCCTTTTTCCCTTTTCCCTTTCCAAGGGCGTGGGTCCATGGGTCCTCTGCCCCGTTCGTCACAGAACCGGGCCAAACCAGCCCTTAAACCGTTGACATCCATATAAATTCTTCCAGTGGACATTATTTTTGTCTTTTTTCAAATTACATGCTTGTTTTTAGAATTTTTATGTATTACTGTGTTCAAAATAGGGAGGAAAGCCAAGTGTTTTGAACTCTCAAATTTCTCTCTTAAGCTTTAATGAATTTTTTTGGATAATTCTTATTCCTCCTTGTCAGATCACCCTTCTCTAAAACAGATCTATAAAGATTCCCTAGGATCAGCAAGTTGCAAAGGAATATTTGGTTGACTTTTTTTTCTAATTCCTTATTTGCCACTTGTTGAGTTCGTGAAAAGTATTACTGAGCAAGTTTCATTTTCTAAGTTTTACCCCAGAGGGCATTTTGTAGGTAACCATACTTTTATTGAGCCTTAATGTTCTCCTTGTATCTACCATGTAGGTCACAGAGGGCAAATAAATGGTTCGATGCCACAGCTGTCAGTAAGGTAGCTTATTAGTACATATATCGATGAACTTCATGGCCCAGAATGGCATAGGAAGTATTACAAAAGTGTAATTAGACCCTGTCTCCGTTCCTGTACAACCTGTATTAGGCACAAAAGCATCCTGTTTTGTTATTCATAATGGGTTGTGCACAGCCTGGTTTGGAAAAGGAATTGCATCTAGCCTAAGAAATAGTTCTCAATAAAATGTGCTGCTTCTCACTGACATGTAATTTCTGCAGTTTCTAAGTGTCTTGATTCAAGTCAACCATATATCTTGAGGAAAACAGCTAGGCTTTATTTCACACTCTGGCTTTGCTCAAAACTCCAGATGATACAGTCAGTTCATGCCAAGCAACAAATTATATTGTTTCCAAATAAAATATGCCTTTGAAATAAATTTACCCTTTTTAATGCGGAGAGAAATGAAGTGCTTTAGCACAAGCACCTTGACTTCTCCTGAATACTTAAAAAATTCTAAATATGGAATGGATACTTTTTTTGTTTTTGAATGCACTGAATTTTATTAAAAGCATTAGTCAAGTTCCTGTGTGATATTTTACTAAGTGGTCACTTTCTATGAAAAGAAATATGAGTTTAGATTATGAGATGTTTATCTTCTTGTGCATATTTTTGCTTAAATTATTTATGAAGTCGCATCTGCCAGGATAAGAAAATTGCACTCCTGGAATCAACACAGCGTTGTTATGTTATTCCTCAAGGTGTCTTGCTTTTCTTAAGTGTTAATGGGTGTCTCTCTCCAACTCCACTCAACAGTTTTTCAAACCCCATTTTAATCATGCAAACATCATCAGACTAAGCCCTTCTGGCTCCACTGTAGTTGCCAGCACTTTGACTTTAAGGGTGAAAACAGCAGAATGACTTTGATGGGTATTTAAGCATAGCTTGAGTTAAAGCAGCAAAACAGGGTAGGTCCAAGCTGTTTCATCTCCCCTGTTATGACGAGCTGTTCAGCTGGAAACTTCTCAGGCTTATGTAGAGCTGACTGTAAGGCCAGACCTTGATCTTTTACATCACCAGGAAAGACAAGTTTCAAATGAAAAATGAAACTTGCATCTGCATTTCTATCTAAGTGGTTTAGCCCTTTTCTTAGTACAGAGGTAAAACAAGATCTGGAATTTTCCAAATCATAAATTGAAATACATGTCAAGTCTTACATTCTATATGTAATTTCTTTAGCCTTAAGGAGTACAGAATGTTAACATCTGTAGGGTGTATAACAGCAATTGACATCTCAGGATACTTCTTCATTAGCATTGTTCAAAACTGCAGAATGTGCGGGAATGTAATGAATAGTTAAAAAAAACTAGCAATACACAGTAATACTGAGAATTCAACCAGTTTTAACTACACTCAAGTGTAGTTCATATCAAATTCAAGTGAAAGGCCCTTTCTTGTAAATATTCATCTTTTGATAACGGGAATCTTCCTTCCAGCCTATTTGTAGAGGGAAATCCAGGGAATGCAGTAGAAAATGCTGTGCGGTGGATCCCAGGCCTTGCTAGCAGCAGTAGGAGAGCGGATCAAGTCACTTTTACAGTTCTGGCTTCAGTGGAAATAGTGAACCCACTCATTTTGGAGCTCTTTGCTTCGTCAGAGCATGAAGACAGTTCAGCTGGAGGTGCATCCCACTTCAGCACAGTCTCAATGGAGATCCAGACTCAGGTGATTGATCACATCATTTTTAATGAGCTGGCACAAATAACATTGCTCAAAGTTCCTTATCATACCAATTCTTTAATTTGTAATCCTTAACATATGCAGGCATGCCAGAAATTCCGTGATTACTTGATTATTTTGGTGTGATTGCCCTGCTACTTCAAAGATCTGTTCTTTCTGGACTGTGCATTTTTCCATTGTTTCAAACAATGCTGTTAGCACCAGGTAAGCTCCCAGCAGATCACAACAGTGCAAGAGTGAGAGTTAGATCAGCCTTTGGAAGACTTAAGAACCTTCTAAACTCAATAATTTTTGTTATTACACTCCACACTATCTATACTCTGCAATTATTCTTTATGGCATTTTAGTGGAAAACAAATTGTAGTGGAGAACACCATTTTGTGACTTCTGGCTTCGGAATTACACATCTACTGCACCTTTAAGAATAGTCTTCCTAATTTACAAATGTCCCTAACAGAACAATGAAATGAAGTGAGATAGGGATTCCACACTGAAATAGCAAACTGTAATCCTTCTAACTGTGATTATTTTCTGGATTGCTTATTACAATCTTATCTGATTCACTTGCATATATTTAATTATGATTTAAATCTTCGGTGAGGATAAGAACTTGTCATACTCTTTTAGGAATATGTTTTAGAATGCAGAGTCCTGTTGGAGCAGCATTTCAGCATGAAGTTATTTGAGAGTTTGGCAAAGTGCTTTTTTAAAGAAAGGTTTATATTTTTCATAGACCCTGCTAGTAATTTGATGCTGTCAATGAAATTTTCTGGAGTGGGAAGGCTAATATCCAAGCCATGTGTTTTCAATTCTTAGTTCAGTATTCAAGCACAAGATTGTGTTTTCCAAATTGTAAGGAAGAAAAAATGTACCTGATGTACAAGAGTGCATAAAAGCTAAGGTTTGTTTGTCATTACCATTCTCCTATGTGCTGAGAACTATATCTACACCTTTATTACTAATTACAAAATGAAAAATACACATCTGTGGCATGAATTGTTGGAAATCTTGAATTTGGAAATAGTGTTTTTTTAAATGTATATATTTAAACATGTAGGTGAACTTCCAAATCTTTTCCATTTTGAGATAAATTCATATCCTGAGTTGATGCAGTCTGTTTCCAAAGCATCCACTTACATGTGAAAGTAGTAGCTAAAATATAGAGCTCACAGTAATGAAAGTGAATTCTGGAAGTTAATGTGACAGCAGCTTTGGTACTGAGCTGAAAATTACAAAGTGATTTCCATATTTTCCAGTACTTCTTCAAGGATAAGGCAGTATCTTGGTATTCTGTAATCCACTATTTTCTCTCAGTGAAGAGGCTGGATATTCAAAGTTACATCATTCTGCTAAACAAAAGGTAAAATCCAAAATGGTTTTCAGGAACTTAAAATGTGATGTGCTGCACAGTTTCAGCAGTGCTGCTCCACAGAGCAGTGTGGCTGTAGCATCATACTGCAGCAACACTCCCGGTGGTCTGTGGCATCCTAGCACTGCTAAGCCTGTCCAAATCTGCCAAATGATGTACCTCCTAGTAAAGACAACAAAGGTCGTATGGTAGGGATAGGAACAGTGTTTGCATATATATAGAATAAGACTCAGGAGATGATTGGTTCTTATTCCTCTTCGTTTCATGCACATGCATATCCTCATGGAGTATATGAGCATAAAATGAGGGAGGTGGAGGGAATGTTGCAAGTGCCTTGGGTATGTCCTGAATCTGCTCTTTCAGTTCAAAATGTCGAAGTGAAATCTCGGGATTGGACAGAACCTCTCAAAAGCAAAGCCAGTTCTGTGAGAGATGATGGATACAGCGTCTGGAAGCAGAGCACAGGCTGCCTGTTTTCAGATTGTCTGAAGGGCAATTGGAAAAGTTTTGGCTATGACTTCTCCTGGAAGTTGCTCTTTCAGAGAAAGCAGTTCTCTGTTAAGTCAGCGTTACCTGCTGATGAGAGAGCATTTTCTGCTCTGAGAGGGAGCTCAGTTACCATGAGAGAAGAGGATTTCCTACAGAATGTTCCTTACCACTCATGAGGTTCTTCAGCAATGTGCTGACATGGGCTTTTGTCAGCAGTGTTGTGATGGAAACCAAAACAAATTTCTGGCTCACTGTCCAGGAGGGGCTAAGTAACTGGAATCCTTTGTTTGTTATTTCTTCCTTGACTAATGCATATGGTTCCTAGCCTTCCACTCTTGAATGCAAAGATATTTTTTAAAAAATGAAGCATGAACACGCTAGAGGAAAGAGAAAACAACAACAAAAAAATATTTACTCTTATTCATGAGATGCATATGTCTTTTAGCCTCTCTAGGCTAAGGATGATGCAGATTTTTCTCTTGTGCTCACAAAGGAAATCTTTGCCTTGACTCGGGAGAATAGTTACTGCATTTTGTGACTTTATGTAAAAGTTAATCAGGACATAAAATTATTTCCTCTGTAGTGGAGTAAAATCTAAACCATTAATGTGTTGTTACTGTGTCTTTCACAATTTCAAGTGTGCAGAGACTTTCTGCTCAATGTGAAACTTGAGAAAGTGATTATTCTTTATTATTATTATTTTTATATACTGAAGGCTTCCTTTCTTTTTCCTGCATTCTTTTTGACGTAGTGTGAGTAACGCTTTAAAATGTGTCAGGAGTTACTCTAACTCAGGAATGAGCACTGACCCAGAAATCCAGTGATCATTTACAAATTTAAACAGAATACCACTTTCTTTTAATGTGAAATCCTAGCTCCCTTTGACTTCTTAGCACAGATTTTCTTCATTTTGCTATGTTTTTAAAGCACTTAATGCTTTTCCATTGGGAAGAGCTTTATCTATTATTTATCTATAGCTTCAAGCAGCCTCTTTGCATGCATCTTTCAAGGATGAGGCAGCCAGCACTACTTCAGTAAGAGTAAGCTTTGTGGAGCATAAGACTTCATTTAAAAGTTTTCAAATGGCATATGTTTGTACAGACTTAATCCTAATGCTTGATTTTCATATTTCTTAAAATAAGCAAAACCATTTTAGGAAAGTACACATGTAAATACTTTGGGGGGGAGGGTTAATGAAATTACTTGTTCCTTTCCCTATAGTTCATATGTTAAAAAAAAAAAAAAAAACTATTATAAAATCTTTCCCAGGAAGAGTTGCACAGAGTTCAAAATTTGTTTCTCACAACATTAACAAAATGGAAATATCATGACAAGTTGCAGATATGTTAAGTTCTTAGTTAACAGATTCTGAGACAGTTGTTATGCTAACATCCAGTCACAACAACAAAACATAAAATCTTTTGGAATAATACATATGTCACTTCTAAAGTAATGCCTTCTATTTATTTGCATGGAAACTACAACAGATACAAAGAGCACAATAACAGTATTTGATAGAAGAAATTATTAGCTACAAAACACTGCTTTTCAACATAGTCACCACCATTAGGTGTGCGTTTTCACAACTGGTGAACAACAGCCTGCATGCTGCGCTCATAAAATCTGCATGGCTGCCTGGAACATGGTTTGTTTTTGACATCTCTGTTGCCACTGCTGAAATGCACCACTCATCACCTCACTGTGCTCACATCCACTGTTTGGTCTCCATAAAATAGGAGGCATTACTTTCGGAGCAGCCCTCCCATTTGTGAAAGAGAAGCAAATCGGAAATGTTCTAATTGACTAACTCTTCCAGATCAACCACTCCCATGAGCTGTATCAGCAGTGACCCTTTTGATGCTGAGCCAACATGCATCTGCCAGACAGCGGTCCTGTCCAGAGACTGGCTCCAGACAAGTTAATCTATTCAGAGACTGCTATTCTCTTGTTTTTCTTTACTGGGGAAGTTCACAATCTGATACTAGATGTCTGCACAGATCATAATGCTATTTGAACTGAGTGGGATGTGGGACCCTCCTCTTTAAACAGAGGAAAGATTCTCATGAGAGATGTTCCCTTTCCCAGGGAAAACGACAAAGTAGGCCCCCAAATGTTAGTTAATATTTTCATTCCTTAGAAGATAATATTCTTAAAGAAAGAATTATTTTGGTATCTAAAAAGCGTAAAAATCATTAGCTGTTCACAGTCCTTTTGTTCTCCCAATTAAGTGGCATATTTAGATAAATATGTTGGACTTAGGCCAGATTGAAGTCAGAATGCAACATTGTGTATGCCTCTGACATGCCATCTAGATATGTCTCTAATCAAGAGCCCGTCTTCCTGAATTCCTGAGCAGAGCCAGACTCTGAATTAATAGCAAATCATTACTGTTTTTCTGGTTTTGTGGACTTTCCAGGGAGACACTGTGAATTTCTAAAATTACTTTTTTCTTAAATAATTCTCTGAATAACTCTTGGTTCTGGTGCTATTTTAGATAGCTCACAGTGCATTTTTGGCCAAATTAGGATGACAACATTTGTTGTAGGTTTGTATTCAAACCATTATAGGAACTTATGATAAAGGACACTATTAGTTAAATAAATAAATCTGCTGTCTTTTGTTAAATTATGTATTTATGGATTAAAATACGCTTTTAAAACTATAGGAGGAATGAAAAATTCAGAATTTTCTCTTTATCCATTTTAAGCCACTCTGAATAAATACTATGTAGTTACAAACGTTATTTTTCAAATAATTTCCAATAAAACAGTGAATGTGCCTGAAGAGAATACACAAAAACAAATAGCTTATCGTGACATAAAAGTAAGCTTTATTCCTAACATTAAGGATTAGAATTGCTGCTCTAACTTAATCCCAGACTGCATCAGAGAGAGCGTTTGGAAAACAGCTCCATTGACAGAGAAAGAGGAAATTTTTCCATCTTCCGCTCAGAGCTCAGATCACTTCAAAACCCTTTGCAACAAAATCTTGGTTTTTGTTTTTTGTTGCTTTTTTTTTTTTTCCTTGCAGCTGCCATCTGTGTTTTGGATTTTATTAAGTGAATTTGTTTCCCTGAACAAAACAAAACATCATTTGGGCTACAAAACTGAGTAGACAGGTGGTCTTCATAAAAGATATTTTTCCCATTGTGCTCTATACCACCATTTAGTCTAATTATCCCTATCATCTCACCCCTCATACTGTTTTTTTTTTTCCCCCAGAGGAAAGCAAATAACAGCACTTCTTTTTAAGACCAAAGAATTAACTTGGAAATCATGCAAAAAAACAACACTGCCCATTGGTAGTCGTGCAGAAATGCTTTGGCAACAAAATAAAGGACACAAAAGGGCATTTAAAATCTAGTCAATTTGTGAGGGGAAAAAAAACAGCTAAACTATTTTCAGGTTCTGTGCTTGTCCTTTAGTTTCTCTGGCAGTTCACATTAGCTTTTTATGAGTATTTGTGTTAGAAGCTTGAATTCAAGAGTAACGTTCATTCAGTTGTGGGGGGAAAGCGTCAATATTCTGTGTAGGGCTGTGGGAAGAGTGCTGCACATCAGGAACTGAGAAAAAGTTTTAATGCTGACTTCCATGAAAAGAGAGATTACTCTGTTGTAATATCATAACTTAGCTTTTGATATTTTTTTTAATTTCTACTTCTTTCTTCCTCACCTTTCCCTATGGCAGGATTACTACAATAATATATTCAGCGCTATCGGTGCCTAGCCAAAATATAAGTATCTGCTCTAGCGGCATAATTTAATTCACAGAGTCATGGAACCATAGAAAGGTTTTAAGGGACCGTTAAGCCCACCCAGCCCCACCCTGTGCTGTGGGCAGGGCTGCCCCCCACCAGCTCAGCTGCCCAGGGCCCCATCCAACCTGGCCTTGAGTGCCTCCAGGGATGGGGGGCACCCACAGCTTCTCTGGGCAGCTGTGCCAGCACTTCACCACCCTCTGAATAAAAAAATTCCTCCTAATATCTAATCTAAATCTCTCCTCATTTACTTTAAAACCATTCCCTGTTGTCCTATCAGTATCAGACTTTGTAAAAAGTTGGTCTTCCTCTTGATTATAAGCTCCCTTCAAGTATTGGAGGGCTGCAGTGATGTCTCCCCAGAGCCTTCTCCAGGCTAAACAAGCCCAGTTCCCTCAGCCTTTCTTCATAGGACAGGTGCTCCAGCCCTCTGATCATCTTAGTGGATCTGCTCCAGCATCTCCACATTTTTCTTATTCTGGGGTCCCCAGGCCTGGATGCTGTTAAGAGATAAGAATGTGATGTGGGACCATATGAAAGACCATGCATAAGTCCAGTTAGATGATATCAGTCACTCTTCCTTTGTCAGTTGATGCCATCTCTCCATCATTGAAAGCCACCAGAGTATTCAAGTACGGCCAACATATCCACTGCCATGTATCCCCAAAGAAAATTTTTATGAAATGTTGAGAATGCTGATAGCAACCTCTGAGATGAATTGTTGTGAAGTGTTTAATTTGTCTTTTAAAGAAAAGGGAAGATAAAGCTTGGGCCAAATTCTTAGATGTGTGATGACTTTCACTTGTCTTTCTGAAAAAATAAGCTCAGGCTTCAGGTGTTTTTGTCCTCAAACGCTAAATAAAATACACCGATTTTAATGCATATTCCCATATGTTCACATTCTAAAAATATGCTTTCTAGACGTATTCATGATCATATTGCTTTTGTGACTGTTGACAAAGAAAATTCCATCAAGTGATGCTTGCAAAAAGTGAAAACTTGGAGTGTCTAGGATGGTTAGAGTGAACATAAATATGTGCGCAAATGTGTTGCATATATTTAAGTCCACGTGGTGATTTTCACTACTTGTTATTAGAGCAATCTCTCAACTCAGTGTCAGTGAAGGCCAAGACATGAGAACAAGGACATTTCTAATAGAGCATAAGGTGTTAGTATGTGGGAAATGCGGAGAAACAAGCCTGGATTAAAAAAGAGAACAACTGCAATGGGAGTTCAATTCCCTATTTAATGAATTGATCCATTTAATAATCTCTTCAGTTAAATAAATGAAGGAAGAGAGTACTGCACAGACCCTCTGGTCACAGTATAGGCATCTTCATTTTAATAGTGGACTGGTGATTTTGTTAAAACACGGTGGTCCTATTGCAAGGAAAGGGAAGTGCAAGTGAAATTCTTCTGTGTTAGGTAACATCAGGTTCTTGTGATATATAATCATAAAACCTGCAGGTACTGCATAAATCTTCCTTCTTCACATGATATTAACAAGGTTGAACAAAGTTCTGTTGCCAGCTTATCCTGAATCATTCCACAGTTTAGGAATAGTAACCAGAACAACTAAATTCAAACTGAAACTAAATTGAATCTGCAAAATGGATCAGAGAATAAGGGCACAAACTCCCCTCTGGGGAGGGAGTTTCACAACATACAGCATGAAAAATGTATTAGGTGGTGTCACAACAAGATTTTGCCTAATGTTTTCATTTAGTCTTCATCTCTCAAAAATTAACAAATATGGGAATATCAAGACATTTGTGCAGATGAAAGCTGTGGGAAACAAGTAGTATGGAATTAGTGAATTGCATAGAGGACGAGCCAGAGCAAAGGCAGGGCAAAATTTTACATGTGTGTTTTCTATGAGTGCTCTAATTTATCCGATAAGAGTAGAATATATTGCCTTCTATAAATACTTTCAGAGCAGATAAGTCTGAGAAAATATTTAAGAAAGATGAGGGTCGAGCACAAGTTTTGCCTCCTTATAGAATCATAGAATCCTTAGAGTTGGAAGGAACCTTTAAAGGTCATCTAGTCTCCAACTCCCCTGCAGTGAACAGGGACACCACAGCTAGATCAGGTTGCTCAGAGCCTTGTCCAGCCTGTCCTTAAATGTCACCAGGGATGGGGCATCCACCACTCCTCTGGTCAATCTGTTGCAGTGCCTCACCACCCTCACTGTAAAAGACTTTTTCCTTATATCCAACCTAAATCTTTCCTAAGTTAGAAGCCATTTCCCTTGTCCTGTCACCACAGACCCTGCTAAAGAGTCTATCTCCTTCTTTCCTGTAGCTCCCCTTTAGATACTGAAAGGGTATCTAAATTATCTTACTGCCTCCAAATATAAAGTTAGCGTTTTGGCAGTGGCCAATGAAATGGAAGATGCTGAGACAGAAGGGATGTGGTTTGCAATTTCACAAGTACATAGGTCGCTCCAAAAGAAATGCTTCCTATTTATTCCCATGGAAACAACAGCAAAGAGCACAATAACACTACTTGATAGAATTCTCATGCAAAAGCATGCATGCCTTGCTCACAAAAATCTGCATAGTCATCCAGAACATTGTTTGTCTTCTGCATTGCTGTGGAGGCTGCTGAAACACACCACTGTGCTTGCATTCACTCTTTGGTCTCCATAAATATTCAGCAAGCATCAGTGAATGTCAGTGGGTGCCATTTTTTCCTTATGGAGGAATTCAGTGACACACCTTTGTTTCATCCATACTTCCATGTCAGACACCATTCTGTCAGACTGCCCCTCTGCTGCCATCTGTCACATGGCAACAACACATAACGGAATATTGGTGGGAAGGTGCAGCCTCTACTGATGGAAATGTTGTGCTACAACTGTGAGAAAGAGGAGAGAGAAAAATAGGAGAGAAACAGCCCTGCAGCACCCAACATCAGCGCAGAAGGAGGACAGAAGGAGCTCCAGGCAGAAGCTCCATGCAGCCTGGGAGAGGCCCATGGAGGAGCAAGCTGTTCACCTGCAGCCCACGGGCAGCAGATCTCCCCATGCAGCCATGGAGGAGCCCATGGGGCAGCAGTGGTTGAGGCCTGAAGGAGGCACAGCCCATGGAGAGCATGGCCTGGGCTGGAGCTGCAGCCCATGGAGAGCAGCCCGCAGTGAGGCAGGAGGGCTTAGCAGTCAGAAAAATATAACCCACCACATTTATTCACTGTCCTTTTTACCATGTGGCAGGTAGCATACCTGCTGAGTGCCCTTCCATCACTTACACTGTAGGCACTTTTTTTTTATACTGACTCTTAGTGGGCACCCTGAAATATTTACAGAAATACCAGGGCTGAATGGCTTTCAGATACATCCCAGAAACTGTTGCACAGTAAATATTAATCATTTTGACTTTTTTAAGATGAAGATTGTTCATCTTTTCTGCAATTTTTTATGTTTTGAAGAATCTGGTAGCAGAATAATTCTTTCTTTTCATAAAGCAATGTAGCTTTCCTGAGAAGCTTTTTCATTTGTACATATAGGCTATTTCTGAAATGTTATAGACAATACATACAAGTTGCGTGTGTGAGAAAGTTCTATAATGTATATAAGGCATCCATATATTCAAGATACATATTTTTAAGAGCTGTAGTTGCATAGCTTTGTGTGTTCAAAACATTTGCATTGCTTGTGCAAATGTGAGTAAGCCCAGGGGCTGAGAATCTGGGGAAATGTAGCGGTTAAAACCTAAGTCTCACCATGTTTTCCGAGTCTTCAGTCTGGTCAAATTCTCACAAGAGTGGATAAAGAGTGTTTGGTAAATTTTATGTCCCTGTTTTAAAGCACAAAGGAGATAATGTACATAGTTTTCAAATACCACTACATTTTTTAAATGGGCAAAACAATATATTTGCACTATTTTTTCTTGCAGAAATATTGGCATTCTTTTGGCTGAAAATTTCAAGGGTAGTTCAAAGCAAGGGAGAGTCTCCCAGTAATGGAAAACATTGGCCCATATGCACAGAAGTGTGTTAAGATCATAAGTAGCTGGAAAGAAAGTGCTCTAAGGTATATGATAGCCATTGTAGCAAGTGATGCTGTTAGTCTTGTTTATAAAAAACACAGTTGCCTGGCATAGAATTTTCATAACACCTGTTTGCCTGGTCATTATACAGCTAGAAATAGGGCTGTAAATGGATGGATAGGAGTCAAAAAAATGAGCCCTCTGCTTACAAGAACCTTTCACAAAGTTGTTGCTTAAATATGAAAGTTGTTCTGAATCTCTCATTTTTAAAATATATTTCAGAGCAGTTACGTACATGTCTTCTAACAGCAGCAAATAGATGCTGCAGAACAGGGTTTCTTCCTCGCCAACATCTTGGTTTAACTTTTAAGAAAAATATAGCATTTAAGCCACCAAATTTCAAGTTTATTTTAGTTTTTAAGGGCACATCTGAGCATAGACAAGGAGAGAAGGGAAAGTGGCAGCTCTAGCAAGGTTTTGAATGATGTAGGAACCTGCTATATACTGAAGTTGGCAGTGTGGAACTGAAATTTGGCTGTGAAATCTGATAATCATATTTGCAATACCAAAAAGACATTATTAATTTATATTGACACAATAAAAGCTTGAAATGGTCCAGTAACACCTTGGAAAAAATATCTGTAAAATAATTTTTCAGTTTATCAGGAGATCTGAATATGTGTTGTATAAACATTTTCATATCTTGCTTGTACCATACTCAGTATTGTGTAGTTTCTCTCATGTTAGGGCTGCAGGACCTGACAAAAATTACATGATGAGAAGCATGAACCTGAATACGTGTCTTTACTTCTGTAAATCTGAGAGTGTTTCATGAATGCCACCGCCATGTGAATAAAGCACAGTTAAGAGCACATCGCTTTGAACTCTTCCCACAAGCAGTCTGCAAGTAACAGAAAAATTCAGCAACCTGCTGTTATCATCTGTCACAGTTCAGTTCTCCCTCCTTTTTATTTATTCCTTGGTTGCCATCAATAATGTGTATTTTCCTGCGGTACTTACGGTGCTAGTGGCAATCCATAGGTGCTTCTGCAGTAGCAGTAAATCTTGCTCTAATCTACTTTGCTGCTTTTTAATTTCAGACTTTTGCTTCAGGTTCAGTGCTTGAGGCTTTATAAAAGGAAATTAACCTCTTCTTGGAAAGGGCTGAAACTAAGAGAACAGCACAGGCTTGCAAGGGTTATTCTCTGGACCTCACATTCATTTGGCCAAAATGAGGAGATCACTACTTAAGATCACTACTTAAGGAGATCACTACTTTTCTGAAAGAGTGGTCAGGTGCTGGAATGGGCTGCCCAGGGAGGTGGTTGAGTCACCATCCCTGGAGGTGTTCAAGAAACATTTAGATATAGCGTTGAGAGACATGGTTTAGTGGGGTTATTGGTGGTAGGTGGATGGTTGGACTAGATGATCTTGTAGGTCTTTTCCAACCTAGCTAATTCTATGATTCTATGATTCTATGATCAAGGAGCTGCAGCATGAGATAATAAAACAGAGGCTTCAAGCCTGCTGGTCCCTTCAGTTTAAATCCATGGAATTCACTGAAACACTGTGGGGAAGAAAGAAAAAAAGACAGAGGTTTGTATGCCAAGCATCTGTATTGATTTGGCCCTTCGTTCTGTGTAAAACGCTAAGCAGATTACAGCCATTATAGACACATCTATGGAAGTCTGGCATTTTTCTGTAAGGTGAAAGCATAACTCAGTGTAGGTGTTGCAGTAATTTACATGCTAACATAGTTTTTCTACAGATTCTTTGATATTATAAGATGATGAATAGATTTATTTTTAGCAAAATCAGTAACAGTTATACAAATATATCAGTGATATAAGTGTTTTGTAGTATAAATGTTTTGTTGCTTCACTAGATAAGAAGTATAGTTATGGGTTCTTTTCTTTTTCTTTTCAATAGACAAAGAATCTATCCGATGAATTCATTCCCAAAACCACATTAATTGTAATTGCCAGAAGTGGCAAGAGGCTGAAAGCAATTCTTTTTTCAGTTCTTTTTTTATATCTGACTTTTTATACTGCAAATTCATTCTTATTGCACATTCCAGCTATTGAAATGCAATAGTAAGTTACAGGCAATGGCACATTTTGCTGAACAAATAGCCATACTCCAACAATGGGTGTCTTTTAAGACTGGGTTTTTTCTTATTTTATTCCTTATTGTGTAAGAAATGGGAGTTTTAAAGTATCCTTTAAAAATCGAGCTGCCAGTTCCTATTAGCTTTCTACTGATGTGGATGTTTCCCCGTGCATGTCAGGATTTGATTCCCAGAAGACCGTATGGAATTCCTTGTGGCTGTATTGCACCACTGCTCTTTGAAAGATGCTACGTCAAGGTTAGCAGGAGGACAGACGGGCAGGGAGGAATGCGATGAACAGCATGTGAGAAGCTGTGATTCATCATTTTCAGTCTGCATACCATCCTTAAGTACTTAGGAGTCCCTTTTTGTCTTTCAAACCACTGAAGAGACCTGCTATTCCATACATAATTTGGGAATCAGGAAATAAATTAGTTGAGCAATACTTTCTTACTAAAAAAATCTTATGTAAGCAAACGCTAACATACTTTAACAAATACTAAAAAGCGATTAAAAAGTGCTGACTGCATACTTCATTTTGTTCCTCTTAGATGTTAGCTAACCTGATCTTGAATGAAGGGTAAAATTGCAAGATTGTTCTAGCTAATGAGGACTGTTGGGTGTAAAAAGAATATTTCCATTTCAGAATGCAAAATTCCCTGAAGGATTATCCAAAGCTTAGAAGACCAGTGCTTCCGAATCTGTTAGATACATGAATATTCATGAAGGTGATGAGTAAGAACATGTGTGAACATGTTTGCAGTGTCATGAATATGGCAAACAGACTTATTCAAGATAATGTAATGCATAAATCACAAACATCTCTGCCTCATGGGAATACATTGTATGTGTGCATTCTTAAACAGATAATCATTGAGGTCTTAGAAGATGTTCAAGAATATTTTTGTAGCTCTTCTGATATTTTGCAGTTTGTCATGCACTAAATGCATGATGGTGTCAGTATCATAGGCTTACAAACTTCATCCAGTACAGCTGAAGGTCAGTGTAAATGAATCTTAAAGAAGTTGACAGTATAATTCATGTTCCTTCCAAGGTCTGGGTTTGTTAGTGAAGCAGCATAACAGTACCTTTACTACAAATGGTAAGATTATGCATGAAAAAATGATGCTCAGGGCAACCAAGATTTGATGGGAAAACACCTGTGTCAAAAGTCAGAGTTTTTGAAAGTGGTCGCTCAGCTGCTACCAGCAGAATTTTCCTATGACCTATTTAAACATGCCTATTTTTGTGTACCCAGTCTGGAGTGATCTTCATTCCAGTATTTCCGTGTGCAAGCAGTGACTAACTTTTGTGTGTAGGAACAAGCAAGAGGGATGTGAAGACCTGCAAGAACACTTTGATTCCTATAATATGTTAAATCCTTAATATTTGTTTTCTGAATTGTAGATAATATAGAGACTGTTTCCAGGATATATTTTAAAGATATTTTGCTTTGAATAATGTGTGTTATATAGAATTATTAACAGTTGTCAGTGCTGAATGATGATTTTAGTGAAGACTGTGATCAGTCTTTCTGAACACTGTATGTGGTATTTTTTGCTTAAGAATAAGCTTATATAGTGATGTGGAGTTTCTCTTTCAACTCGTGCCTAAAATCATATACCCAAGGTTTATAAGGTAGTTGGAAGTACTTTTTTACTGAAATTGTACACAGCTGATTCTTTATTTTCACTTTTACAGAACATTTAAGCATCAAAAAAAAAAAAAACTTTGATACCTGACATGAATATTGATGGACTTTCAAAAACATTTCTCTATATTAATTGAAAAGATATCTACTTAAAGCATGCTGTATAATAAGGCTTTTAGCCTATAAGACAGACTGCAGTAGTAGTTTGCCAGAAATAAACATTGCGTATGTTTGCCATTTACATTGCAGCTAGCACAGTTCTTTCCTCTGAGATTCCTCTGGCTTAGTGTTAATAACTAAGAAGTTCTTAATCAAATTGTTCTTGTGTGCTGCCAGTGCAAAAGAAAAATCAATTCATCTGCCAAAAAAATGGAAGATAGACACTAAAAGAATATTTTAAGTTCTGTGAGGTTAGCATGAACATTTTGTCCTCTGTTTCACAAATATTTATTGTTAGGAACTTACATTTGCAAATAGATTAATTTGCATAGTATTATTCAAGGTAGTAAAGTTAATCCTGTGTGTTTGCAGAATGATGTATGTGTAAGTTAACAGTATTTGACTTGGCATTTAACTTTCATCCCATTTTATATTCTGACTCTTGTTTAAAGTGGAACAAATGTACAGGTACCTGGTTGCCATCATAGCATGTTATTTGGAAACCTTCCTACATCTCAGAGTTATAATATGGGTTACATGCTGGGATATAAATAGGTCAGCTTTAAAAGAAGAAATATATTACATAACCACGTTTTTAGTTCATTGAGAAAAGTTTGCAACTTTGTCAATAGCATAGGACAGTGTATTCTGTTTTTTTGTAGTTTCGTCAATATACAGCAACCATAAATACTAAATGACAGCTGAAATAACTTTCCACAAGGAAAATACATAGCAATGTACTACATAGCTTTGTAATTTTGCAAATTGATGTTGGCAGTGCAGAATATACCAGAAGCTAGAATGTTTCTAGAGAGAACAAAGTTAGATCATTTGTTGTGCTGTGTACCCTATGGGTTTTGTATGGGCTTGGGATTGATGTTCCTCTAAAAAAAAAAAAACTTGGAGGACCCAATTCAATCAGAGCCAAAGTTTTCTCTTGCAAAAGATTCAGAGCAATTTTTTTGCAAAGGGCAGCATCTATCTTTCTCCTGGTAAGGTCATGGAGAGCAGACTTGGCGTGCACTGCTGCCGTGCCGCCTGCGTGAGTTGTAACAGAATGAAAAGCCTCAGCAATGTCATCTGTTGCAGGAATTTCACAGAACTGTCAGTTTTGTTCACAGAAGGGAAGGGTATTCTGCTTCTCACATCAGTTCATGGGCTTAGATGTGTAATCACAGATCGTATGAAGGTTTTTGCTAGGGAACTATAGCAGAACCTCACAGGTGCAGAAAGCAGCAGGAGACTTTTTAGTGGAAGTTGCCCTTCTTGCCTAAGTCCAGGAGGCTACTTGTAATAGAAATATTTTTTCCACTGAGAAAATCTAGACTAAATATGCATGGGCTGTGTGCTTAGCTAATCTAGTCTAATGGCAGAAAGCCTAAACTATCCATATGCTCGCCGTGGTCTGGAATTGCAGAGGCATGCTGACAATTTGGCGATTGTGACTGTTCCTGTGGGCGTCACTGAGACATTCCTGTTTCGCTTCATCTCTCTGCTATCATATGATGTTCTGGGAAGTTGTGTACATTCTGTTTCTTCATGCTTCACAGAGAATGCCGTTGCATATTCTGAACTCCAAGAAGTCAAGAAATATGTATCACAAGGTGTGACTGACCGGGAGATGAAACAGAAAAGCTAAAAGCTTTTCTCAGGCTGATATTTTAATGCTGCCAGCCAATTTCTGTCATTATTACTGTCCTCTGCCTCTAATGTAGCCAAGCTCTCTTAGCCATACATTTCATTTCTCACTGCTTTTCATATTTCTTATCGTACTTCATTATTTCTTTTTCAACTAGACCATTACTCTTTACTATTGTAATGCCGCTTATTTGCCCCTGAGCATGTACTTCTAAGGGCAAATCACCTTAAAGCACAAGGAAGTTAGCTGTGTGCTGAAGTTATCCACTGAAGCAGAGGAAAGAAAATTGTCCCTTGTGCCATAAAGGAAAAAAAAAAACATTGTCTGTGGAGTTCATTAGGACTGAAACTAGCTTGAGAAGAAATCATATCATTCAGTATTTAACAAAAAATATTCTGTTACTGACAACTAGCAATTAAGTTGCCTTTTATTCTAACTTCACAAAGGGCATCCAGTTTGTCACTAGAAGTGGTTTGAGACAGAAGCCTAAAGTTAGCTCCATCAGTAAATGTTCCTGCATTGTTGTTGCGTTCTGCGTAGTTTTTGCCCGTGACATCTTGGTTTTAGCCATGCTATTCATACCAGTGGTATGAAAATTGGCGGCTTAATGAAATAAATATAACTTTCTTCACATCCTGTTGTCTAATCACAACTAGTATTAAGGAAGAACAATAGCTGAGTGCTTCAGGCCATTGGAGAATATTGACCACAAAGTCTGGTAACAGCAGAAGTTTATTGACAGCGCCAGTAGGCAGCAGCCTATGAATATTTACTCTAAGATTTTCACAGGCTGCCTTTTGAAAGTTTACAGTCATACCTCACTAATTTGAGAAGGATACCACAGCAAAACTTGCCCTCATGCCAAGGAGGTGGCATGTCCTCGGGGCGGAGGACTCAGGTTGTGCTGTGAAACAGAGGCATTACCCAAGACGGAATCACTCACTACAATAATGAAGCTTTTTCCCAAGTTATTAGAAATATTTCTATTGATGTAATTTTGCACATTCATTAAAAAATCTTTACTGCTGAATTCAAATCTAAAAAACCTCCTACTACAGCATATTTCTTGCTCTGTGACAAATGAACCATCAAGAAAAGGAGACAGACATGTTTTTACAATTGTCATAATTACACTTAAATTCTCCATCTATCGTTCTGCTTAATTACTTTCTCAAGAATGCTCTGTGCATCCCGGTTAGATGTAAAGCAACAGAACAATTTCTGATTCGTATTAAACTGATTGCCTTATCTTTCAGACTGGTAGGTTTTGTAATCCTTGTAAGTCACCCCCATTATTTGCTAAAAATGCTGAGTATTTCACCCTTTATTTTGATTAATTTTCCCAATCCAGCCTTTAAAATAGCGTTACAAGACCTGAACATTTTACTATTTCAATGAAGTTTTTTGGCCTTATTGGAAGTTGTGTCAAAAAGAGGATATTCTTTTATTTGAGTGTCAATAGATTTTACACCTTTTAAAGTCTAGTTTATAAAAACATTAAATATGCTGATATTAATATGTTTTTTATCATAACAGAAAGAAAGTAGCTGTGTGAATAACGCATGGGTGTCAATTGGAAAGTGTGTCTCTTTAGAGCTTTGTGTTTCTTGACTAACTGCCTAGCTAACTGAGCCATGGCAGTGTTTTTGTTACTCTATGTGTACCTTTAATCTTTTCACAGATAATTGTTTTAGCAGCAGCAGTCCAGCTGTTTTCTTCAACTAGAGTAATCAAACATTGGAATAAGAAGTTACAAGAAGTAAACTTGTAAATGTTCAGTCCTGGTGTGAGTTCCTTTTTTTTTTTTTTATGAGAACCTGTAAGAATGCAATTATCTTTACAGCCACTGTGGTTGCCTCTGTCAGATCTGAATTCAAAAGTTTATGAGAAAGTGGCAAAAAATACAGCTGCGTATTCAGTCCAAATTGTCACATAGCCCTTCAAAAATAAAGGAAAAATATGTTCTTTCTACATGGTATGAGAATTAATAGAAGACAAGTCAACCTGAGCCCATAGATGAAACATCCCAAGTCTGCTAAAAACAGGAGGAGTACAAGAGGAGATGCTCAGTCATCGAAGAGGATTAAAACTGAACAACCTAAAAGAACAAAGTAGCTGGCAACATCTGAGCTTAACAGTAGCTCCTGCATCAGACAGACCTTGAAAGTTGACTGTGCAAAACATGAGGAGGGATCTGTCTGTGTGTGGGCTCATTGGCTTTCCCAGATCTCTAGGCAGTGCACTTTGGAAGTCAGTGCTTTCTGAAGAAATGAGGAGAGAACGTGGAGGATATGTGATATCCTCTGTGCTTTTTAATCTTATTCTTTGATCTTCAGATGCCACTGCACTGTAAATCCCGTAAAGGTGCTGTCTCTGGAGGATTTTCCTGCTTTATTTCCATTGGAGCCCAAAGATAGCAGATTCTTTTATCTCTAAGATTCAAGATCTTATGTTGTTGTTCCCCCCACCACCCCCACTGTAAAGAAAGAGGTGGTATTCTTTTTACCCAAAATTTTCAGGGAGTATGGGAGTCTTGTATTTCAGTCCCTGACAGCTTAAATTTGAAATAGACCCATGCAGCAGGCAGGGCAATGGATAAAAGAATGAGCACTAGCACACAATTTGAAGGGATCGCATCAACCTTATTGCCACGGGAAACATGCCAAGTAATGATTAACAGATCGTTTTTATAGCCATCCTTCATCTCCCATAGACTTCAGAAATGCACTGTAATTGTCTGCAATCACACTCAACAGCGGTATTAAGACCATAAAAACTTCCCTTTAGATGAGTCTTATAGAAGTGAGCCAATGTTAAGAGCCTTAGCAAGCTTGGCACCTTTTTCGTCTTCATTTAGGTTAGCACAGATCATAGATCCCTTCATACTGTCTCAAATGTATTATTTTGAGCTTTCCCTGCAGAAGTCCTAGATCTGCTAGTTTCTTCCTGTTCTGGAGAAGAGAGGAATGATTTTTGAGTATATAAGGCTCTTCTGAACTGCCTTACATACTCAGACCCTGAACTGTCAACCTGTAAAGTATTCATCCTAAAAAATAAAAGAAAGAAAATCATTTCTTAGCATTCTACTTATTCACTCATAAAAAGAATAGCAGCCATCGCTGGATTCACTTGTGTGCTCTTATTTGGTGTGTTTTCAGTGAGTGTGTGGAGCATAAGTGGTTTGTTTTGTCCTCCTGTTTCACACTGCTGTACAAAAATCTGTTATGAAGAATGATGAAATAAAATGATGAGCCCTCTCACCTCAGTTTAGCTACATTTGTTCTGAAACCTGAAATAAAAAGGAAGAGACTGGATAAAAGAAATATATATCCCAGTATTGCTGGAGCCCACCTTATTCCATGATGCTCTCCTTAGTTAGAAACACAAAGTGCAAATGGTCAAACTCTCTGTGGTCACACAGCATCGCATGTCCCAGGGCTCTGCCTGCTTACAACAGAAGATTTAACCCATACCTTCATTCACACTTGATTTGCAGCTGTTTTATCTTCACTGATTCTGATAATAGCTAGGGATTTTGTAATCATTTGCAGAACAAATCTGTGCCCTAAATGCTCATGACTAGAAATTCTTTAAATAGGTACAGAGTATGAATATGAGCATACATATTACAATTAGAATTAAATGAATACAAACAATTAGTTTATTAGTATCCTTCAAGGAGATGCTACCTATAAGCACAATAATGTTTTTACAGTTTAACTTTTTGGTTTTTTTTGTGGTCTTTCAAAATGGACAGTTATTGAAAACACTGTCCTTCATTTGTGTGCCAGAAGGAGGTTCTAGAGAAACCATACATTTCTGTCTGCAACCACGCAAGTTATCCAGAATTCCTTCTTTGGACCTCCTCTGCAGTGCCTTAAGCACTATGTTCTGGAAAAAAAAAAAATGGATGTTCTTACACACAGTTACAGTAATGCAAGTTTTTCACCAATGGCATGTCACATTTCTTTGCTAGTAATCACATATGTTGCTGTTTCAGCATGGGTTAGCCTGTCAGAGTCCATAGCGATCACTAGGTCCGGCTTTCCTGTGAATTTCCCAAGAGGACAAACATGAAACTTTACATACTGAAGGTGGGAAGTGTTTGGGGTCTTATGTCATTTTGTTTGGTTCTCTCCATGTAGGACAGATTTAACATTTGTAAATGGTAGTGACTGAAAATATGAATGGAAAATAAAATCGGTTTAGTGGGACATTGGATAGGGTGCTGAGCTGCAGTTGTGAAAAGACACGGTAATGGGACTGGTCTCGGGAGAAATGCTTTTGATTTATGTAATTACTGGCAAAAGAAGAATCTGGATTTCTGTGTGAGAATAATTTCAAGAATTCGAGTCTTTTCTGTATATTGAACTGAAGACAGCTGTGAATAAGTGTCTTGTACATTATATGTCATACTCTGTTTATAGTCCAAGCTAGGAACTTCATCAGAAAAAGCAGAGAAAGACCCAAACCATTCTCTGACAAGGTTCCAGGATGTTTTCAGTCAAGTTCTTTGTAGGAAGAGGAATTCATAAGAACAAATTTGTATTTACTGATACAACATAATAATATTTTTGTATATCTTATCAGAGCTGAATTTTCACAGAATCATAGAATGGCTTGGGCTGGAGGGGACCTCAAAGCCCACCCAGTCCCACCCCGTGCCGTGGGCAGGGCTGCCAGCACCATCTCGGCTGCCCAGGGCCCCATCCAACCTGGCCTTGAGCACCTCCAGGGATGGGGCACCCACAGCTTCTCAGGGCATCTATCTAGTGTCTGGATGGAAGGCAGCTCAGGAGTTACTAAAAGCCTGAAAACCTGCCTTCTGCTGTTACTTAAGAAATGCAGTTCAGTTTATGAAACAATCCAGCATGATACCATGGTGAGGGGAAATGTCTCATGATAAAGTCTTCTGAAAAAGTTTCAGAAGTTCCACACCAGGAAACCAGACACATTTACATGTGGCTATGTATCAGTGGTTAAATACTAGAACAGTTTGCTTGGAGATGTGGCAGATTCTGTTACTTCATATCTTTAAAACCTGAATGACTGCAGGTTGTGCTCTGTGTCAGTGACAAATTGTGGCTCCACTGCATCTATTGTTATGGATAGTTCTTATAGCCCATGTATAGTCCTTGTTTATGTAGTGGGACAAACTCTGTAGTGACCGTGGCCTGTTCCAAGTTTAAGCAATAATGCTGCTATTTAACATACAATGAACCTCATATTTTGAAAGGAAAGATGAGACTTTTGTTGAATAGCTAAAATGTAGTAAAGTGAAAATGCTGTGTATTTCTATGGATGTTTAAGGGATCACAGCTCTTTAATACATTATTTGAAGTAGACTACATTAATCCACTCTGTTTTTACCAAAAGCGTGAAAAAAAAAAATTAGGTGGTGAAAGTAACAAAGAATTATTATGATCTTCTGCATGTTTACTAACAGCTTGATATATATAGTGGTCTCCTTATAAGACATATCCTTTAAAGAACTATTTTCCCAAAGCATTGTCAATGCTATGGAAATATTTAATGCACAATTACCTATTACTCTGCAGGCAGTTCTTCAGAATTTAAAGCTTAATTTAGTTAAAAATAGTTTTAAATCCCTTACTTAACACATTTTTTTAAAACATTCGTGACCAGATTCTTTACAGTAGAACTTAGAAAAAAAGCATTTCACCTTAAAGTGATTAAAGTACATTATTCCAGTGTGTGGATACTTTATCACTTGGCATTTCTTATAAACTAAATTTCATGAGCTACTTACTGTGCATTTCATTTGTGGTAGTTCCATATGATAAAACAATGACTTGCTAATATCATTATCTTTTAAAGTGTACTATCAATGGTTTTTAAACTGTACATTCTAAATATCATGAAAAACACTTAGTCCTTATTACTGCTTTAAACTAGCATGTATTAAAAGAGGAGATTAAGTTCATTCCATTCACTTTCATGCTCATGATGCTCATGAGAATGTCAGAAGTAATTGTTTAATTCTCCCACTGAGATCTATAAAGTTATATCAATTGGGGCACTGCTAAAAATAGTATTTAAAAAAAAAAGGAATTAAACTCACACTTCTTTTTCCTTCTTTTAATTTTCTCTACTCCTTTCTAGTCTCTCCCTCCTTCACTTTGATTCTCTGGTTTCAAGAACACTCCTTAATATGAAGAAGTTCAAGTGAAGTAGAAATATTCTTGACTATATTTTAGCTGATTTAGATGTACTGACAAAATACATGTACATAAAGTTTTTATTTAAATTATTTTTATTATATGTAATGTCATTAAATGTGTAAGGTTCTGCAAAGCCTATTACAAAACAGCAGAATCTGGTGCTTTGGTGTTTGAGCCCCCAATTGAAACGTACAATGTCTCTCTGAAAGTAATGCCTCTTATTTCTTTCCATGGAAAATACAGTAGATACGAAAAGCACAATAACTCTATTTGATTGAGCAAATTCTCAGCTACAAAACATTATTTTCCCACACAGTCACCACCATTAGCTCTGCATTTTCACCAGCAATGAACAAGAGCCTGCATGCTGTACTCAGGTATCTGCACCAGTGGAGGTGACCTGCTGCCACTGTTGCCACTGCTGAAATGCACCACCTACCACCTCACTGTGCTCACATTCACTCTTTGGTTACTATAAACGTTCAGCAAGTGTCAATGAATGTCAGTGGGTGCCATTTTTTCCTCATGGAGGAATTCAGTGACACTTCTTTGCTTCGTTCACACTTTCATGTCAGATGCCATTCTGTCAGACTGCCCCTCTGCTTCCATCTGTCACACTGCAACAAAATGTAATGGAATATTGGTGGGTAGGTTCAGGCTCTACTTCCGTACCACCAACATCTACCTCTGACTTTGTGGGCCAACATCATAAAATAGGAGTCATTACTTTGGTAGCAACCCTTATATAGATGCCTACTGTGCCTGTGAAGTCAGGCATCCTTCAACAGTAAGATGATCTTTTATTATTTTCTCTGTCTCAGCACAGTGAATTGTGATGATCTTATGGATGGAATGCATACAGTGAAGATGAACTCATTATCAGATCTAGTTTTCTTATAAACATGTACATGAAGTACCTGGAAGTATCTGCACAAGCAGGATGGATAGCACCTAACTTCAGGGTACCACTGTATTTCTCCCCGTGTCAAAGCTTCAGAGTGAATTCTGTGCAACTCTACCCAACTGATAAAAGTTCACTCACAAATCAAGTAAAGATCAATTGGTCGGTCAAGTACAAATGACAGTTTAATTCCATGACATTAGAAGCTGAACTGTACAATTCAAGCTGTCAGTATGTTTATTCATCTTCCTTATTCAGTTATCCAACAATAACAGATAGGTATTCATAATGGGTAATTTCATCAGGTAACTTGTTCAATGATTTTTTCCTCTTCCTGATTTAAAAGTTATTCTTAAAGCAATTTCTGAAATGTTTAAGGTATGTTCATTTTTCTGAAAAAAATATTTCTATGAATCATTTTCAAATGTTCGTAGGGCTTCATTAGAAGTATTTTGTATTTGGAAATTAAGCTTTATTTTGATTTTACCTGCATATTAATAGAATATTTTCTGATTCTTAATTGAATAACTCCTACAGTAATTCTTGTCATATGACATTTGTCTGCATATCTCAACAGATTGGTTCAAAACAAGTTTTGCAGAAATGTTATTTAATCTTTAAATTTGCTTCCAGGTATGTTCAGACTATTGAATCTATTTCCCAAAAAAATCATGAAAAAGATACACTTAAGAAGCATGAGCACAGTGGAAACAAATTACATGTGCAAAATAATGACAGAAAAAAATGGAGAAGCTCTCTGTTGTTTTTATTATTACTATTATTATTAATGTGTTTTTAATCAGAACTAAATGCAAAGAAAACCAAATCAGCTGTTATGGGATTTTTGTAAAAGCTTTTAAATTGTTGCTTTTGTTAACTTATGAATTAAATGCAGCTAGCAGTTCTGTAGATTGGGCTGAATTGAATGAAGAAGTTGAAATGCCTTGTCCTCTGCTAGGGCACAGAATACTCTATAGGAGAAAATACTGTGCTCAGTACCGTACTTGGGAAAGAGCACTATCCTCACAGACTTTTCTCTTCTGCACTTAATTCTGCCTCACTTTCTGAGCTGAATTATTTCATACCTTCAGAGAAGTCTCTTGTTTCTTCCATATGTTTTCTCCCACACAGAAGTTCATTGGCCTTGGGTATGAGCAGAATGTTCTTAGTAATGTTTCCTTCATCTCTCTTCCTACTCCATCACTACAGAAACCTGGGTAGGGAACACAGCTGGCAAGTATTCAAATGTGATGGTGAGGACTGTTGATCTGGGAAGACCTGAAACACATCCACAACAAGGCAGAGTAATCATACTGGTGAAATTTCTTGATACTGTCAAGTTCTATAATAACAATATGACTATGAAGTAGGTTTTACAGGAAGTTCTTACTGATCATTCTTGCTGGTAGTTACAATAGCAGGTATTTTCACTGAGGTTTTGTGGTTTTTTCTTTCTGGTTAGCTAGCGGAGGTAACATATTGGCTGTCCAGCTGTGAAACTCTATAAGCTCTATACTGTCATTATGCTGTAAATCTTACAAGTGCTCTTCTTCCGTAAGGCTTCCATGAAGTTTCTCCATGATTACACTTGTAAATTTCTTTCACTATTTTTATTATTTCTGTGAAACAGATTTTCAGGGGTGACACAGTTCAAACTGAGCTACCAATTGAAAAGCAAGATGGGAGACCATCTACAAGCATAGAGACTCTGATGATTCTGTATTTTTGTATAATTCACTTGTTCTTGTTCTTAAAAGATCACAACATACTTAGAAGAATATTTTTAAAGGAAATCAGTCTTTATTTCTGTTAAATGAGGTCACAGTCTCTGAGTAAGACTGGAGCTGTAGAAAGTGTCTTGTTAAATGATGTTTCATTAAATTAAAATGAGTTGAGTGCTCTTCTGTGGTGAAATAAATATTTAACATAATATTTAGCTTAGTTTCTAAATAGTGAGGAATACAAAGTTTAGAGACAGTTTGAGTCATGTGCCTTGCTGCTCAAGACAAGCAAAGCCACACAACCGTAGTGTCACTGCTGCCATAGGTGTGGGTCCCTTGGTTGGGTGTACCTGGATTGGACTGCAGTGCATAGACTAAAAAAAAAAAACATGTTTTATCTGGCTTGTCAGTGAATATTTTGTCTTCAGCGTTTAAGTAGAAAAGCTCTTGAGATCATGAAAACCTCCAACATGAAAAGCTCAGGCAATAATTTAGCTATGATTTCTATTGCAAATGTGCCATGCTACTGACTTGCACAGCAGTTAATTATGTTGTAGAAAATGTGTTAGTGAGCCATGCTGTTGAGCATTGTGTAATGATGCAAGTCTGGCAGCTTCTGCTAGATCGCTGGCAAACAGACACTGGATTCTATAGTAGCTCCTTAACTTTGTCACCTTACTATCTTTGCCATGAGGATCAAGTGCTTTTTTAGAGCAAGGTGTCCATTTTCCCTATGTGGCCAAATTGCAGAGCATGAAATTACTTGATCTTCACAAGAAAAATACTATACATTGCATACATTGAATGTAGGTTTTATCTGCTGAGTATCCCATTCCAACTAGTAAAACTGAGCCTTCAGCATTCATAAGTGACCATCTTACAAGGATCTATACACCTGAAATCTCCATATGTGTATTACTCATCTGATTTTCTTTGGCTTTTTGCCTGTTAGGGGACATGAGTGCTGTAGGAACATGTGGCCTGTCACTGACATCTGCCTCCTTTTGCAATTCTGGGATAACATAAGCAGTCTAAATCACATTGATTATCTGTAATTGCCAGAAAATAATGACTGTAGTCCTTTCATTTTAAGAAATCTCCTATGTGAAAAGCAAGTAGAAGCTCTCAAAGGTTACAAACTTAGTGTGACGGTAGGATACCCAAAAGAGAGCAATCCAGGTATGTCTATAAAAACTTAGTTCCAAAATTTGAAGTATCTTCCTCTTCATTCCCTTTCAGTCTTCCCCCAGCCAAAACAACATTCTGGAAACTCAACATAGTTACTACTAAACAAGGGGTTAAGGTTATAAATTTCGTCATCCTACAGAATAAGAAGGACAAAATGCAACATCTAGATGTATTTATGAGGTATACTCTTCAATACTGCCTGTATATCATTTATCGAAAGATTAGGTTTAATATATTCTCTTACATGCATGATATACAGACAACCTCCTGATTGTTTTCTTCCTGAGAGAGGAAAATATTGATTGGAAGTTCTGAATTTACAGTGGAATTCTCCACCATCAGTTCTCCAACTGATGTGCTGTACCTTTCTGTGTCAGAGTGACTCTGTGTCCTGTACTGCAGAAAATGCATGAGCAGTCTAATTATACGCTGTATCAGTACTCACTGGAGCATATCAGAATTTCTAAGAAGCTAAGTATTAATTGTGTGTGCAAATGAAGAGAGTGGAAAAGCAGATATTTACAGTTGAGTATTTCTATCTGTAAAGCCAAGATTTTTGTATGCAATCCTGCCTATTGCCAGTCACACTTCTAAAAGAACTGGAAAAAAGAAAAAAGAACAACTGTGTGTCAAAATGGTACTGACACACTGCTGCTGAAATTCTTGCAGACCTTGTGATGTATTTAGATATTACTCAGAGATTAATTACATGCTAGGTTCCTTTAATGACTACAGTTTTTGTGACACTCACAGTGAAGAATCAGCTTACTATTAGCCACAGAGATGTAGAAACCCAAGCCCAGACCTTCAAGGCAAGTAATACCATGTTATTGACCACCACAGCTGCTCACCATACGCACGTGGATGAAAAGAATAATCAAATGTAAATGTGAAACTTTTCACCACAAGTATATGTAAACAAAAGGGTGTTTGGATACAGACAGGAAAAAAAAAAATAGAAGCATCTGTTTTCATTAAATCCCGTTCGGGGGGAATGGGAGGAAGGGGACCTTTCTTGTTTTTCGTGTGTACATACCATTCTCATGGGACTTCTCAGAGATCAGCTAGAGTTTAGTTACCTTTTTCCCTGTTAACTCTCACTTCCTTATCTGCCCATAAAGTTAGAATATTTATATTCCTGCTCAAAACATTTCTCTTGATGATTGCCCTTCTCCTGTTCAGAATTAAATTATATTTTAAGTATCAGTTGCCTGGTGTGACTGTTGACATGGAAGCAAAATGCAGACATTCTCTAGAGAGTTTTACCCAAAGCACGGTATCTTTCATATTACTTGCCAAAGTGAATTAGGAAAATAACATGAGATCTCATTTTCTTCTGAACACCTTTAATAAAATATGTGTACAGATGCATTTTAGAATATGTATCCTTTTATTGATATCTAGATTTTCATTACTGAGATGTAATATAACAGAAAAGCCACACAGAATGGCTGCAAAATATCAAGACCTTTGGGATGAAGTGATGTGCTATAAAGTGAGGAAGATTGACTTTCAGCATAAACATATGTTCCCGGCGTTTGTAACAGTCTGAGAAGGAGGAAAAGGAATTTCCCTGGGAACATCCCATAGCGTGCAAGAAAATAAATAATCAAATGCTGAGAAACTTTGCTGTTCAATATGGAAATTAGAATCTTTGTTTGCTGTAATTCATAAAATGGGAGCATTACAACAAGTAGCATTGCTAAAAAGGGTATTTTACATCCTCCCACTTCAGATAGTAACCCAGCATTTTTTTTAAGAATCTGCTGTGACCTGAGTTAATGGTCTAAATGTGTGTTTCAATTTGTGCATGTGATTAAATGCATTCCTCAACTCAGAGCCATACATACAGGACATTGCATGCTTAGAGTGCCTTCCTACTGTGTATCAGCCCTTCACTTTCTGGACCTGGCACAAAGCTGAGGATTCAAAAGTGCCATCTAACTCACTGAATGGTATCTTAGAGGAGCTGCATTCACTGAACAAAAATCTCCTTAGTTTCTGAACAGGCACAGCTTAAGGTGCTGTTGTCCTAATGACGCTTAATTAGGTCATTTATGTTGGCGTGTTGCACATAAAGTAGTTATATTGCCCACTTTCCATTGATTACTATATATCACATGCATGTTTTCTAATTAAGCTACACACTCTGACATACATATCACTGCAATTCTGATAGTTATCTTAACAGTTATTGGTCTTATACTTTACATTGTGCATTGTATTTTGCATATTGCGGCTTGGCTTACTCTGAACCACAAACTGCTACAGTGTAATCAGATTGCTGAAAATTATCAGTGTTGACTCTTCATAGTGACTCTGTAAAACAAATTTCTAATTATGAAAGTTTGTAAGTCACTACTGGCCGCATGCCAGTTTTGATTATGTTAGTCATTTTGAGTTATTAATTATCTATTATGTACTACCTGTTACATTCTTCTGTATTATCTACTTACTCTCTATGTACCTATGTATATATTATTTTAGTGAAAGCGTTTGCTACCTCATTGTTTTTCACATCTTCCTCTGAAAATGTAAGAAACATAATTCTTCAGCCTTATGGGATAAAACTGAAGGGGCATTGCAGGCTTATCAGTAAGTCTTTTTTAAGTGAGAAGTTTTCACGTATTTCCAAAAGAGAGTATATGTTTCTTGTCTCCAAGACATGTTTTATGAATAAATTTGGAATACAGTATAGTTAATTAAATAAAATTTGTTAAAGTTTATGTAATTTATGCATTCAGTTGTTATTTTGCATGCATTTTCTCTTTAATTACATTAGAATCTAGCCACTAAGTTATTCCAATGAATTATTGTGCATTAGGGACACTATATTAGAAGCAAGGATGAATATATTTATGTACTTCTTACCTGGGGCATCCTCAAGAAAACAAAAGCAAATATAACATGAATGCTGAAAATAATAAGCATTCTTCAACCTTACAGTTCTGTGTAGATTTAATGTCTCCTTTATTCCATGCCATCCAGTGTTTCTGGTTTGCCATCTTAAAACTGCTATTTCATTGTTTATTAATATGCAATATGTTCATCAATTATCCTGCCTTATTTCATGAGTAATTAAACGTTCCTAGTTTGGACAAGAAATAACAATGCAATAAAAATCTAAATTTTGTTCCTTACTACTATTCGTGATGTGATTGGATAGGCCTGTTTCCAGCTGTTAATTGCACTAAACATTCATTGATAGGTTCAGCCAACACAATAATAGAAAATGTAGCAGACTTTTTGAAAAGATATTGACAGCATGAGATACAGTAAGATTTATTTTTCTAGAAATAATTGAACATATTAACATATAAAAGTGGGACTGAAGCATAAGAGTGTTTTAGATGCTGTTGGTTTTTTGGGTTTTTTTGCTGGGTTTTTTGGTTCGTTTGGTTTTGATTTTTTGGTTTGGGTTTTTTTGTTGTTGTTGTTGCTGTCTTGTTTGTGCAGAATTGCCCACTGCATAGTTAAGAAAAGCACCACTTGTTCCTTCACTGCAGAACACATCATACTTGCTCTTTCCTTACTGGGAGGTGTATTTCAGTACTTTCTGTTTTTTTTCTCATTCATTACACTTTCAATATGGTATCAGCAGTGATACAGGTTAAGTAAATTGAGGCTGCATTTTAGCTAGTTCTCATGGTCTTTAATCACAGTTGCACACGATAAAAAAATTGAGGGTCTGTCCCTCAGTAAATGTTTCCACTGTGACTGCAGCAGAAAAGCTCTTACAATACATACATACTATGTCTAAGAGTTAGGGATAAACACTTTTTACTCTGAATTACAATTTCTTCCAGTTTTTAGAAACTTCACCATCACCCCTTTTTACACAGGTTGGTGGCTCCCATTTCTTTTTTGATTTGCTTTGTCCATCACTCTGTGGCTCATGTAACTCCCTTTTTTTTCCTTTACTTTCCAATCTGCTGTTCAAAAGCTTTATCCTCCTTCTTTTTTTGTTGTAACTTTGTGATCATTTGCTTTCTTAGCATATCTTTTCTGTTTTTCTCTCTCTGTTCCTCTTATTCCTTTTGGGCAGATCATATTATCTATTTTTTGCTTATTTCTCCAGCATCTTCATTATGGAAGATTTACTGACAGCTGAGAGTCGAAATGAGTGTAGAACTGAATGTTATCTTTTCTCTTAAACGTTTCCACCATCCTACATGCCATCCAAGCTCATACAGCAGTGCTTAGCCAAGCTTGTTATATCTTCCTCCACAATTTATGGAAAGCCCATCTCTTTCTCTCTATAACAGATAAATGCCATTTTTCCTAAGCATTTTCACTTTTTAAGACTTCTTGCCCAATCTCCTAAGCATCCATATTGTCAGCCCATCCAAAAAAAAGCATGAACACATTTTTAAAACTCATCTTTATCTTCAAGTTGTGCCAAGTTATTCTGCCCCTGCCTATAAATCAGATTGTTCCTTGTATTTCCTCAAAACAGCTGTTCTGCTCCACTAATGTATTAGGATTACGTATTCTTATTTATTCTGTTACATCCCCTGTACCTGTCATGACTTCACTATTCTGTAAATCATTGATCCTTTCAGTTCTTTGTCTACATACACTCATTTTCCACAGTACAAAAAAAAAAGTGAAAAATTAATGGCCATACAGATTACAAAAAAAAAAGAAGAAGAAGGAATATACATCAATAGTTCTGGGGATGTTCTGCTTTACTGCACTTCTTATATGGCACACTTTTCTATTGTTAACCTTAAGATAATCAAGATTAATCATCTCGATGACTGATGCATGACTGTTAATGAATTAAAATAAAAATTAACTAACTAAAGCCTTATTTTCACAATTCTCCAAGTATGAAATATAGATATCTATTCATAGAGACCTAAAACTGGAGGATTTCTATTCGGTCTTCATATCCTTTGGTGGTATTTTTTCAATGGGATATTCTTGGTCAATTCACGTTTTTAATGATTCAAGTAATGGATCTGTTACTACATTCCTTTGGATGTTCTCTGTTACACAGTCTAATAGATTATGTTTTTAAAGAAGTTGGTGAGGATATAAAATGTTCTTCCGAACTGAGACTGTCACTACAGTCAAACTGACAAGGTCAGCTCTCTGCATAAACTATTTTTGTTTTTTTAAAAGAGCGTTAGACCACAGTGCTCTTCAAGTAAGCCAGTGAACTCATCCATTTGGAGTATTTGAAGTGCCTTTTTGTGGTATTTTAAAAGCTGGTTTTGGAATTCAGGATCTCCTGAGAATGAAAATTTTCTGCATTGCAGGAGGGGTGCAGTGAGGGAGAGTGAAATGAAGGACATCCACTCTAGCTTTGAAACATGTAGAAAAAGCTCAGCGCAGGTTCAAAAGAACATAAAAAAATGTGTTCTGATGAAATGCAGAATATGCTTTTTCAGCCTGATATCAACTTAAGCTATTTTAGAAAACTTAATAGTTGCCAATTTGCCAGTAGGTACAACGTATACAACCTGTTAAATAATGAACTTTATCTGAAAGAACATTGGAGGAACATGGTGGAAAGCTGTTTTATATGCATGGCTATCCATACTCCAGAAAAGATCTTAAGAGCGATGTTTCTGGACTATGACTAGATTAGTCATGCTGGAAGGGAATAAAGCAGCTGAGTAACTCACACTCCAGTTGCATGTAGTATAATAGGGCATCCTCTAAAGTCTCCCTTCAGCCCATCAAGAGCTGAGATGGCACCACAAGAGTGTTTTGCCACATCTGAAACCCCGTAATTTATACATTAGTAGCTCAGAGGTTGCAGTAGCAGTTCTGTCCAGCCTTTTGCTAGTGGTTGAGCTGAAATGAGGACATCTGACTTCAAACTGATTGGTTATTGTATCACTTGTGATGAAGTTTTGCATTTTCACCTTGTAATCAATAGTCTATAACACTGTGACTCACTTCAGGGACAAATAACTGCAAGTGGGTATTGAGCGCTGAAATCCCTTACACTGTTAAAGCAATGTACGTGTGTTGTCTGTACTAATTCTCCTGCTGGTAGAGAGAGTGGGGGTATTTAAATACTGCTTAGTTCTCTGAAAAGTTATGGAAAATAAATACACTCAAGCGATGCATTGTAAGAGTAAGGTTGTATTTTTACAAATAGGAGTAAGTAAGTAGTAGATACAACAAATTAACCCAAAAGTAAACAGATAGTGTGGCTTCATTTTGATGGATAGAGAAATGTTTAATTATTTTATAATGAATTTGAAAAGGTATTGCAGAAATAGTATGTTGATAATGTCTCTAAATATTTACAGTCCAGGCAGGCCACATGGACATAAAGTAAAACTTCTCTTGATTTAAGAATAGATATGCACTGAAGCCAGAAGAATATTTCCCAGTAGTTACACTTACGCTCTGTATTTAGCCCAAAGTAAACACAAAACACTTCATTAAGGAGGTGATCTCTCTTAATGCATTTATCTGGTCATGAAAACAAGCAGATGAGCAATTAAGGCCTCCTAGGAGGTTCCTGTCCATGAATGTTTTCAGGACTGATGTTTTCATAGAATCATAGAATTGCTCAGGTTGGAAAAGACCTTCAAAATCATCAAGTCCAACCGCAGCCTAACCATACTACTCTAACAACCCACCGCTAAATCATTTCCCTGAGCACCACATCCAAACGGTTATAGAGTATAGACAGTGATACTTATCTTGCCATGGAGTGAGCAGTGGTAAGTTTCATTTCAGAAAACGTGCTTGCATCTGTTTTCTAGCTGGTGAAATAAGGTCATTTTGCCTGTACGTTACTCAGGTATCCCATATCACTACTGGCATGGAAAAAAAGTAGTATAAAAAGTGATAAAAAAGAATCAGAGAATGTTTGTTCCAGTTATTTTCGTAACTAAAAACAATGAAGGCTAAAAGTACATGAGCTGTTTACTCTTGTAGCTTGAATATCTCATGGCTTCTGTTGTATCTCATTCTTTTAGGCCTTTTCCTGAGATCTGCCTGCTGTGTAGCCATACATATTAGATGACTTTGGGACTTGCATTACATCAGCGATGAAGGGTTTATCTAGCAGCCGTAGTCATCATCACGGGGTTAGCTGTGACCCTCCGTGTGACAGCCTGCCACATCACTCAGACAGGAAGCCATATTTGTTAAACCCGGTGGACCCCCATCCTGCAGACCACCCTTACTACACTCAAAGGAACTCTTTTCAGGCAGAGTGCATGGTGCCCTACAATGATCAGATTGCCAGCAGCACATTTCCTCGGAGACACTACAACTCCCACCACGAACTCAAGGATGAGTGTGCTCTGGTTCCCCACGGAACTGCCAACAAGACTAATCGCATTCCTGCCAACCTTTTGGACCAGTTTGAGAGGCAGCTGCCTCTGAATCGGGATGGCTACCATACTCTGCAGTACAAGCGGACTGCCATGGAGCACCGCAGTGACAGCCCAGGGAGGATCCGGCACCTGGTTCATTCTGTCCAAAAGCTCTTTACAAAGTCCCATTCACTGGAGGGACCATCCAAGGGGAGCGTCAATGGGAGTAAAGCGAGCCCAGAGGAGTCACAAACGATGAGGTATGGGAAGCGCAGCAAGAGTAAAGAAAGACGATCAGAAGGTAAGCCCAGATCCAATGCATCAGGATGGTGGAGTTCAGATGACAACCTGGACAATGATGTTTGCATTTATCATGGTCCCAGTGGGGTAATGACCATGGGAAGATGCCCTGATCGTTCTTCTTCCCAATACTTTATGGAAGCCTATAACACTATTAGTGAACATACTGTGAAGTCATCCAGAAGCAATAATGATGTCAAATGCTCTACCTGTGCTAACCTGCCTGTGAATTTGGACTCCCAGTTAATGAAGAAAAGTTCTTGGTCATCTACATTAACCGTGAGCAGAGCCCGTGAAGTTTACCAGAAAGCATCAGTTAACATGGACCAGACAGTGGTGAAGGCAGAGACGTGTCAGCAGGAACGGTCATGTCAGTACCTCCAGGTACAGTGTGGAGAGCTGATTGCTGTTAACTGTGCTCTGCCATGTCACAGGTGTTTGTGGGGGATGGAAATTAGCGCTGATATTTCAGCTTTCCTGAGAGGTATCTGATCACCAAACGAGGGGTAATGCGGCTGAAAATAAATCTTTTTCTTTTTCCTTTTTATTTGATTTTATTTTTGTCAGCATTCAGTATGTCAAAGAAACAGTTCATGTTGGTACAGGCGTAATTTTTACATGTGGGAAAAATAAGACCATTTTCTGTACTTTTTGCATTTATAAAGCAGTCACAGTAGGGGTATAGAGAATGTGATGTTGTAGTGCTTGTAGTTAGCATTACAATGTCAATTAACTGAATGTTACCAGGATACAAATCCTTTGATTTCTGTAATTTCAGGATTTGCCTCCATTTACTGCTTGTTTTATTATGAAAGCTTTTGAGACCCTTTTGAGGAACTTTGAGGTACCTTAATACTTTCTGCAGCAGGAAAAACCTGTGTTCCTTTTTGCAATAGAAAATAAATTCTCATAAAATACTTATTGTAAAGTGTCCAGATTTGTTGATCTGGCTATCCCTCTTTTCCATGGCTTTGAGTCAAAAATATAAAAGCAAAAGGTTGAAATTATTGCTTGTTCTGATTATACATTTTAGGAGTACATCACCTACTCCCTCACAAGCTGTTTGCAGTTAATACAGCGTCACTATTTTTCACCAGTATTGTATCTTTAAATGTCAAGAATCAGATGTCTGCTCTTGGAGCTATCATACTGCCGGTGAATGTTTGTGGCAGGAACATGGATCAGAAAATATTAAAACAGTTTCATTCTTAGAAGAGCTGTGGATAGCTTTTATGCACTTTAAGCAAAGCACTTATGGCACATCTAAGCGTTTGTGTACGATGGAGCAACGTTGCAGAGAGAAGAGAGAAGACCATGAGGAAAAAAGAGGTTTGCTAAGACAATTTGGTTTCATTTTACTGTAGTGGGACTGTTGTCTATTTGTATAGAAACTGTAACGAGTTTTTCTCATATGGGTGCTTTAATGTCAGCTTCCACATTCTGTTGTTTAAGTCAGTATGCAGAGAAAGCGTAGGACTGAAGCATCCACATTATAAAAATTATCTTAAAAAGTATTAATGAATGGCATGTAAAATAATTCTAAATGCCAGCCTCTGGGATTCTAACCTTTAATGTAAAGAAGTGGATCAGTGTATTTTCTATTAATTGCTGGGGGAGTGGGGCGTGGGACAGGGGGATAATATGAGCACTCAGAGGATGTTTGCAGCTGTGCTTATGGACTGAGGTGGGACAGAGGTTTCAGAATAGCCTAAGGTTGCAACCTTCTGAGATTTGCTGCACTAAGTCTCTTTTGTCTGAATTCTGTAAGGAAAAAGAAATTGTTCCTTTACACTTGATTGTTGTGATTACTTCGGACCTTGAGATTTCTTTTATTGATGTTTTTGTTTACTCCTTCGATCTTCCTCTCCAGTTTTGATAAAATAGCTGACAACTCAGTATGTGACCAGATGGCGAGAAAAGAGCAAAAAACTGTGCCAGCATCAGCTTTAAATGAACACCTCCATAGGGACTTTCGAACAATGTATAACTGATGGGAATAGACTCTAGAAGTGGAATTAGAGGATATTATCTTTGTCTGCATGAAATAGATGTCCAACAGTTGTCAAGAGCAGAAATTAGGATAACTGAATTCTCACTTTCTTTCTTATCCTGATTATGTTCTCACTCATACTTTTGTTTTGGTTTTCCTTTTCATTTCATTTTTTCTAATTCTTTGCTTGTTTAAAAAAGTCAGGGAAATATAACTGAATTGAAACCATTAAAAAAAAAAAAAGGAAAATCTTAATCATATTTTGATTAACAGTGGAAATATTCAAACAGAACGTGGTAGATTTAAGGGAGTAGGTCGGGATTGTTCGTCTCCCTCGGCAGCTTAAAAAGATAACGAATAGATATAGACAGTAAAAAGTCAGTCTTTATTGTTGAATTCATCCCATTGCCTTTCCCTTCACTGCATCACTCATCTTTTTATGCCGCAAGCCCTCTGAGACTGGGACTTTGTTTCCTTTTGTGTTTCTCCAGTGCCCATCACAATGGAGGGCAGAATATAACTGAGGCCTTTTGGCTGTCCTGTAATATAAATATATATTAACAATGGTAGAGTATCACTTTGTCCGTGGGATGTAGAAGTATTCTGAATTTCTGTTATTTTCTGGATGACTTTCTAATCATCATACCAAAAGACTGATGTCCTGTGTTGTTAGAACAATTATGAATGCACTGAATGAGATAAAAGCTACTTAGCTGCAAATTCATGGAAGTACTGGACAACTCTGATAATGATTTTAATTAAACAATGCTTTTTTGTTGCTTTATTTAACTCATTAGATGTTAAATACATGCTCTTATCAACTCACCTGTAATTTAAGCCATCATTTATTTCCCAGGACATAAACTCTGATCCTTGAAGGAAGCACCTATTTTGTCCATGCAGACTGTTCTTGTGACAGTATCTGGATTCAATGAAGGAGTGATGCTTTCTCAAACTCATAGTACAAAAAAAAAAAAATTCTTAATCCCCGTATCTTTAACTGTGTCACAAGTCACAGATAAAATCAGGTTCATTTTTGCCTGAAACAGCTTTTACCACAAAAGTATCTGGACGAATTCTCAGTGTAAAGACATGGAAATAACAAACAATTATCTCACTTAGTGTGATATTTTCCACAAAGCCGTTCTGCGAAAGGAGCTGGCAGTTGTTCATGTTACAGATGGGCTTATTTCTCATAACTTGGAATTTGGACCGTGTGCAGCGTCCTCCTGCATCGCAGCCTTCCCTTACCCCAGCAGGCTTTGCTCCCAGCCTCCTGCTGAAGTGCGGTGTCCAGCCTCCGAGTTTGAGGGGAGGGAGCAACCGAGGGAGGCTTGGCTCCAATCTGTGCCTCTGTGATCTCAGAGAGGGATATTGGCTCATGGGATGGTTTAAAGATGGTCACACAAACTTTTCCTCTTGGTGGTGTTTAAGTGTTGGAATACTTTTTCTCTCTTCTCTCTATTTCCCCTTTCAAGAATGAGGAGCTGTACGGTAAAAAGATGAGATCCTTCATTTGAGCTGCTTTTTACTTCAGGAAAAGTGTTTTTATTTGATCCAGGTTGGACTAATTTGAAGGAAGGTGAGAAGGAACTGGTTTTTCTCTTCAAATTATTATTCAGAATGGTTTCCCTAACTTGAGATAATAATATACAAAGCAGTGGACAGCTTCCACTTTTCTAGTAGCTTCTCATTTGTAATTATTAAGATTAAGCAAAAGAAGACGAAATGTAAGCAGTCAACATTTTCTGCAAACAATAGAGTCTAAATACACTAGTAGATATTTTTGACACTTTTGTTTCACTATGAATTCATGATTATTGAAGCTAATAGAGTATCAAATATACTGCATAGTTTGTCTCTAATTATAATTTTGCTATTCAATATGCCCTCTAATTGCTGGTCCCTCAGTCCTTGGTCCATTTGTTAAGAGATAAAGTAGAATAAAAAAGGATGACATTTTTCATATTATTCCTGTTTTCTCCCAATGTGAGTCAGTCATATGTTTTCTTCTGACCCAATTTGATGAGACTGAAGTCAGTTGTGTCAGATATTCAGGGCTGAGGAAGGAAGTTTACTCCTGAAAGCTGAAGTGCGGTAGGTGGGGACGACTGTGCCATCATCTGAGCTCTGCATTTGCATCAAAATCCTTTGGTGGGAGACTATGGGAAATACTATAAAAACTGTAAGCCAACTTTCTGGATGTGATAAGCATTTCCTGGTTTTTCAAAGACTGGATCTGGTGGCGGACGATTCCGGTTGGTACAGTGCTCGATTTCCTATGGGAAGGTTGACAGTAATATGCAGGATATCCTGTAGTGTTCAGAAACTCAAATAGTTAAAGTTACTTGCTTTCTAGTCTTAGAAAAGGCACTTCCATCGTTTCTTAGGAGTCAGTGTTCGTACCGAGTCTCTTTCTGTTGCCTATGTCCATGGGTGGCCAAATACATGGTACGACCTCATCCTAAATCAGGATAATACGGGTCAGGATCTGTTGTAGTATTTGTTAATGTGGCATGTTTAAACTGCAGAGTGTTCATCCTTAAGACACAGAAGTTCATTAGGTCTGTTATCTGTGAAAGTCGATTTGCATTTTTAGCTGTTCGCTACTTTTGCTTCATTTGTGTTGTCTGTGTTTCTATCACCACTATCATATTCAAATTAATCTTTCAGTATGTCCTTGTGGATATATGGAAGTTGTGTTTTAATGTCCACTAATGTTGGTCTTCCATTTTTCATACATCTGAAGACCTGTGTTTTTTAATCTGTTATAAATTAAAAAAAAATTAAGCATGTATAATTCCCCCTGCAATTTTCCAATTGGATCTAAAAAGTATATCAGGTGCAAGTTTCAAATGATTTCACTCAACTCATATAATACATATTTACTCAGTAAAGCTAGTGAAACAATTTAAAGAAGCAATTTTGAAATAAAATGCCAAATGTTAAAACATAGTCTAGGGCATGTACCACTTAAAAGAATAATAAACATACAGAAATTGTTAAATGTCTGTTATTTTTTACAAATTACTAACTAGCTACATTAAAACTGAAAAAATGTATTGTTCACACAAAGCTAATTTATTTCCCCTTGAAATGTGCTAAGGGATGGTTAGCGTGAGTAATTAATAAAGTTAGAGAATTTGGGGGCATTTGGAAGTTATAAATAAAGCAAAATAATTGCTTATTTTTTAAAAAATACATTAATAAAAAATAATCCCAGTAAACCTACATATTGGTTATTTAGCCTACCTGCAAATGTTGCTAAGATGCCTTTGCTATTCTGATAGAAAAAGTAAGGAGAATGTTTGAAGGAGAATGTTCAGCCATCCTCTTCATCCTCGCAGTGCATTAATTTACCTTTCCAAAAAGTTGTCAGCTGAAAGAATGGAGAGAATGATATTGCTGTATATTTCACCTTAAATACTGCTGTGTTCTCACTGAGTTAATTAAAATCTGGACTGACCTTTGGCATCTGAGTAATGCAGTAATGGAGGCCACCTAAGTACTAAGAGAGCGCAATGTCAGTACGTCACATTTAGCTGTGATTTTATCTGCCCGTGTTCCTTAGGTTGTCATTTTCTATCCCTTGGTTTTATCACCATTCTGTAACTTCTTCATATTGAATATACTAGCACTGATGTTATTTTTTGCAGATTAACTTGAAGAATGATTCTCAGTTCATTCTGTTAGCATCCTTATCTTCTCATTCATTTAAGAAAACAATTCTGTCCCTTTTTTGTGTTGCTAGCATACAGTATAGAGGATTTATTAACATACTTGGGTGACACTATGTTTTATATAATGTTATTATCGGAAATATTTTTGAAAGGTATGGATTCAGCTAAGTGAGCACTTGTCATCGATTTCAGTTCCTCATGGTACAAACATAGATAAGATTTGATTCAGTCATATATTTGACTCCTTCCTGTAGTACAAAATACCTGAAGTGTTCTTATCTGATTATTTTCATTAGTTTTACTGTGAGGAAAAAAAAATAAGATAAAAAGAAAATAAAAACGTTTACAAAAATTTTCAAGACAAATCCAGTCAAGCAAAGAGGACCACTTCAATCTATATCCAAGTTCAAAATTCCTAACATTTCTTGCAGAGACTTGCAGAGTGAGTGGGAAAAAAAGCACTGAGTGGTGATATGCCTTCCTTATTCAGTGCAAAATAATAAGGAATATTTCTTCTACATCTAGTTGTTGATTTTGTTTCTTTCTTTCTTTCAAGAATGGAATTTGTCGCACAGTTCTTGAGTGGGGAATGCCACCATGTCAGGAGAGTGGTTTCAGCTATGAGCAGCTGGCAATGGTTTCTGTTCTGTTCTGCAAGTGTCCTGCATTGTATCTGTTGCACAGCTAAGCTTCTATCTAGTAGTGAATTAAACAACGTGAACATGAATCTGTTGTACATTGTTTCTACTTTCATGCACATACCCTGAGTTTGTGCAGTGGACTGTCTTGTTTGGGTAGAGGGAAAGGTGATTATATGGCTTAAAACCATAGAATCACAGAATTGTTTCAGTTGGAAGGGACCCTTAAAGGCCGCCTAGTTCAGTTCCCCTGCAGTGAACATGGACACCTCCAGCTACATCAGGTTGCTCAGAGCCCCATCCAGCCTGACCGTGAGTGTCTCTTGGGACAGGGCACCCACCACCCCTCTGGGCAACCTGTTCCAGTGCCTCACCACCCTGACTGTAAAAACTTCTTCCTTATATCCAACTAAATCTCCCCTCTTTTAGTTTGAAACCATTTCCCCTTGTCCTACCACAGTGACTTCTGAGAGATACATATTTCTCTTACCAAAGGCTAAATAATATGCAGTGCATATAAGACAGTGTGACAGCTTTAATAGCTCAGGGCATCCAGAGATAATCTTTAAATTGTTGCTGAGTATTTCATGCAAATAAGTTTCTGTCTAATTTTGCTTTAATGACATAACCTCAACCTGTTGATGATTTTTTGGGGAGAAATCTTCTAGATATCTTGGACTCTACCAATTCACTTCCCAGCAGATGGGAGCCAAGACCATGACCTTCATTCAATATCTACTGAGATGGTGTTGTAGAGCAGAGGTGACAGTTCGGTGTTAGTGAGAAGATGTATTATTATGACCTGAAACCAGTAAAATTTCCCTAGAGCTGACCAACAGCTTCTTACCCAGATATATTTCATTGCAGTAATCCAAAATAAAACACTGTGGAAGTTTCAGTGAAGTCTGGCCACTGTATACTAATATGAGACAGGACAGAAGCGTGTAGTCAGCTGGTGATGGTAGGTTAACTGCATTACTTACAATTGTTGCTGTGAGAGCATTACATTAACAAAGCATCAGAGATGATCCAATTCTAGTCAAGCAACAGAATCAGCAGCAGGGCTTTTTCTCTCAGAATACTCTCTCCATCACATCTGTTTCTCTTCCAAGGGTTCAGATTCAGCTACATGCTTAATCCCATCCATGAGCCAATTTCTTGCCAGGTGATATGATTACAAGTGAGCTTGTAATCATACGTTACAAAAGAAAGGTAAAATGACGTTTCAGTTTTTTTCTGATGCAAGCTAGTCAGTGTATGCAGGTGCTGAAGTGATTGGAAAGAGAGCTGATTCATCCCAAAGAATGTGTGTAGTGGTGAAAGAACATTTCTCTATTGCCAGTCATGGAAAGCATCCTTTCAAGGACTGGAATTAATGTTAGCAGTCATTCTGCAGGTTCCTGCTGTCCTTGGGAGAGGACCAATATCTCATTATAGCCAACTGCACTGAAAGGGCAGCTGGAAGCTTCAGGGGTTTTGAAAAAGATGAAACAATATGAGTATCACTGAAGTAGTTTTAATTCGGAGCCTAGACTCAGTATGTATGAGCTTCAGTTTCCTTTAGATAATAGAGGCTATAGCTGCTGTTTGGCCTTCTTTCTGAAGAATAGGTTTGAGGGAGGCAAACTTGGAAAGTCTTTGGCTGTGGTCAATGTGTCCAAGTGGCTCTCTTTACTCTTGGTTGGATTTTTACAAGTAAAACAGAAGGAGAAAATTAATTTTGGAGTCCAGTTGTGGTTGTTTTGTGGAGGAGACACATTTCTTTTTATAAGACAGGCTGTGAATCAGATTATCGAGCTAGTAATAAAGAAAGCTTTTGATGAATGAAAATTATAAACTGTAAAAACAGTCGGAGAAGTTTTTCTATGAGGATTCATACTGACTTTTCAAATTAACATTAAAGGAACTAAGATTGCAGTTCATCGAGGTTTGATGCAAATTGTGAGCACTCAGTACTGAGGAAGTAATGTTCTATCAAAGACAGGCCATTAATACTTTTCATATAAAACTAAATTAAATGAATTTATAATAGAACTCTACCACTGAAATCATACAAACTAAATCAGGAGTTGCAGCAGATACTGAAAATATTAAATTTATCCTAAATGGAAGCAACCTTCCTGTCTTCCTTTTTGGAAAGTCTTGAAACTTGCTAAACACCTAGTGTTCTTTAAAGCTTGCAAGACTTCCTTTATATTTTGTGTACTTCAGTTATTTTTAATGCACACACATTGATAGACTAAAATGGTGCTTACCTTTACTGGTCTGATTAATTCAATATTTATGAGTGCTAGGAATAGGCTTAGTAAGAGGAAGATGGCAATTGAAACTTCCATAACAAGGCACAGAAGAGGCATAATAACAGCTAAGAAAACCAAATTGCATGAGTTTGAAAATCTGCACTGAGCAGTCATTAAGCATTGTTCTTCAGTCGTGTGATTTCATTTCATTAAGTATTTGCATACTAATAGAAAGCTAAAGTTACAAGTCTACTGCTGTGAGTGATGGTTAGCCACTCCCTTCCAGTTCTTGTGTTTACTTCTGTAGTCATCCCCATTGCTTTGGCAAAGCACACGGAGAAGCTTTAATGCTTTCAGCTGCAATAAACCAAATCAAACTACAAATCAATAATGAACTTAATTTGCTATAGAGACAGTCTATTTGCTATTTCATCCAATAAGGTAAGCTAATAACAATTCTGGGGGAAAAAAAAAAAAAAAAAGGAAACTAGATATTCTAATTCTTGTTCTTTACAGCTTGAAGAAAAAATGTTTTCTCTGTCTTTGTCCTTTCATGCTAGGTTTATTTCATGTACCACAAAGTGCGAGCAATGAATTCTTATTGAATGAATTCAAATTCATTCTGCAATGAATGTCTGAAAATGGTGGGGCCAGTATTCCTATTCGCTTAGTTTCTTTATTCAGGGACTTAGATTAGCTATTAGGGAAAGAAAAAAAAATAAAAATAAAAAGCTTAAAGGAATTGGCCGGTGATTTCAGCTGGGGCAGAGTTGATTTTTCAATCTAGCCTGGCTAATGACAAAGTGTGACTACTTCCAGAGGACCATAAATTTAGTTAAATGGGAGGATAGATAACCAATACACTGAATGAAGCTGAATCCAGGTAAGATATTGGTTGGTGGCGTCATGTTATCTGCAAACTCTTTTCTGTTTATGAAATTTATCTGTCATTGAATCAAAAGAGTATACAGTCAAACCCAGTTTTCATATTTGTAACAAATATTTTATTTCTAAGTGTCTGTTGGAGAACTGATGTCATAAATGTCAGTAGGTTGCCTGGCTCAGTGGCTATTGCTGTATATTTTGTGTGTATTTCAAATAATACTGGTTTTCTGTTTCACTGGGCTTTTTTGTATAATTACAGTGCACACATGATTTTTAGATTTGTAAAGAAATATCTGTGTATGATCTTGAAGATCAGAATGAAACACTTCCAGGATCTCTTTTACTTCAGTAGTGTGAATAATAATTGTTCTATTTAAATAAAAACAATGATGTTCATTGTTAGATCTGAGTTTAGTTCTTCCCCCTTTTTCATAAGAGTAGAAACAATCATAGAAGTGATGTTTCTGCTTGATATTCTGATACTGAAAAAAAAAAAAAGAGATTGCCAAGGTAATTGGATAACAGAATTTTCTTAAAAGCATGAAACAGCTTTATCTCAGGTGTGTCAATCTTAATGCCATTAATCCTCTGAGGCAGCTGTTACTGTGCACATGCACTTGCATGCAGCATAGCGTGTGACCTTGCAAGATATAATAGTGGCCATTCAAACGAAGTAAGTGCCTGTGGGAAAAATCTGTGCAGATGTCCTGAGTGAAAAAATGAAAAGGAGTTGGAGGCTGACATAGGTAATTCTCCCAGTGTTTTTCTAGCTCAGCAGAAGGAAATGTGCTACAGTATGTTTAGTAGCATATATAAGTGATAAAATAATATGATCAATTTTATTTTCTTAATTAGTATTTTAAAGAGGGTTTTATGTTTTTCTTCTTTCCCATAATGCAAACATCTTACTGTTGACAATAAATTGCATTGTCTACTATAAGCTGCTACAGCTATTCATATTAGCCACCAGAGAAAGCAGCTCTGAAAATCAGGTCAGTTCTTTTAGCAAGTATTGCTCAAGGTATTTGTCTGTAGACACAGAAGTATAAAAAGATTGGCATTATTTTATGTCTCTATTTTCTAAACAGAGAAATAACTCTAATAGGAAATAGTGAGCTTTAAGGGTTGTTTGTCCTACCAGAGAAATACGCAGTGCTCTAAGATCCTTCCATACTAAGCATTGTAACTGTTAATTGTCCAAGCAAAGATCAACTACTTCTAAAACTTGCATTTCTTTACATTGCGAGTGCTCTCATATAGGTACGCTGTGTCTCACTGTTTCCTTCTACTTCATCTTCTGAAATCTGGGTTTGCAACTCTTGTGAAACTGAAATAAAAGAGAAGTTGGGTCCACATTTCTTTTCCTACTATTCCTTTACATGCTGAAACTTTATCAGGGGAAAAAGAAAACAAATGAAAAATGCTGAACCTTAAATATCCTCTTATCTGCAGTGACACTGGCTAAACTGTTTAAATGACCTCGCGGACCCCTCACCCCCATCACCTTTGGAATCAAATTTCCATTACTGTGTTCTACTGCACTTTTCCCTAGGCAAGTAAGGTAGTTTGTGCGAACACTCTGACTTCCTCAATGTAAAAACTGAAATGAGAAGCATATCTGGGTTGATATTTTAGGCTGTTCTCTAACTGGGTCCTTTTCCTCATTATAGCTACCTTTTCCTCTTTCGCCCATACAAGATTTACCCCTAAAACCATAATGTGGTAGTGGAATTTGAGTTGCATTTGTATAACTTTCTTTTTTTTCTTGCATATGCAAGTAACTTGCATTAGTATACAAAACAGACTGTGCATTCGTGGCACTGCCTGAGACTGCTTTGTCCCTGCTCTCTGTGTGGACAGCTCAGGCTTTTTTCTCCAGCTAGAGTGTTTAAAAGGCAGAAGAGCTACTGAAATGATAGTGTGCTGTTATTTATAAACTGCCCTACTTCCCTGAGCAAGCAGAGCTCAAGCTGGAGACTTCCTCCTGATCATCTCATACAATTTGTGCAGCTTGGGGCTTTAAAGCTCATCACAGGGCACTTCTGACTATCTGCAGTGTGTACATGTGTAAATTTTTGTGGCAAATTCATTGCAACCAGCTTTCAAAACATGGCCTGTTGTATCTAAATCCTTTTTGAGAAGCTTTGGGATGAAAAGTAATGTACTTTTCTATGGGATTATTGATAACAAAACAGGAGTTTCAGAGTTATCGTGCCCACAGCAGCTGTATCTCATCAGTACTGCAGCTATAAACTACAGCACTAAATTTATTTGGTTGTCTGTAATGTAATACAACTACAAGTGTTCACCTTGCCTGAGTTATGGGTGCTGTGTAAGCACTGTAACTTTATTTCCTCTGGCTTTTGCTCAGTTAAGGATACCAACCCTAATGTCATGCTAACATATTTTATTTGCTGCATTAAAGACTGATTCACAAATTTCTTTTAATGAGAAAAGGCACAAATCTTTAACTAAAGCATAATGAATAAAATATTAAACAGATAGAAGTACATGTCCTCTGAGAAGTCATGGATTCTCTGCATGCTCTTACTTGGCCATGAAATGTCTTCCTGAAAAGTGATTGGACTTCAAGTTTTGACTGAAGGCCAATCATTTCATCAAAATGTCAGCAAAGCTTGGTTTTTCTCTGTTATCTTATTTCTTGTATGAGTGACTTGAAAAGCCAAGGCTGACAAGCAGGAGCTGTAGGTTCCTGCCGGTGTATATGGGGGCTGTTACAAATACAGAATGAAGTTTCTTTGGCCGATGCTGTAGGCCTAGAACCAATGCAAGAATCAGTGCTAGAGGAGGCGTGCAAAATGTTCCATACTCTTGTATGTCAAAAATCAGAAACACTACCAAGTACTGTATTCATCTGCACGTTGCAAAGACGTGCAGACCAAAAAAGGGCATCATCAGCTTTCCAGATCTGAGGTCTAAACATAAACTCAAAAGTCACAGAATTAAAACACTGCATGTGTCTTTTAGTTGGAAAGGAAATTTATGAGGGCTCATTCAACCCTTTTCCTCCAGTAGGTTCTGAAAATACTTTGTACTCTCAGTCTGTAGACTTAGAATCTTCAGAGTCTTCCCTTTACAAGGAGAATATTTTAAATGATCTTAAGTGTATTTATTCAATTACTTCCTAAAAAAGCAGAACTCTGTATACATTTGTTCAATAAGAAAATTTGACTGGACATATATTCCTGCCTTCTGGAACTTACATTCTTGAAGACT